>NC_051183.1:146040939-146340939 GCF_013339695.2 Rhipicephalus sanguineus
AACTGACAGCGGCCATTGTGCCCATGTCTTCCGGCGCGGAAACTCGACGCCCGTGCTCCTCTGCCTACTATCGCTCATTCGTTTTTCTTTACATGTTGATTTACACTTTGTGTTGTAGTTTCACCTCTCATAGTGCGCCATACCGGGCCGTTCCCTTTGTTCTCCGGTGGCTGCAGCGACTCTGTGTTCGTTCTCCTCTTCGGCCCTTCCACCGCGGTGTCCGAGTCTCCAGGGGCAGAAGTCGGGCTAAAGTGTCCTTTGAGTCTTTTTTCCGGTCGGCTCTTCTGCAGCAGGGTTTGAGCCCCGCCTTTGGGTCCAGGCGCACGCTTTGTTCTCGGGTCTTCATTCGTATACCACTCCGGTGTGGCTGACTCCAATTATCCCGTAGTTGCAGGAGGAAGGAAAGCGTTGCTTCGAGTTTCGCAGAACGTAGTGGACGCTATACATCCTGGCTTACAGGTCCGTCTTAAGAGGTCACGCCATTGTTCTTCCGTCGTCGATTTCCTTTGTCACCATTTGCTGTTCCGTTCCGTTGCGTTTCTGTTTGTCTTCGAAAACATACCGGTTTCATGTCTTCACTTAAAGACCCGACTGTACGCTGCCGAAGGGACACAATGATAAATGGCGTCGGTAAGACCCACCGTCTCCATTCTGTAGAACTACCGCTCTGCGAACTACAGTTAAGAAGTGTCGGCGGCCATTGGAAAATTCTGTAAACAGGCATCCTGCATCCTTGAGACTCGCGTCTTCCTAAGAACGAGTGATGGAATGAAAGGCGTAGCTTTTCTGTGGCAGGAATGCTGTGGCGTGTTTTTTAGAGTGAACAACAGTAGCTATATTGTAGTATGCAATATGAGAAAAAGGCAATGGAGGCCGATGCCTGTGATGGAATAGGGAAGATAACAGGTGGTCATCGGTAGTTACGACCTATATGCCAAAGGAACGAACGTAGCTATGGAGACGACATAGAACGAGATGTGTTAAGAAATTCGTAAATACTTAGGTATAAATCCATGCCATTTTATGCAAGAAAGCGCAACTATGAATACATAGTAAAGGTCTTCCTCCTGCAGGTGATGATGATGAACTAATGGGCTTCCTCTCTTGTTCTTGTGAGTTCTCGAAATTCGGCAAATTCAGTTTCAGAAGCATTGCATTATATGTTTGATTTTGCAAGAATATAATAATAATTTATAATAACTGTTGGGGTTTAACGTCCCAAAATCACGATATGAAAGTGAAGAAAGCCGTAGCGGAGGGCTCCCAAAATTTCAGCCACCTGGGGATCTTTAACGTGCACCTAAATCTAAGCACAACGACCTCTAGCACTTTGCCTCCATCGAAGTGTGGCCAACGCGGCTGCGATAGGATCCCGCGACCTACGGGTTAGCATGCAAGCACAATAACCACTAACCACGGCGGGTGATTTCAAAGCATATAAAAAAATGACTATCGAATGCAATATTTTGAATATATTGTCACGTGGTCGTTACGTTGACGAAGACAGCATCCGGTGTGTTCAAGACGAAACTCTTTATTTGGGCGAACCTGTGCCAAAAAACTGAAAGGTACAAGCAACTCAAGCTGTACACTGTACAGTTATGCCGCTTAGAACATTCGAGCCTTATCGCTGGTGCTCGCGTAAGCT
Source organism: Rhipicephalus sanguineus (assembly GCF_013339695.2). Lineage (NCBI taxonomy): Eukaryota > Metazoa > Arthropoda > Arachnida > Ixodida > Ixodidae > Rhipicephalus > Rhipicephalus sanguineus. Next base: position 146,042,588 of record NC_051183.1, read on the forward strand.
CTCGAATAAACTTGATTATGCGCCTCCTGCGCGTAATCTTAACAGAATGATCTTGCACAATCGCGAAGCTTCTCAAGCACTGCTGTGCAGTTTGCGCCGAGCACTTCTAACAGTCTTTGTTGGTGTAACCCGAACACATCAAAATAAAGCACTAAACATGCGTGGAAATACTGCCCGATTTTCACGCTCTTACCAGTCTTACGATTACCTCGGGTGTCTGCTCTCCTGACCGGTACGCGCCACATCTTCCTCTACTCTCTTTCCTGAACTCTTATCCCCCCTCGCCTTCCCCGACACTATTGATCCGTGCTCTCGCACTGGTAGCGGAAAACAGAGCCTGTGTCTTGCTCAATAATATATTCTCTCTCTTACCGGCTGCTGGGCTTTCATGCGATGTAGAATTTAATTTTAACATAGCATTTTTTTTCTGATTTGTACCGACCGGCTTCCGTAGCTGGCAGTTGTATGATTGTTCTCGTGTTCAGTTGCAAGCAAGCACAACATCACGTTATTGTCCTCTGAACATTCTCCTTGTTACATCGCTCTCAGAGTATTAGACATTTGCCTCTCACATCTCTTGCCTCTATTCTATTCGTACTAATAGTAACCTAAGCTTACGTGGGAGCAAGTAAAAAAAGGTACATATCTTATTCAGCATCAGCTTTAACACATTTGAAGAAGACACCTAGATGAGAATAACCGTTACGCCAAAGGTAAATATATAAAGTATGAACCAAAACGAAATATGATACTTCTCTTTTTATCCATAGCTTTACACTTACTTCCATAGAAAACCAACAAGAAAGCGTGAATTTGAAATATTTCAATTAGTTTAGACGCAGTTCATATTCTACACCATAGTTTAACAATATATGTATATCCCAGCAAACTTCTACTGTTCTACCTTAGACCTAATTGCAATATCTGCAAAAGCAACATACGTTTTGTTTTCGTTATATTTAACCTCCTGCGACTATAACATTATTGCTTGGGTGTATTTGCTTAAGGATTTCTTATTCACTCCTCTTCGGTCTTTTAATCTGCCAAACGAAGTCAATATTTACTTGTCATCAGCCTATTGATGTCATTTGAAAGACTGACATTTAAATTTAATTTCAGCTTGATAACTTCTGTGGTGCATAGTAAATTTTCGCATCGTCTAGCACTAGCTTGCATTTGTTTGAAATTTTGTGAAAGATTTCTACAATTTACTGAAAGTTGAATTGAGAACAGCGGCATCAATAAATGAATCCGTCAACAAAAGAAATAAATAACTAAAAACACAAGAGAAATAAAGGAAAGCAGCACATTGGGCAAGCGGGTATAGCGGCTAGTTGCTAAATAGACTTTTCCTTCTTGCTTTGTTTCTTTGTATCTCAGTAATGTTTCTTGCGGCACGTTGTTACAACTCACTCCGTAACGACCGTTATTGGCGGTGACATTCAGTCGCTGATCCCCCATTTTTTTCCTTAGCTGTTATACTGCACTGTAGCTTTCCAAGCACGAAGCAGTAATGCCGCACTAAGCGTACAGTATCACCCTAATTAGATGATGCTAGGCTTTGTTCATTCGAAGATCCATCTTAATCAACCTGCACTCAAGGCAACGCAGGAGCAATGGCATTCAGGCCCGTACCGCCTAAAAAGTATAAAGACTGAAGGAAAGTCCAGGTCGCTCATGAAGTTCTAAGAAAGTCTCTTGTTTCTTCAGGTGGTTGAACGTCTTGCAGTATTTATCAATGGCTGCAGTGGATGAACTAGTCGGTAGCCTGCATACCAGTACGTCTTATTCGAATAGCCCATCACTCATAATGTATGTGCACAGCAAGAAAAACCTAGGAGGAGCTGAGATATACATGACGAGTGCTTGTAAGTTGGTTATTCCCAGCAGGGCGTTGTTCAGTATGTCTTTCTCTCCATCCCTGTTTCTTTATTTTCGTAGGGGCGATGCAAAGGTCAATGTCCTTACCAATATCTCTTGTCACTGCCCTTTCTTGCCGCTTGAGGTCTCTTAAGTGGAGAATGCTGATTCGCTTAAAAGGTCTGTCAATTTTCATCAGGCGCGATAAGCGCTTGTAAAGACAAAATTCAAGTCACACCCTGTATCGAAAAATCATCTATAGCATAGAACAAATTTACGAGCACGAGAAATTTTTAGTACTACCGTTTTGCTTCGAAAGCGTGATGCCAGCGGAGCGTCACGCCTTTTGTCTCAAATTATACTGTGTCGGCAGGAGTCGTTACACAAGATTTCTTCTTTACGGAACGGTACTTGCCGTGTCAACGTTCATTTATGTTGGCTTAGAATTCTTTCGAACGGCTAAGCTTTTGTTTACATTGTTGTCTGGTTGATGTCAAAAACTATTTGATCGGCTTCACTCGTGTTGGTTTTGTTAAGAAGACGTGATTTAGTTCTGCGCGACAGATTTCTCGGCATACTTGAAGTTCTGTGAGCTAGCAAATAGGGTCGAGTCTAGATGCACTTATTTCGGGTACTTCTCATAAAGGGATTGTAGCAACAAAAAAGCCATTTATAATTTTGCAGTAAATGTCTTAGAAATATGGCAACGGTGTGGCAAGCGTTTATAGGTGACAATTAGAACATAAGGTGAATCAAAGTGAACTATAGGCAATCAAATGCGAGAAAACGTAAAGCACATGTGAAAACCGAAAATGACCAAGAAAATTTGGGACATCTACTAACAATGCATTTGTTAAAATAATGCTAGGTACCATGCCTATTACAGTGCTTTTTTCATTCCCTTTATTGTAGTTTCTGTGGAATGTTACGTTAAATATTTCTTTGTAATAGCAATGAATTGTCATATACGTTCTGTAACTATATTTTCCGTATTATTACGTGTGAAATTTCGTTGTATAATGAGGTATCGCGGTTTAAAGTGTACTTCGCTTGCCTCTTTTTGTTGTGTATTATCTAACGTAATGTTAAGTACATTCCCGTACATGCTACAGTAACTTTGTTCTTTTGTTCTCATTTCTGTATATATTTATGGTCGTTCCTTTTGTTTTAAATTTACTGTACACATTTTCAACATATTATAGACCCTTTTCGAAAAAGGGCGCCCCTAGCGCCGCGCACGCAAACTACAGTCTGCCGCCATTGTGAGGGCACCGCAGCAGACGACGCAGGCTTCGGCAACGTGCCAGTGCTTGACATTTCAGCACCGCCGAATCGTGAACTGTCATCAACGTTTTTCGTAGAGACGGCGTGCTGCAATGCCGCAGAAGTGCTGCGTTTCCATGTGCCGCCATCGAGGATATCGCGACGAGAACAGCGATAAGGTACACGATATAATTTGAACAACAAACGCACGTGCTCTCTCTCCGTACGTGATGTCAAACGAACGTGCGGAAGGGCGCCGTTTTGTAAACGCGCTACAGAAATGGACGTGCTTATTTCACAGCGCCATGTGTAGCCTTGCTTTTACGAACGAATAGTCTTCTCCCGAGTGTCGGCATGGGGTGCATTGCGATAGATTGTTTGTGCAGAAATACTGCTAGGGTTCGTAAGGCCAGCCATAAAAATAAAAAATGAAGTTGCGTACCGTTCATTTAGTACATACAAGCAGGGGCGTAGGCAGAAATTCTTTTCGGGGGGGGGGGGGCACCTTGATCTGAAGTGAGGGCCGGGCAGGCAGATGTGGTAGAGTGTCATTTTGTGCTCTGTGTGCCATGGCAAAAAAAAAAAAAAACTTTCGGAGGGGGCACGGGCCCGGTGTGCACCCCCCCCCCCCCTGGCTACGCCACTGCATACAAATATACCCAACGCGTGGCGTCCGGAAAATAGTTGCGTGGATTTTCACCGGTAGCGGCGGTCTCATAGTTCCGCGACAGTGACGTCCTTCCTTTCCTTCTGTGAGAAGTTTGTAGTTTGTAGCTTTCGGCGAGAAGTTTGTAGCTTCGGCGAGCCTTTTTTTCCCGGTCCGGGCGCGCACGCGAGTTGGCTGTGGTCACGGTCCCGCAACCGCGGCAGTCGAGCCAAACTGCTCGTCTAACCCGTTGAAGGGTACACAATGTTGCTCATTGTGCATCGGAAGCACCTCAGAAAGACCAACGGAGAGTACTAAGAGCTTGTTCAAGCACGCAAACGGTGAGATTTCAGCGGATGACACGGAGAACTAGCCGCCAACACAAACATCACAGCACTCACGCATTTGACGGCTCGCTTTCCATGCCCTCACGATGGCGGGGGCTATCCCACGCTCCTTTGCGAAGCGAAACTGACGAAAAGCCCACCGTCAGGTGGCGTATTTATGAAAAGGGTCTATTGCCTTACCTCCTTAGACAAGGCATCTAGAGGCCTGTAATGTACTTTTAAATTGTAGTGAACAGTACGTGACGACGACGAAGAGCGAAGAAAGCAAGCCACAGTGCGAGCGACAGCCACGCGCCCCGAGATTGCGCTTGCCTGGATCTTGGCCCTTGACGTCCCTCGGCGTTCTGGCAGTTTGTACGTGAATAAATCACGTGACATTTGGTGGAGGTACGTGGGTTTCCCGTACGACACCTGGATCTTCGCTCCCGTAAGCTTCCCCCCCTTCGAGATACCAACATGGCCACCGAGACTCCTTCCCAGCCTGGCCCTTCGGCTGTCCACGTTACTTGTAGTGCCGTGTATCCTCAGCGGGATCCCCCATCTTCTCGGGCTCCGGTCATTCGGACGTGGACGAGTGGCTGTCGAGATATGACAAAGTCGGCGCCAGCAACAGATGGGACGATCGAATGAAGCTTGGGTATGTGCAATTCTACCTTGCGGACATCGCCCCACTGTAAATGAATAATGAATGAAATAAATGAATAAATAAATAAACATGTAAATAAATAAATCAGGTTAAAAGCAGGTGAAATAAATGTGAATTGGGTAAATTGATGCTATAAGCGTATACAAGTGAATCAAATGTTAAAGTAACTCACAGTGAAAGATGGTGAATCAAATGTGGATAAACACCTCGGCGTCTAAGTATAAACGTGTAGAACGAGTGGTGACGTCTAGGCGATGGAAAGAAAACAAGTAATAGAAAGCAACGCTGCAGTCTACAGAGCACGTCGGAGTAGTTTGAGTGTCTTGTGAGAGAATGAATATTACAGCAGAGCTGCTAAGGTCGAGGTTGACTGTGTATCTCGTAATAGAAAATTATCACCATCATAAACCGGCACGCGCCATATTCGTTCTCTTCTTCATCACCTTCCTCTTCTTCTTCTGCTTCGCTATCACAAGAAGCGAGGCCGATTTGTCCTGCGAGGGATGCAATAACTCGATGGGCGAGACAACGATTGCAGAGAGAAAGAAAGAAAGAGAGAGAATTGTTTGGTGAACAAAAATTTCTTGCCGAGGCGAGATTTGAACTCGCGTACCAACGAACCGAATGCGAGCGTCCTAACCGCTACCCTATACAGGCATGCTGGCAGAGTAGTCCATAGTATTTTATAGTATAGTACAGCAAGAGAGAAAGACAAAGAAATAGACAGAGAGAGATATATAAATCAACCAACACAAGAAAGGAGACAGAAAAAACAAACATAGAAGCATAGTCAAGTATAGTACACTACAGAAAGTATAGGTTGCCGTGCTGTGCAGAAATATTGCCATGGTCATGAACCGGCACACGCCCGCTTCGTCAGCTTCTTCATCTACATCCTCTTCTTCCTCTTCTGCTCCTAGTCCACCAGCTCTGCTGTGACTCACGTGACTTTGTGCAAGCTGCGCCAGTTGTTGCTTTAACACGGCATGTCCCTAAAGCCAGCCTTTCGACAAGTGGTCGTGTCTTCTTCAAACCGGCAACGTCATTGAAGAGCATAAATTTTCGCCTGTGTTCTTCTTAGCGTTAGATGTGTGTTACGAAAAATTGCTGACGGTATATAGTACTACGTTCTCTACGATGGGAGGGCAATACGCTGTCCAGAAAAATGTTTAGAAAAAATTATTGCCGATTACGATACTCCCCAATGCGAAATTTGACCGCAACTCTACGCGAGTTATCTGGGTTGCCTCACAACGTAAATCTGAGCGGCATGATTTGTGTGTGCTTCGGCGCAGGTAATATACTCTTCAAATTGCCGAACACTACAGCAAGAATGACTGTCGAAGAATGACTGTTGTTTTATCGATTTTGAACAGTATACAGCGACATTAGCTACGATGGCGCAGAAAAAAAAAACAAGTTACACGGTTACTTATGCATTTGTTTAAGACGACTGGAAGATCACCTACATTTCTGTTGGATGCTTGATCAAATCGGTCACTTTAACACGAGCTTGTCGACATTTGCCACACCACTCGAAACCGGCCGCTTTGACTACGATATGTCTTGATGGCTTATTGCGCTTCGTTAATAATGATTATCACGCTTACTAGGATTGCCATGTCACAGTGTAGTGGAATCTCACATCGCCCTTTTGAGAAAGTTGCGCTGCTCTAAAGGAGTTGGGCTTAATAATATGCTCACCGTCACTCCTGACAACGTGTGATCAGCGTGCAACCAAATGTGTGATGTTGTGCCACATGTCGAGCATGCGCGTCGTGTGTACAGCACTGGCCATAAACTTGCTCAAACAACACGCACAGGTTTATTCGCCTGCCAGAAATACCTTTGATCAAAGTTGTGGCAAACGATGCATAGACGCCACACTTACTTGGCAAATGGAACTCTGGCGAAAAAACTATGTTTAAATTCTTAGGTACGAAGAAAGTGAAACGCAGCAGTGGCAAATCGACAGGACAGTTGCCTTCAGACACGTATAAACGAATTCCAATTCCGTCATCCTACGGGCCATGTTGTAATACAGGCATCTTGATAAGCTCCAAAACCGCCATCATGTGGAAGCTTTTTTTTGTAACCAGTCTCTAACCATCCTAGCGGCCATGTTATAGGATTGGCACAGCCACAATCTGCATTTGTAACAAGCCACCTGGGGAACGGTTTGCAATCATACTTGCCACCATGTTGTAATGCAAGCAGGGTGATAGGCTGCATGCTTGAAGTTACGTGCAATTTTTAATACAAAATCTGACATGGGCGAGGTCTCATACGACGTATCATCATAGCAGCAATGCACAGCGTTTTGAAAACAGGTCGAAAAGAAAGCTCATCTCTTTTCAGTCACACCAAGCCTCACCGGCCAATTCTTTTTTCGCAGCTCTAGGCTTTTTGACACCTTTTCTGATAGAAGCGCCGTGAATGGAGGGGCCAGACTAAACGCAGCTATTATGAGACACGATATGCGATTGCAATGTTGATGGAAATATTGGATTTTACACAAAGATGAGAGAGAGAGAAAGAGAGAGAGAGAGGAGAAGAGAAAAAAAGGAGAAAGGCAGTAAAGTGACCGCAGCGTGCGGGACTACACCACAAATCAGAGGCGTTCGCACAGGCCCGTCGTTCCCAAAACGCTAACAAAATACGTGGCAAAAACTGTATTTTCAATATATGTTTACGGTGCTACTTGCGCCATTGAACGTGAAATAGGACAAATAACACGCTCCTGCTGCTGGTCTAAAGAAGACGCGACAGGTATTCTAGCGTCACTGATTTAGAAACACTGACATGGTTCTCCCATTTCACGGCTCCGCGTGAGTAGCGTGAGGTTTCCCTCTACGGGAAAAGACCTATCCGTAGAGAAGGCATTGGCATTGTCTTGATGCTTTCACCATGTTCTTTAAGCCTGTGGTTTTTTTTACAAAAAGTCCTGAGTGTTGTTAGAAAAGCTGTGTCTTGGTGTACTGGTTTCAAATATCCGTGAAAATCTACACTTTGAAATACATTCACGGTAATGAAGGTAAGCAATATTTGCTGCTAAATACTGTTGGCGTGAAGGGCCTTCTCGAGCCTCTAAAACAGCGGATTTCCGTTACTTTCCTGGTACATCCTATCCTCGTACATGCAAACACGAGTGCTGAAATAAAGGACTGTAATGGAATAAAATTTCGATCATCCATGATCAGCCGCTGAGCCGGTCACAAACAAAGGCCGCTTTAAAAACAAAATTCTAGTAAGAAATAACAATGAAGCCTGGGTCAAAGAAAATTAGACATCTCATAAACATACGCGAGAGCACGGACATGCCTTATCTTTAGTCGCAATACGCACACAGGAGTCGTTTACGAAGACTTCGTTGTATGTGTACAACGGAAACCCACTAAAGAATGCGTAACCAAGACGCAAGACAAATTCATATTCCGTAAAAGAGAAGCATATTTACCAAACTACTGACATACCAGCCGCAAGTGATCAGGCGCAATAATGATCATAGTAATGCAGAGAACAAGCAATCGGGAAAGATTCTAAAGCGTGCCATATAGAGAATGAAAAATATTTATTGCAGTTGGAACGGCAAGACGAACGAAAGACTGTCTCTAGTGCGAGAATGATTCCTGTGATGCATGTGTCATGTGTTTATGTCTCCTTCACCACCCTACACAAGCTGCTAATTTGTTGTCGTTTGCTTCAGTTAACGTAGGTGTTGAATAAAGAGCACTGCGATAAGAACAGAACGACACGTACACATCTAGCAGAGCGGTGTACAAGGAGATACTTATTAAAAATGGCGGCACAATGGCTCTTCGCGAGACGAGGGGCGGAGACTAGGTGCGCCATAGTGGGCGTGAATATTTTAAAGACACGCACGTTACGAATTGTTCATGCAGTGGAAACAAATTTTGTACTGCTGAAATCTATTACGCTTTTGAGCACATTAATTTAGTTCTGGCAGTTCTTATCTACAGATTGCAGCGAATGAGAGTATTCCAGTGCACCGTCAATGCAAATCATGAAACTCGGATCGGGAAGAGTTCCATTTTACTTCTTTGGCATAAAAAGAGCGCGTGACAGGGAGCGCATGTCTGTCGACGTGTCGATGAAGGAAGCAAAAGGCAGGGGCTTAGCCAGACATTTTGCGGCGAGGGGTTCAATCATGCTTTATGTGTTTTCCTGCGTTTGTATGCGCACATGCAAACATGAACATTTTCGGGGAGGATGGGGGGTTTGAACCCTCTCGCTCGCCCTGCTGGCTACGGCAATGGTACAAGAAGTTTACAGGTACCCGTGTGAAAGGGATATCAGGTATTTGAAAGGTACTCATTACCCCAGGGCAGTTGTTTTTCAGCATAGTGACCGATTATACGCAGCTAACTGAACATGGACAGGGCGCCACGGGGGCAGGGCGCCCCGAGCGTTAGCGAACTTTTGGTGCACCTTTTGGGGATTCAAATGGCTTACCTAATACTTCATTATTGAGTCGCGGCAGCTTTCTCGTTAGATGTCGTTAGATGTAGCGATTCCTTTAGTGGTTGTTAACTTAGACGTGAACTGGCGCTGCTGAACTGGCGATTTAGAGCGATAGTTTCGTGCGTTTCTTTTAACACGAAAGTGTTTTATGCCGGGGTCCATCAATACTTCAGTGACGTATTTCCGTCACGGAAATGTCGTCGAAAAAATTTACACGACCAGACGGCAAAGGAAAAAGGTCCCGTCTACGGGCATCGAAAGCACGACCGGTCGGTCCGCAACAACAGATGCCGGGCACGCTATCCACTGCGCCACAGTCTCTGACTCTAGAAGCTTTACAAACGCGCGCTTTATATCTACCGCTCTCCTGGTCGTCGGGGTGGTGTTGCGCTCTGGAAGCGGTAACGTAAAGTAATTCGTCATTACTGTGGCCTCCTCGATTAGCACCTGCAACGCGTTAAGCGTCCGTCCCGTTCGGCGCGTTTTCAATAGAAGTTGAATTTTGTCAATACCTTAACACATCGCGAGGTGGCGACCTTTGCCCAAGCGCAATAATAGCGTCGGTCTCGCTCATAGCATCACGCTAATACAAACCAGAAATAGCTCTTCGACGCGCGCCTGCCTCACCTGGCTGTAACACCGCGTTCCCCGCTCACGCGCTCGCCTCGAGAAAAATCGCGGCCGGGCTACCGAGGCGCCACGACGCGCTTTGCGTTTCCCTCTAGTCCCGCCGTGTTATTCAATCACATTTTAGCATGCCGCGGAATGGCGACCAAGTTCTGCGTCCACTATGCGACGCTCTTCTGGCTATCACACCTCGTTCTCTTGGCATCTTCGGCTGGCGGCACTCGTGGCGTATTCTGCGCACTCGTGCGGTGCCGTACGTTCGTCTGGGCACCACGCGTGTGGTGCCGCATGTTCGACTGGGCCGGCCACGACACGAGTGCACGCCACCGCGCCACCGCGGAGATCGACGGTGGAGCGCGGTGCAATCCCGTCGTTCAGCGCGCGCTGACAGACGAGGCTACGACGTTCCATCAATGCAGGTGCAATTGACAGCTGGCGCTGCAGCAGAACACGGCCTGACTGGAGGTAAAACATGCGTGCGCTGTAAATCGTCCGGCCGTGCTCACACAAGGCTACTTTTGCTGTCGGGATTTCACCGGAGAGCAAAGACGATGCAGAAACTACCAACCTTCGTCGAGTTTGTGCAAAACTGACGCAGCAAAAGCGCGTGTAGAGCAGGCGAGTTCACGCTGGACGCACAGCGTCTCGCAAGCGTCTCTAATCGTCTGGTTTTCCACGTCGTTCGCGCTCTCAATTCCAGTGCAAATCCGCCGTTGCAAAATGTCGTCTGCTGAATTTCGACTGCTGTGCGCGTCTCGCAGACGGCGCTGCTGTCGCAGATTCGAGTTCCCTGGCTCACACGTTCGTCTGGGCCGTAGCGGGGCCTGAAACTCGGGCGGTGTTTGACGTAACTTCCCTTCCACCGCCACGGTGCCAGTGCGGCTCAGCCGAAGATGCTATCTGATTACGCTTTCACCGTTAACTACTACAGCTACCACAAGGGTTAGTTTATTCATTTAACATGGCCGTTAGTCGTCCGGATGGAGATGTACCACCAACCATCAAAGTGGGTGCATCCACGCTAACGGTGCTATAGCTGCCAGACATCAATATACATTTAAATGTGAACATATTCGACAGAGATCTGTCTGGCTGGGTGAAAAATTCATACGACAAATAATAAACTCTCCAGCCACTTTGCAAAAGTTAAACTTTAAAAGCTATAAAACTGACCCGACGTTTCGGGACCGATTCGGTCCCTTCCTCAGGGGTGACTGTTCGGCCGGCTCCGAGGCTAGCGAGTTTCTTTGGTGGTGTCCCCCTCTCCCTCGTCCTTCTTCCCGCCGTTCTTCTTGCCGCGGTGTTTCTTCCACTGGCTCCATAGACCGTGCACGTACACATTCGGCAAGGTTCCAGTTGAGCGGTTGACGTTTCCCGGTGTTGTTTGTATATGCCAGGATTCCAACAACTGCCTTTTTGTGTGGTTGCCTTCCGTGTCGATGACCCGGGCGTCGTCAAAATTGATGCGGTGGTCCATCTTTTCGCTGTGTTCAGCGAGGGCGTTTCGCGCGGCGTTGAAGCTACGCACGTCGTTTCGATGTTGCCGTATCCTTTCGGGGAAGTTTTTTGTCTCACCGATGTAAGTGGCGTTACAGTCCGTGCATGGAACCGCGTAGACCAAACCGGGGCTTTTAAAGTTTAACTTTTGCAAAGTGGCTGGAGAGTTTATTATTTGTCGTATGAATCAATATACATTGTACGAATTCTCTTATATCAATGTACAGTGAACATTCAGTTACTTCTGAAAGGGCACCCTTTACTTTCGTGTTATTCCGATTCATATGACGGAGGGCTCAACCATCCTTTTGCATTGTTATTTGTTTGACGTGCAAGATATTTAGGGTTAGTATTTGGAAAGCAAGTAGCCTTAAACCCTCGCACCCCCGACACACGGCGCTAATGGAGCCAACACCCTACAAAGCGATGCCTTTATGCCTTGTGTCAGGACATCCATTGCATCGCAAGCTGCATGACAGTTATAGTCATCGCCACTTCTACAATACTAAAGAAAAATCCTACTTAAAGAAAGGAGTGCACACGATTACATAAGTTGTCAACACTTTTTATACTAATCATTATATGGATGAGAGCAAGATATAAATAAACAATGAATATGGCACAAGGAGAGACGTCCCATCCAGCGAAACGGATTATTCAGTGCTTTGGCTGAAACACAAAGACGCAATGGATGAGGTGCATATTACGTGCGATCTGCCAGAGCCAAAGTATACAACAAATATCAGGATTGTGAGGAGGAGGAGGTAAAAGTTTATTTGACGAAGGGATTTGGGCACGTACTTCCCAGGGCCCCCACACGACCCCACTTCGCTATGCGTTCATGAGTTCATGCAGTTCCATGACGTGGGCGGCCCAGTCAGTGGCGATCCTCTGCTTGGCCGGGTCCGTCGAGCGCAGCACGGTCTCCCATTCCTCCTGTGTGGTCAGTGGCTTCGGGCCCCGCGGTGTAGAGACCGCCGGGCATTCCATGAGAATGTGGTTAGGGTAGCTTGGGGTTGAGTGCATTGAGCACAGGACGGGGCGTACGCTCCCGGGTAAATGCGGGAAAGGAAATTGGGGAAGGGAAGGGTGCGGGTCTGAAGGCGGCGCCGTAATATTTGGTGAAAATATTTCAGGGATCGGTGGGGGGGGGGGGTATAGCTGGCGTTCGGCGCGATATGACTGGGTAATCTCGTTGAACCAATGCATGCGCTCCCTGGAAGAGCTTGACTCCGATTCCGTTGCCGCCCGCTTGATGGGACCTCGGGCGTGGCCATTGGCGGCTTCGTTGCCGGGATTCCCAGAGTGCGCAGGCACCCAGATCAGCTCCACATGGCGGGCCGGGTTTTTGGTGGGCGAGCTGAGAATTCAGAAAGCGGTCTCGTGGACTTGTCCTCGCGCGAAATTTAGGACCCCGGTTTTCGAGTCGGAAAGAACGTACTGGGCGTCAGTCTGTGTGAGGGCAAGCGCCATCGCCACTTCTTCCGAGGTTTCCAGTGTGGACGCAGGAGGAAGGTGGAGAGTTGCGATGGGTTGTAGTGTGTGATCAACGACTGCAACTGCCGCGTCGTCGCCCGTGCAAGCGCATTCACCCATACGGCGTCCTCTTCAGAACCGTATTATTTGTGGAGAGCTTTTGCTCGTGCCTTGCGGCGGGCCGAATGGTACGTAACGTGAGTGTTTCTTGGGAAAGGTTTTACTATGAGCTGTGTGCGTATGGGTCGGGGGATTGGTAGAAGTGTGGGGTCGGCTGCTGGTATGTGAATATTCAGGGTGTCAATAAGAAGCGTCCGGTGAAAGACTGAGCTAGACGAGTGTATTGCGCTCGTCTGTGGGCCTCAGTGAGTTCGTATGTGGTGTTATGGAGCCCAAGCTGAAGTTTAGTGGTCTGTGTGTTAGGGGGGAGGTGTAGGGCCATCTTGTAGGCTTTACGAAGCATGGCATCCAGGGTGGCTATTTCTTCTTGTCGAAGTCCGAGATACGGGATTGTATAAAGGAAGCGGCTCAGTATGAAGGCATCAATGAGACGACACAAATCGTGTTCCTTCATGCCATAGCGTTTGCCAGAAACTCTGCGGACGAGGTGCGAGAGCGCTTCCGTCATCCGCTTGAGTATCCGGATAGAGAAAGTGTTACGGCTGTTGTTTTGGATGTGAAGGCTCAAGATCCGGATTCTGTCGACCTCTGGGATAGGGCGACCGGCCAGAGTTACAGTGATCGGGGCAGTGGAAAGAGTGCGTGGTGAAGGGCGTATGAGAAACAGCTCAGATTTTTCTGGGGAACAGGAGAGACCAATGCTATGTGCGTCTGGTGCGATGTTTGCGGCGGTTTGTAAGGTTTCCTCTATGTCGCCATCACTACCGTGGGTGGTCCACAGTGTGATGTCGTCCGCATAGAGGGTGTGGTGGAGATGAGGGATATTGTGAAGAGCGCTGACTAAGGAAATGAGTGTGGCATTGAAGAGAAAAGGCGAAAGGACCGAACCTTGTGGAGTGCCTACTCCACTGAGGGTGTATGGAGGGGGCGCATGGGGGCCCATATGAACCTGAAGCTTGCGTCCCGACAAGAAGGCTTGTATGTAGGCGTACATACGAACGCCCACATTGAGGGGGGAGAGAGCTGCCATGATCGCTCGGTCATGGCGGCTCGATCAAAGGCCTTGGTTAAGTCCAGGGCCAAGACGGCTTTAGTATGAGCGGGAAGTATGAGTGACTTTAGTATGAGTTGAAGCATGGCATCTTGGGCGGAGAGACATGGCCGGAAACCTACCATGCTGTGCGGGTTGTGCATGTGTTGAGTCAGTCTGTTTAAAGCAACATGCTCGAGAAGCTTCCCGAGACACGATGTGAGTGAAATGGGGCGGAGGTTTGATATGGTAAGGGGTTCGTTAGGTTTAGGAATGAATACAATCTTGGATGGCGCCACGATTGTGGCAAAGTGCCTTCCTTCCAGCATTCATTGAGGTAATCTGTAATCTGCGCAATCGATTGATCATCCAGATTACGGAGCATAGAGTTAGTTATCTGGGCTTTTCCCGGTTCAGAGCTTGTGCGGTAGTTCTGGAGGGCCTTGCGGACCTCTTGCTCTGATATATCGTTGTCCAGGGCTTCATTCGGGGCTCCCGTGTAGGGCGGGAGAGGGGAGGAGGTGCCGGATGCTGTGTGTTGTGCGGAGTTGGTCCAGATGGGATTCGGGGGAAAGCGTGGTGTTGTGAAGTAAGCGTGTAATGTGATGTTCTGACGTTGTGCGTGAGTGTGTGAGGTTAATAAGGTGCCGTAGGAGGTGCCATGCGTATTTGGTAGAGAGGTTGCCAGCTATGCTGTTGCACACCTGACCACAGTTGGAACGGCACAACTCCTGGGCGTGCGCAGTTATTTGTGTCTGCAGCGTGGCCAGTCGGCATTTTAACGTTCTGTTATGTTTCTGTCGTTTCCATCTCTCCAGTATGTTATGGTGCGTCTCCCAGACGTGGGCTAAGAGTGTGTGTTGTGTACGAGACCATGAGATATCTATGAGAGAACGGCTGAGTGTGAGGTCTGGGCTAGTTAGTGTCCATGGTTACGCTATTGCCGATTCGCGTTAGTGTGTGAAAGTTGTTGTGTGTACTGAGGCGCAAGTCTTGCACGGTAGTCCAAAGCCTGCGACCCCGTGCTCTGGTGTACCGATAACCCCAGTCTGTATGCTGAGATTTAAAATCGCCGCGTATGAGTAGGGGGCTTCGGTCCGCGATGCGCTGAATTCTCTGCAGTAGCGCATCGAGAGTGGCCATGACCTGGCGTGGGGTGTGGTATATATTGGCTATAAAAATCAGAGGTGCGTTAAGTTTCGTGGGGATGATTTCTATGAGGACGCACGGAGTGGAGGTTGTGGTTGTGTGTTGTTGCTAGGTAAGGATGCGATGAATGAGTCTGGACACTCGGGGAGTGTTGGTGGAGTCTAGTGTACTGCATGTTAAGTGGGAAGTTTGGCTTGGCGTTGCGTGTCTTGTAACAAAAGAAGTTTAGGTACGGCAGGGAGGGTAGGTATTAAGAGCTGCAGCGGCGCTTGCTTGCTATGAAAGCCGCGGCAGTTCCACTGAATTAGTGATAGGTGGTTAGAATTAGCGCGACCCGCCATATTGGAGCGTGGGAGGAGCGAGGATTGGTTGTTGCGGCTGTAGTAGAAGTGAGATAGAAGGAGGAGATGTGTGTGAGATGGAGGTAGAAGACCCCTCATGTGATGAGTTGGTAGTTGTTTCGAGCCTCTGAAGGTGGGTCTCAAAATGCGTAAACCTTTTTTCTAGAGTTTGGTTTAGGCGTGTGAATAGTGCATCAATGTGTTGCACAAAACGAGATGACAGCTGCTCGATTATTGTTGAAAATTTAGCTTCGAGGCGCGCCTCCAAAGCTACCAATTTGGCGTCAAATGTGACTTCCAATTTCTTAGATCAGCCTGATAATCGTCGACTGAGTCCGAACTGCGTTTCTTTTTTGCGGGGGTGAGGAGTGTGTGGTTGGGCTATTGGGTGACTGCGCAGTGGGTGGGGTAATTTTTCTGAGGACAATTGGTGCGCCGGAGATGAGGGGGGAGTAGGGTTTTGTCCTAGAAGGGTCGTAAGACGACTTACCTCCACACGCAGGGCCCGGAGCTCCTGGTCACGGGGGTGTTGGTCGTTGGTGGTCTGGTCTCCTTGGACGTCTTCAGCTTGTCGGCCCATGTAGGTTGGTCGGAACTCTTAGACTGCCCTTTTCGTTGGCCGGCAGGTGGCTCAGAGCGTTTGGTGCTTGCACCGCGTAGTGAGTTGTCTGCCCGGTCCTGGGATCGCGGTTCACGTGGTGACGTGGGCCTGGTTACTTTAGGTGGGTGCCGGTGCTTGCATTCCCGGGTCCCCGACAGGTGCGGGCCTTCGCAGATGATGCAGACTGGAGTACATGTTGGATTTGCCTCCTTCGGGTGTAATTTGCCACATCTGGGGCACTTGTGCGTCCTAGGTTGTATACGTGCATCCGTGAGGTGGCCTATGGTCCGGCAGTTACTGCACGTGTCGACCCGTGGTGTATAGGGCGTGCACACATGCAGTCCTCTACCATAAACAATTTTTCGGGGAACAGTGGCTTGTCCAAAGGTAATGAGAATCGATCGCGTGAGTCTCATTCGGCGAGCGTCTAGTATAATTTCGTGGGGGTTGCGCCAGATCAAGTCCACGAGTAGTTCTTGTGGTTATTCTTTGCAGTAGGCGTTCGCAATAACACCGCTGACAGAGCTATCGGGGGGTGTGATGTATGCCGTCATGGCATACTCATGCTGGTCGTAGGTGATGCACTGTAGCTGCACAAGCTTGAGCGCATCCTCTTGATTTATCGCAGACACTGTGCAAGTGTAATTGACAGGGTGAATCTGAAGAGTAAGCGTAGATGGGTCGGTCAGCGCAGCGGCCTCCATGAGAGCGGTGAGGAGGTGCGTGGCCGGAGCGTCGTAAGGTCAAGGCCTCCCTGGGAGCGGAATACCACTTTATATCCGTCGGGTGAAAGGGGCGGTAGTTGCTTGATCTTTTGGGCAGTTGTATGGAGAACGCGCAGCTGCGTCAAAGAGCTGTGTAGCCCGGGCGTTGTGGCGGTCTGCGGAGTCTCCCCCGACTGACTCGGCGACTCTCGCACAGAAGGATCGGCGTTCGTACCATGGGTCCAGTTTCGAGTTTCCCAAAGTTTTGCCTGGGCTCTCAGGACTTGGGTCCAGTCCCGAGAGTCATAATGGCTTAGGTCCATGTCCGTGCCTTGCACTTGAACAACCTCCATGCTGGCCTGAGGTGGGGAGGCTGCAGCGTGACGCGTCGCAAGGCCTAGCACAGCGGTGGCGCGACGGGGCCACGTGGCCATCCTGGTGCTTGCCGAAACCTTAAGAGGGGTTAGTAGAGAGCGTCACCTCTATGAAGGCGTTTGTGTTGTTGAGGGCACTTGAGATACCAGCGATTGGCAATTTTCGCTGTCGCGGTACGGAGCCGGAGTGAAGTGCTGCTGCACTCCAAGACCCCTAGCAGCCAATCTCTCCGGATTGTGAAGACTTTGTAGATGCCGCCGGACCCCTGCACAACCGCGCCACGGCAGCCGTGGTAAACAGGGGACAGGTCGTGGACTGCATCTCGACTACCGTAATAGGTATTACAGCCAAGGAAGAGGCCGGTATAGCCTTAGCCAGGCGTAATCTAAAAACCACTTTTGTCCACACAGATTCCCAGGCGGCGTATCGTAATTTTGCAAGAGGTCAAGTCGGTCGCCTAGAGCATTTATTACTGCAGCAGGCTGCGGCCACTCGTCAAGAGGGTCAGTGGATACAGCTGTTATGGTTACCAGGGTACGCAGGACTTCGTGGCAATGGGCTTGCTCACGCTTCCCCCGCGAACTCTTGCACCGGACCTCCGCTGCTTCCTCCACAGCGGAACTTCTCGCTGACCAGGACGACCCCAGCACCTCCTTTCTTATAGCGATGCCCTGCAACACAATAGGCTGAGAGACGGACTCTTCCCCCACCTGATCCTAAATTAGATCAGGAAACGCAGGTCAAGTGGCGACGATTACAATCATTATCATTTCCAACTCCTTACGTCTTGCCCAAGATAGATCCTTCGGTGTACAATACGCCATGTATATTCTGTCCCCAGACGGCCACCATATTTGATATGGTCTGGGACTGCCAAGACAATCCCAATATATCGGCCAAACATAATCATACAATAGTCGAGTGGGAGGCGACCCTGTTCAGCTTTGACCCAGTGCAGCAACGAGCCCTAGTCGACCAAGCCCTGACGGCGGCAAGAGCCAACGGTCTTCTGGACTAGTAGGTACAACCACTACCGGCACAACTAATCAATAATAAATGTTTTATTCTCTCTCTCTGCAATGGATGCGTTGGAAGCGGTAATATTTTTTACAGCCAAGCTGCCTATAGTCGGATACGACTTCAGAATTCCTGAGAAGCCCCGGCCAGACGACCGAAGCGCCGCAGCCGATCGTCTCCGCGATTAAGGAAATAGTCCCGCTCATGCACTCGGCAATGTGCTCTGAAGGCGGGGTCACGGGCCGTCCGGCTCATGACGTCGGTCAGGAGTGCGCGTCCATTGGTGCAGGCTTGTGTGCATCCAACATTGAAGACTCAATGTCGTGCATCTCGTAAGTTATATGCGACTGTAGTGCTACGATAAAAGAGTACCCATGCAGGCAAGATTTAGGGTGGCAATAACTCAGACAGAACCGCCATGTTGTGTAGGAGCACGCGGACGCCTTGAATATGATGTCTCAGTTCGTTTTATATCTGCAGTTTCATGCGCATGCCTGACATCATGTTTGCACGTCACCTTAAGAAATCACAGCATATCCACGGGGTGAATGATGATGAGTGGGGCGAAGCTCCGGAGGCATCATCGGTAAACCGTGAAACTCATCCGTGAAATTCGCCCAGTACATCATATAAAGGGTGTGAAACACCGTGTATATATTAAACATCAAACTTTTATTATATGGTCCCTCCATCTCCATTATTACATCTTTCGAAGAATGCATGGCGCTTACTACACATAAAGCGTCCCAAAACCAAACATCTTGCTCAAGCTGTGCTTTGCGTTTTTTGTAGAAATAATTTCTTTATCATATACATTAAGGCGAAAAGTTGAAAGCTCACCAGAGTATATCGCCCGCAAAGTATGTATTTTAGTGTAAATCAAGGAACACTACGAGAGTGTCTTGTAAGTTATTATATCTAGTGAATTGCTCATCTAGTGAGCAATTTCCCTCATTGAGACACGCACATCGCGTCATCTCGTGGCGTCATATGAAACGCTTGAATGCTGGCGTTTTGAAAGTGAGGATTGCAAAAAGCGTACATTACAACGCGCTTTATTCAGGTCCTTATGTTTTGCATCACCATTACATGACCTAGCTCACACTGGCAGCCGCGTAAGCGCGTCCGCGCTAGTACATGCGCTGCGATTGGCGTAGCCGTCCTTAATAAGACGTCATGGTTTTGCTTTAATACGTCTCGCCAGCCATTCGCTTTTGTCCGTTCTATTGTAACGTAAGAGAACGCGCTAGCGACGTGTTCAGCTGCTCTTTGGACGTGCCACGGGTCGGATGCCTGTCGTACTTTAAAAAAAAAATAGGAGCAGTAGCTCTACCAGGAGCGTCGGTGCGCCCAGAAGTGCAAGTGTGCGCGTCGACCTCGAGTAAATGCCCCCACTACGATCTGGCAAGCGAATCCTAACGCACGGGCGGCGCCTCTGCATCACAACGCTTCCCCAGCTTCGCTGGTCTTCCCTCTTCGCAAACATTTCGAAGGGCTGTAAGTTTTAGATGCGAAGCATCATATGAGCTGGGGCTGTCGGCGTCTCCTGTCATCGCCCGTCACTGTAAAGCAAGTGGCAAATAGGACGGCGAGTTGGCTCAGGAAAAACTCTGTTTCTGCGATGGACGCTGTCAGCAGCAATGAGAAGACGCTGTCCTTTCATTGCTATTGACGTGTCACTATGGGAAACACCGGTGCCTCGGACCTCCCCAGGTTTCACGTTAGTGCAGCTGTCTTGCATAGTATAGTACAGTAAGGGGTGGGAAAGGGAAGTGAGGGCGAGGTGGAGGGAAAAGAGGAGAGAAACGCTATTAGCTTCGCCGCTTCCTTAGTCTTCGCACAACCAGAGCTTAGCTTAGCTGCCCCATTCTTTTAACACGAAAGTGTTTTATGCCGGGGTCCGCCAAGACTTTCATGACGTATTTCCATCAAGAAAGTACGTCAGAGAAATGCACACGATCAGATTGCAAACAAAAAAAATTGGGGGACCCTTAAGCTTCGCCTTTAAGAGTTGAACGCGATAGAGGAATCCGGCCCCCAGTGCGCACTTCAACCACTAAGTGCATACTTATTATTTATTACATGTTGTTACACACACGCACACAGACACACACGCGCGCGCGCTATATATCTACAGTAAGGGTACAGGTTTTCGATCTAAAGCACTTCCCTGTGCTAGAGTCGAGACATATTTCTCACAATGCCTCACAGATGGTAGCACATTATCTAATGTTTGCGGTTTGCTTGATCAACGCCTCCTCTAGAAAGGAACATGGCCTCCGAGATGGCAGGGACGCCGCGCGCCCGCCATCTCGGAGTCTATAAATGGAGACGTTGGATTGATATGTTTTCCGCTAGATGGACATAGTTGTTCATTTTTGGAGCTCTTTGAAAGTTCGTGTGTGTTTTTAGCGGCGCTGGCTGCACTATCCCGGCTTTTTTCGAAGCATAGCGTCGCGCAAAAAGACGCAGTTTGATGGCCTCTCCAATGCGCCTACAAATCGCTGAATGGGCTCATTTTTGTCGTGACACCTGCTGAAGAAAATGCGTTAAAAAAACTCCTTCCACTACATGTCATTTATGTACTGTTTTTTCCCGAAGCAGTTGCAAGTAATATTATGGCCTTGTGGAAGGACACCTGCTTGCCACGCAAGCGGCTCGGGTTCGATCCCCAATGGGACCGAAGGTTTTTATTGTTTATTTTATTTGCATCTTTCTCTATTTTTCGGTCACGGAAGATTTTTCGCTCACAAACGACGCCGACGGCGGAATTTCTGCGAAACGAGCTCTCTAATGCTATCGCGTTAAAAAATCACAGCATATCCACGGAGTGAATGATGATGAGTGGGCGAAGCTGCGGAGGTTCATCGGCAAACCGTGAATCTTTCGTGAATTCTGCCCAGTACATCATCACCGACGTGAGATCGGGCGCGTTTATACTAAAGGTTCGATGAGAGTTATCACGACTTGCAGCTTACTTTAATTTTACATGTACGCTGTGAATTTTCATTGTTTAGAAAACCATTGCTTTAGAAAACATCTGGCGTCTTTTGTTAAGCAGCTGGCGTCTTTTCGTTTTGCTTTAGAAACATCTGGCGTTCTTTCGTTTTGCTTTTAGAAAACATCTGGCGTCTTTCGTTGGTTTATTTCATCAATCAACGGCGTTTTGAACAAACAACAAACTTTTTATTGTTTAATCACGCACAGGAGAAATCTCACCAGGCACTACCTTGGAGGTAAACAATGGCTGCTAATGGGAATGAGAGACAGAAGAAGTCGGCTTTTAGCAAACACTTACACTTCTACTTCTACTAACGTTTCCTACTGGAACATCCCAATGGCTGCTAATGGGGAATGAGAGACAGAAGAATTCGGCTTTTAGTTAACGCGCACGCTGCGAATTTTTTATTGTTCAACAACGCACAGGAAAAATCTCCCACCGGCACCACCTTGGAGGTCAAGATCTGGTACTAGCGTTACGACTGGTTACGCACTACTACGAGGGACGAACGGGTGCCGCCTTAAGGAGCTTCGCCCGATCGCTTCTCGGCCTTTTTCTAGCGCGAGTCACCAAGCCGGACCCGGGGTCACGTCACACCGACGTCGGCCCCCCCGGGTGTCTACCTCCGAAAAGAAGAACGTCGCTGCGGCAGCACCCCCCCTCCCCCGCCTGGCGTGCGTGCGCTTGCAGCCCTTGGGTCACGGGCCCTCCCCCCCGCCCGGTGACCACCCTCCCATGCCTGGAGTCGAGCAGAGCCCGGTTCACACCCACCCACCTGGAGGCCCCGGCTGCGCCGCCTGCCACCAACTCCCGGTTCCAGGACCCAGCGCCTGCTGATCCTGTCCACTAGTGCGCGGCGACGCTGCGCTCCAACCAATCAAAAGACACGCCCTCCCGTCTCTTTCCGGAGGAGCAACCGGCTACGCCCCCCAGCAATGGCCGCACAAACGAGCCTCCCGGTGAGGGAGAACTGTTTTTTCTTTAATGCGCCTGATGGCGACTTGTCAATAGACGATCTGATTGACGCGGTTGAACGCACGGCAGGCGATGATAGTGTGCATGTGCTCCAGCACATGGGAGGCTCAAGGTTTCTAATATGCACTAGAAATGCCGCTCAAGCAACAAAGTTAATGGTCAGCGAGGGTTTCGTTGTAAACAACCAGAAAGTTACGGTGGAGGCAGTGGGGGCCTCCGGTCACTTTTGTGAATGTTTTTCGGTACCCAGCCTACCTCCTGGACGACCCCTTGACCGGTGCGCTCGCAGAGTACGGCAAAGTCAAGAGCGTGGCCTTTGCGACTGCGACTAATCGCCAAACAAAGTTAAATGGTGTCCGCGTCGTCCGGATCGAGATGAGCGAACCAGTGCCCAACTTGCTAACCGTTGCGGGGCACCGGATCATGCTAGAGTATCGCGGTATGCGACGAGTGTGCGCGCGGTGTAGCGAGGTGGGACACATGGCCTCGGCCTGCTCGACTCCCTACTGCAAGCGTTGCGGCGCCTTCGGCCATGGCACCGAGGGGTGTGAGGCTGAGTGTAGGAGATGCGGGGGCAAGCACGGTACGCGTGATTGCTTCCGCAGACGGTGTTACGTCGCGGCGGCACGGGGTCTTTTGACGGAGCAAGGGACCGTCGACGGGCACGACCGCCCACACGCCTCAGTCTTGTCTGACGGCCGGATCGCAACCTCGAACCTATAGGTCCTGCGTCCGAAGTCCCCCACCCTCCCTTCAGGTATGGCGCCTCACAGGCCCGGCACTGTGATCACCAGCGCTAGCGACTCCTGCGAAGCCGATCCGAGTCACCTTCCGATTACTGTGGCGCGTTCCGCGAGCGCGCAAGAATCGAAAAGCGCCGCTGCGCTCGGCGACTTCACAACGGGCAGTGACTCGGCAACCAGCTCCCCCGACTCGTCGCGCGAAGCCTGGGTGGTGGACACCTCAGCGAGCGAGGAGCAGGACCCTCTCGAGAGTGAGGCGGAAACTAACGAAGTGGGGCAAGCCGCACTGAGTGTTAAGGACCGCGACTTCCCTCCGCTACCATGTGGGTCTAGCAGTGAGACGAGCTTTGATGACACCCCCATCAAGAGTTGCGGCCACTACGTACTCCCGTCGGATGCCCCCCCGACTGCCCCAGGCCCCAGTTTCGACGCAGCTGCAGACATCAGCTCAGGCGACGGATCTTCTTCCGGAATCATGCATGGGCCCGGCCTCGAAAGAAGGCACCGATCTCGTTCGCGACGAAGGCCGGCGGACGGTTCCAAACCCGAGAATACGGGGCGTGCAGAGAGCGCCGAGAGGGCCGTACGCCGCTCAAAGCTACCCAAGGGGAGTAGCGACAGCGACGTAGTCCGCCGAAAAAACCCCAAGAAGCCACGTAAGGGCGCGGTCGGCGGCAACCTCCCCCACCGCCTCGGGAGACCAAGCAGAGTGACCATGACAGGCGTTCGATTTTTTTTTCTTTTTTTAGCCTTTTCTGCACTGTTGGCTAATGAATTCGCTCCGCTTTGCGACGTGGAACGTCCGCGGGTTCCGTGACAAGGCCAAGCAGCGTCGGGTGGTGGCCGACGCCAGACAGCACTCCATCGACATTGTGTTTCTTCAAGAAACTAATTTACGGTCCCCTCTTGATGTGGCCCACTTGCGGCGGGACTGCCAAGTGGAAGGTTTTTTCTCCCTGACGGCCGCTAGGTCCTGCAGAGTAGGGGTGGTCTTTGTCTCGGGAAGATTCCGCCAAAAGTCCCATTGCGTCTTTGGGGCCAACGGGCGTACTCTTTTTCTGGACGTCTTGATTGACGGGCGGAGACTCCGCTTCGTAAATGTGTACGCGCCCGTTACGCGGTCGGACACAAACAACTACTTCCGGGAGCTCCACGACTGCCTGCAGGAACCCCTCCCATATGTCCTCCTGGGCGACTTTAACTGTGTCGTCGACTCAATGAGGGACGTCCGAGGCCCAGGGCGCGGGGGCTCAACCTACCGTGCCAGAGAGCTGGTAAAGATGCTCCGGCACTTACGGCTTACGGACGCATGGGTGCACCTCCATAATGACGAGTTTGGGCCGACCCGCTCGTCGCACACCACGGCTAGCCGGCTAGACCGCGTGTACATCCCCGATCTGTTGCTCCCCGCGGTCGTTTCGTACGACATCCTCGCACTACCCGACGTTTTGTCCCGCGCGCCTGACCACGCTCCGCTGGTGACGACCGTCAGGGGAAGGCCCGGTACCAGTCCAAGTGACGCACCCTGGCGCCTCGACCCGACATTACTGCAGGACCCCGAGTCCGTCTCGACCATACAGGCGCTCATGGAGCATTCTATCAAGGCGACCCCCTGCACTTCCCCGGTGGCTTGGGACAACCTAAAGGCGTCTTGGAAATCACTCCACCAACAGGAGGGACGACTACGAAAAAGACGCTACACGGCCCGTCTAAACGAAATTCTCCGCAGGATGCGCATTGTCGAGAGCGCAGACTCCCTCACCACGTGCACCCGGGACTATCTGGAAGCCCTGAAAGTCCAGTACGACCGGCTGCTACGGGCGTCCTCTGACAGGCGAAGGGTCCCACAGGTCGCCTCAGGGGAGCCGCAAGACGTCGACCTCCGTGACGTCCGCGGCAACGGTTCGTTCCGGATAACCGAATTGAAACGCCCAGATGGCTTGCTGACGGAAGACCCAGCCGAGATCGAATCGATTCTCCACCACCATTTCAAGTCAGCCTTCCACGAGCCAAACCCCGATACGGCCCACTCAGCACTTACCCTCACAAAGGAACTTTGTAAGCACCCACTCCGCCTCGAAGAGGACGAATGCCTGACCTTGTGTGGAGCAGCGTCATTAACTGAGCTGAAAACCGCCGTTACGTCAATGCCGCCGAACTCGGCCCCGGGAGCGGACGGTCTCACCGCGGGGTTCTATGGGATTTTTTTTGACGTTCTGGGAGAGTCGCTACTGGGTGTCGTCAACTCCGTCCTCGAGGGACACACCAAACCCGCCTCCTTTGGAGTGGGCCGCGTCGTCCTCATCCTTAAGGACGGGGCACCACCGAATGAACCAGCTTCGTGGCGCCCGATTACTTTGCTGAATGTTGATTACAAAATAGTAGCGACAATCCTGAACAACCGGCTGAAAGTTTTCTTACCTGACATCATCGCCCTGCATCAGGCCTGTGCAGTGCCGGGAAGGTCAATGTTCGGCAGCCTGACTATGACCAGAGACGTCTTCGCGTACGCCACCGAAAAAAGAGTTTCAGAAGCCTTTCTCTCACTCGACCAGGCGAAGGCTTTCGACCGGGAAGGCATGCCTACCTGCTCGAGAGCTATGCGAGTTCGGCCTCCCGGCGGACTTCGTGAGGGTCATCAGGCTTCTGTACTCGGATCTCCAGAGTAGCGTGGTTGTCAACGGCTCCACGACCGACACTTTCGAGTACACGCGTGGCATCAGGCAAGGGTGCCCACTAGGCCCGACACCCTTCGTGCTGTCCATAGAGCCTCTCCTAACGTCAATAGCCTGCGACCCCAGCATCCGAGGCCTGCCGCTCACGGAAGTTGAAGAGCTCAAGGTACTAGCCTACGCGGACGACATCTCCCTTTTCCTGCGAGACGCCCGCAGCCTTGAGTTCTTCCGACGCGCCTTCGCCTCCTATGCTGAAGCGTCCGGGGCGACGCTGAATGAAGAGAAAAGCAAAGCCCTTCTTTTTGGCCCTTTCCCGGCAAGTGCGATCGGGAATTTCAAGATCGTCACCACTGTGAAGGTGCTTGGAGTGTTCTTTTCCTGCGAGGGAGTGGCGGCCACTACGTGGTTCCGAGCGGTAGACAGGGCCTCTCTGCTAGCCGAGCGCGCGAAACTCCTTGACCCTTCACTAAGGGAAAAGGCAGTCGCCGTTAAAAGGAGCCTCTACGCCCTAGCCGCCTACGTCAGCCGTGTCGCAGTAATGCCTTCGAGGACGGCAAGCGAGCTGAGCAAGCTGACCAACGCTTTTCTATGGAACAACAAACCAACCCTCGTCAAGCGAAACCTCCTCCAACTGGCAGTGACCGAGGGGGGCCTGGGACTCCCCCATTCTCAAACCTTGGGCAGAGTTCTAGCCTTGAAGACCGCCCGCACGCTCGCGCAGGTACGCGATTACGTCGGACGCAACCTGCTCCTCTATTGGTGCAGCGCCAGACAGGAATGGCTGGGCGTGGATCGACACACCGGGCCGTTCGCCGAGTCACCCGCGCCTTTTTACAAGACAGCGTCGGCGACCTCCCGCATGCTCCGAACGGAACGGCCTGCCGGCGATCGATGTCGATGTCGATCCACCTGCGCGCATAGTCGAAGACCTGACGCGCCTTCAGTTGAACGAGAACGAGAAACGGAGAGCAAAGCGCGCGAAGAGGGAGCTAACCTCTCTCGGCCGCGGAACCCCTCGTGAAGCGCAGGACTTCCTGTTCAAGAAGGCGTGGAGAGTTTTGCCCACCAGGCAACGACTGTACAAGTTCGGGTTCGTACCGGACGCCCGCTGCCCTAATTGCCGCGTGGTGGAAAGTCAGAACCACGGGCTCCTCGAGTGCACCGCTGGGAAACCGGTGTGGAGAATGGTCGCTCACCGTTTTGGCATTCGCCCACCTCCCGGCCATAACCGGAACAAGGGCGCTTTTGCGCGCCTTGTGATGACCGTAACCTTGCTAGCCCTTTAGCATAGACGCTCGTTCGCTGAGGCGCGCCGCAAACCAGTTCGAGCCGCGTACCCCACTCTCTCCCGTATCACTAGGCTGCTCTGGGCGTTTCTGTCAAACGAGTTAGACGCCAGCGGAGAGGCCTTGTTCCTCCGCCGATGGCACACTAGGTTTTTCTTTGTGAGGGACGGGAAGCTCCACGCCCCTATCCCCCCTATTAGTCATTCCCCTTCCCACACCCATAAGTGGTTTATACCATGTAATTACTGTCATCGCATACCTCCCTTTGTAAATTTTGTATATATTGTATGTAACTTCTCTGCCCAATGTCATTTTTGTAAAAACGTTTGGTGCTTAGTTTTGTACACTCTCTTGAGAGCTACGGTCTTTTTTGTAAAAACTTTTGACGCTTTGTTTTGTACACTCTCTTGAGAGCCACTGTCCGTAGCGCGTGTCGTCATTGTATCACTTGTTCTGTAAATACTGTGTATACTGTAAATACTTTCTATGTTCAAAGTTTTTGTATGTACATCGTCCCTTTTTTCCAATGTATTTAATGTCCACGCTTGCACACGCATTTGAGTGTTACACTGCATAGTGGTTAAGTCAGTGCCAACGGACGACCCTGTACCTCGCGCAGGACTTCTCCGCGCACATTGAACCTGTTCGTTCGGCACATCGGTGCCCATTTCCTTTGTACGTGAGAAAATAAACTTTCTCTTTGTTCGCCCCTAAAACTAGAAGAAAGCTCCGTAAACGGGAATCGTGCCCATGATCTCTCGCTCTGCGACGATGGGCGACCATCGCTCTAAACACAGTCACAGATGCAGGAAGCTTCACAAACGCGCGTTTTATCTTTCACACTTTCCTCTCACAATGGTTCGCGGGCTGGTGTCGCCGTCTGGGAGCGGTAGAGTGGAGTAATATGTGGCATCCGCGATTAGCTCCGGCATCGGGCCGTTGCGCCGTTGCTATGGTCGTCCCATTCGGCGCCTTTCTAAAAGAAGTGTTTTTTGTCAACGCTGTAACACACAGCGAGCTGGCGGCTTTAGCCCAAGCCTCACTCATAGCATCCATACATATTGAAAAAGAGCTCAGCGACGCTGTCCTGAATGTCACACCGCGTTCCCCGCTCGAACCGTGAGAATTCACGACCAGACTAGAAGGGAGACACAACGCGTGTCGCGTTTCCCGTCGTATTAGCCCGGCCGTGGTGTGATGTTTCTGTTAACTGAACAATCCGCGTGATATCGACCTTAGGCCAAGCTCAGCGTCCAATAACTCACACTCTTCTGGCTGTCGCACCGCTTTCCTTGATCAGTGCGAATGAAACGACCTGAGGACCAATAGCAACGGCGCGTTGCCGGAGCCAATCTCGTAGGCTGCGAGAAATGCATCATGACGCTAACGAGCACCGACTACGGGTGTTTCAGTAGTATCAGCGCGGCAGAGGCTTTCGCTGCAGTATTGTAAAAAACTCCATCGTCGGTGAGATGCGGCGTCCACGGTGATTCGATTCGGTGACGACGCAGTTACGCTATTTGCTTTTCGCGTCAGCGTGCCACGCCTCCTCGCCAGTGTAGGGTCGCTTCAACATGTACTAAC
Source organism: Rhipicephalus sanguineus (assembly GCF_013339695.2). Classification (NCBI taxonomy): domain Eukaryota; kingdom Metazoa; phylum Arthropoda; class Arachnida; order Ixodida; family Ixodidae; genus Rhipicephalus; species Rhipicephalus sanguineus. The sequence goes on from NC_051183.1 coordinate 146,071,033, forward strand.
GGTGTTTCTCCGCTGCCTACTTCTTCGAGTGCACTGGCACCGACTAATAAAACGGCTGCAATAAGCGCCACAGAATGGCAACGACGTCGACTGTTGCGTCCACAACAAGTGGTGCTACAGCTGCCAAACACCAATAGACATTGTACAAGCTCTCGGATATCAATGCATAATTAACATTTAACTACTTCTGGGAGGACGCGTTTTACTTTCGTGTTGTACCGATTCCAACGACGGAGGGGTCAATCATGTTTTTTTTTAGTGGCACGAGCCGAGTGACACTCCTTGCTATCTCCCAGAGCACCCTGTCAAGCGCCGGCTTGCGTTGTCCGAAGACCCTGGCAAATATAGAGAAATATATAAAAGGGATATAATGGGTGCGCTAAGGGTTGTATATGATACAGTGAATAACGTATAACATAAATTGAAGCTGGAATCATATATTGAGCAGAAAGTATTATGTAACAATTGAATGTCAGAAACCTATCGGATCGGGTTCGTTGGAGCACGTACAGATCAGATCTCGACCTCACGCTTCTTTCTACGTGGCTTCTGTAGTGAGCGAATCGCACAATTTAGCCTAAAGAATACACCAGGGCACGCTAACGCTGAAATGGTGTCTAAAAGGGATGGAATGGGTTAAGCTAAGGATCATATATGATTAAGGTGTGTGACAACTTAAGATATGCTGAAGGACAGCTAGCATTGGGTGTGCTGACGCCACATCCTTCTCGCCGCACGCTTTCTACCGGTCCTTTTTCCCATTGCGCCAGCTATGCGCCGGGGTACACAGCTTTCGCCTCACGTACATCCCAGGATAGGGTTCTCGAACGGTGCACTTGCTCGGGCGCTCGCCAAGTGCCGCTGTCGCGCGCCTCGTCCTTCCTCCTCCCCTCCCTTATATAAGAGCGTGCGTCTCGTTACGTCACCAGCTGCTCTGTTGGGTGTGCCGTGGTACGGTGAACAAGAATAGAGGAGGCGGACTCAACGGGGCCAAACGCGTGATGCCGTCGATGTCTTCTTTGGGGCAAGCGTTGGTCACAGACGCTACGTTGATCTCAACATTCGTGACACGTGGTGCGCAGTATTGTAAACAACGTTCTTTGCTTCGCGTCGCGTCTCCCCTCTAGCAGTGCTGCGCACCAGGTGTCTCTCTGTCACGACCATCGAGAACAATAATAATAATAATAATAATTGTTGGGGTTTGACGTCCCAAAACCACGATATGATTACGATGGACACAGTCGAGGAGGACTGCGGAAATGTTGACCACCTGGGGTTTGTTAACGTGCACCTAAACCTAAGCACACGGGCCTCAAGCATTGTCGCCACCATCGAGATCAATGTAGCGTCTGTGATCTTATGCAACATAAGCGGCTTCACCTCTACGGGAGTGTGGACTTACCTCCTCCCCTTCCAAATCAGAACTGTTTCTCTACCGCCGGAGGCAACGTAAATCAGTCATTCCCCTCATATCTCTCACGCTAGGCGCCCATCTCATCCCCCTAGTCTCTGAAATTTGCGTGCTAGGCCTAGTTCTCTACTCATATGGCGTACACGGAGAAGCCATAGGGACTCTCCAAACACACTCTCAACAGACCACTCGACTGATTCGTCGCATAGCGAACCGTCAGGCCGGCCTACGCGATCGAACCACGCTTCGCCTCACCCGGGCTTACATCATAAGCCACATTACGTATTCCATCCCTTACCTACCCCTCCGACAGTAAGTGAGAGACCGGGTTAACGCGCTTGTACGGAGTTGCAAGGAAACCTTCCCCCGGCACATCCAATGCGCGACTCCTGATACCTGGTGTCCATAGCAGAATTGAGGAACTCGCGGAAGCTACCTTTACGCCGCATAAGTTTCGCCTGTTAATTCAGTGGGTGGCCGTACTCTACTGTCCCAATTAAACTTAACCCCAATTACACACCCACCCGAGGAGGTCCCGCTTTCTTCTAGCCTACGCTCCCACCTCAGCGCGCCCCCATCCCCAAGAGGATGCACCCTGTGCGAGACGATACACGCAGAAATCAAGGGCTCGGGCCATCCAGAAACAGTATAGCGAGGACGATAATGTGGTCTGCGTGGATGCAACGAAATACGCATCAGGATCTTGTATGGCCCTGGTGGCAGCTGACCGCCAGGCAAAGCTTCTAACGTCGTACTCCATCATCACCCCTTCCTTCACTGAGGCAGAAGAGGACGCCATCGCGCTTGCACTTATCTCTGCATCTGCTACCACAATCATAAGCGACTCGAAATGTGCTATTCTGAACTATGCGCATGGGCCGTGACGTCACCGCGGCGTACCTGCGTTTGGCTTGGCCCACCCGCCTCTACACTGTGCGACCTTCTGCCCCGCCAGTCGTGACGAAACAATTAGCTGAGCTTGCCGGGCCACCTATGACGGGGTCGGGGAAGACCAGGTTACGTTCGCCTTGCTCAACTCGAGGTCGCTGCAAAGCCACGTTGCGGACGTTAACTACGACGAACTGCTGCGGAAGGCGTTGATATGCTCAACCGAGACGTGGTACAGCCGCATGCAGATGTACGATTCAGAGCCTTGGCGTAACCTTGAAACACCAGGACCGGCTGGGTGCCGATCAACTCCGCTGTGTGTTTAGCCTTGCACCACTAGTGCAGTCTATGCCCCGCTTTTTGTGGCGAATATGATCCAATGATAATGTCAGACGTTCTCTAATAAATGTCTCTCCATACGTGCCCTTTGGCAGAGTGACTGCCTCCTTACATGATAGCAGCTGTTTACTGACCCATGTACAGGTCATCCACTGTTACGGTAAACACGGCTCAGCGTGCGCCAGTGCATCCGGCGCGGCCGCGCGTCAAAGCGAAGCGGCGCAGGCGCACAGAGGTGCTTGGTGCCGTCTGCCACCGCGCTGGAGCGAATCTGTCTTGTATTGCTGTGAAATACAGCTAGAGCGGCGCGTGCCAGTGCACCTGCGCCGCTTCAGTTCGATGCGCCGCCGAGGTGGACCGCTGCCAGGCTGAGCCGTGTTCACCTTAAGCGTGGACTAGCCTGTACATGCACTAGTATTTACCTGTATATACACTGATAGTAGATGCGGCTTAATGCACGGAAAGCTTGTACTAGCGTGGAAGATGTACAGCCGTCATCTTTTTAAAAGACAACACTCGATGTCATGCAAGTAGCCCGGAGGCCCACATGTGGCGCCGCGCCGCGGCGAGATGTAAAACAAGGAAAGAGAGAGAGAGAGAGAGAGCGATACGATTCTTTCTGTCGCCGGCACACCTTGTTGCAAAAGTTCTGTTTTTCGTCTGCCCAGATTGGTTCCAAAGCTGTGATAAGGGCAATCATTGTTTAAAAATCCGTGTTGAAAGTTTCCTTGCAAAGAACGTATTTGGTTTATTGCCCGAACAAGAGATGGCTATCAGAAAAGAGAGTGCTAAAAGGATAAACACAATCGTTATGGGACTTTAACTAGCAGAAGAAATGGCACCGCTCTTTCGTTTCATTTTTCACGTATCGCCACTCTGCCGCTCCACGTATGGCTTCGAGAAAATCTGCCCCACTGTCACGTTTTCCATCTTCATAAAGATAACGACTGTACACTGAACGACTTGCCACGGAATAAAAGCGTATAAAACGATAAAAGTTCGTTGTACAAGTGAATAATCGAATTTAGATTGTACGCGGGAAATGTTTTAGTAACGGCGGGTAGGCGTCATTGGCCGACAGTAAGCTATAGTAAAGCCAGCACTAGAGAGTGCTAGCCAGTACTAGCCAATTATGGTAGTAAATATGGCAGCTAGCTAGGGAAGGCGAAGTGTGTTCGGTCAGAAATTGTCTTTACACCTTTTTACAGAATGAAAAAGGATAACGCCAAGGAAAACACTATTTTCAATACCGATAGCCCAACTAAATAGCACATGACTGGCAAAACGTTATCTCAGTGCATTTGCAGGTAAACACAGGTGAGTAAGAGAGAACGGAGAACGTCCATGAAAAGCTGTGGAGCGGCACAGAGACACCGTACAAAATTTACTAATTAGTGTATATATTTTTTTTCTAATGTAGCTGGACACTTGCACCATTTCGTTCGTCCTTGTTATGGTCTTCTCAAGGATGTTACTAGAGTCATGCAACAGCTGTTCTTTTCACGTAAGCGATGAGACGGTGAGAAAACCGTTATTGAATTAGATAAAAACCATGGGGTGCTTGCATTTGCGAAAGTGGAAAACGATGTCCAGCATGCTGGCGTGCAAAGCGCGGTTAGTCGCTTCGTTGTGCGAGTACGCTGTTACTGCGCACGCGACTTCGGTGGTAAATGAAACGCTAACGCGTCCATGCATTATACACTGTGCAGAGAGCTCTTTCTCAGATCCCGTGGGTGTGTGCCTTGTTTCTCTTTTGTTCCTGTTGCGAACCGCAAAGTGAACGTGTATTTTGCATGAAGGTGGCCCGTTGTGCATAAACCACAGATTGCGGGCGAGAATATCGCGTGCGCTGATAGGTTTCTGGAAGGCATTACGCTGATGGCGACGGGCAGCCTGGGTGTTTGCTGCATAACAATGCCTGTAGCGCATGGATCTGTGGCTCACGTGATTTGCAGAGCCAAGCACCGAGTCCTTTCGTAATATGTTTGGCGGCCTGGCGAAAATCGAAAATGCGATGGGCCTGTTCTGTACCTCGCGGATCCTGCGCAAAAGGATCGCAGGCTTCGACATTGTCATAAGGTCAACGGTACGCAAAGCTCCATTGGCTCTTTTTTTCTCCGTGTGTAGGAATGAAAAATTTCTCTTGAGCGTTGTGCTTCTGTTGCGATTAATGAAATTAGGAAAATGGAACATATCAGAATCATAGAGTTGCGTAAGGTTTTCATGTGTCGTGTAAATGACGATGAACTCACATGGTCCCTTATGCGTTAAGACGGCTCGAAGGTGAAGGCCACCTTCTTCTTTATCTTCTCAGTTAATTGTATTGACTCTCCGCCCCCCGCACCCCGCTTGCCCTAACGCTTCTTGCACCCAACGTAGTTTTGCAGTGCATCCCGGATCGGCGCAATTACGACCAAGCGACGACCTCATATAAATACGCCATCATGTGAAGTCACGTTGAGTGCTATGATAGTAATGCCATGGTTACTTCACAGATTTTGGCGACATGTAGTGCCATGAGGAGGTCACGGTCACGTGATGACACCACTGACGGCGACGGCCACTTTTCGCGTTTGATTCGGCATCTAAAGTTTTCCACTTAAAAATAGTTGAACGCAGATTGTCGCTGGCGCGAACGTTTCATCATGTTCGCTTGTCATTGTTAGGCAGCGCTGACGAAGCCAATCCCACTTGTCGAACTGTTGGTGCCCGAAGGATTTTCTCTTCAATTATTTTTCATCACTTGCAGCCTCCATGCTTCTCTGAACTTCTTGCGCGCGAATTAAATATTTGAAAGGTTCAGAACCGCAGTGCCCGAGCTTTTGTTCACGCACTGTCTGTACTCAAAATTTATGCGCAATAAATGGATTATACCCACCCCGTCGAATAAAACTTATTAGGAAAAGGACCGCACCACGTTATCCTGGGAAACAGAAGAGGTAGAGAAAACGGGGGAGATCAGGAGCGTACATTACCCGATCACGAGTGTGTGCACGGCGCTTTGCTGCTGCGGACTGATCGGACTGCGAACTGTACAGCTACACTCGAGGCATATTCGTATGCCTTTACCGATATATGCATTCTTTGAGGTGACGCCATGGTGTGTTTAAGGCGCTGAAATGTAATTATTTTTCATGTAAACTGTATGCATGTATCGATAATGACTGAATATTAATGACACGTTTCCTGCTTCAGAATAAAGTTGTTTCTACAGAATATTCGCTTAGGCGTTATCTCCAAACTGCTTGGTATCTCAACCGCGAGCTAATTGGCGTGTGAGAATTGGAGTGCCACATAATTCGTAATCTTAGTTTTTGCAATGATTGCCAATGCGCGAATGAATATTAACGGTGGAGTTGTTTAATCCGAGTGTGATGTGTCTGCTGAATCCGAAAACTATCATAACCATGAACCGGCACGCGCCCTCCTCGTCCTCTTCTTCATCTTCTGCTTTGCTCCTAGAACACGTGCGCCCATTTTTCCGGCGGGGAATGCAATAATTAGATGCGAAGTATCTTAAGGCGGAGCTCAATCCGGTGGTGGTGGTGGTGGTGGTGGTGTGCGTTCTGACCACAATTACTGCGCATGCGCATACCCTCTCCACACACCTCATCTCCCCTCCCCTCTCCACACCTCCTCTCCACTTTCCCTCTCCCCGTCCCCTCTCCACTTTCCCTCTCCTCTTCTCCTCTCCACTTTCCCCCTCTCCCCTCCCCCTTTCCACTCTTCCTCTGAAACGCGGGCTAGACATACCGAAATTCTCTCCTGCTCAACGCCGCGATGAGCTCGAGCGCATGCGCGTCCCCTCCCCTTCTCTCTCCTCTCCTACGCTGCCCCCCTCTCGCCCGCCTGTAGGCCGCGTTCCCCGCTCGCCCTGTGAGAATTAACGGCCAGGCTAGATGGAAGATACGACGCGCGTAGCGTCCCTCTTCGCGTTCCACGACGCGAGGTCGGTAGCATGCCCAACGAACGCCAACGGAACGCGATCGTGCAAGTGCTCCGGCTTCGCATCGCCTCATGGTCCCCTTTTTTTGATGGGCGACATAACGAGTGCAAAAAGAGAAAGAAAGAGATAGAAAGAAAGACAGAGAGAGCGCAAGAGACCGTAAGCGCATCGCCAAGCGAAAGAGAGAAAGAAAGAAGAAATAGAGGGAAAGATAGGAGATAAGGGAACGAGTACAGAGAAAAAGCGAAAGAAATAGACAGAGAGAAAGAGAGAAATAGAGAGAAAGAAGAGGAAGAAGAGAAAAAAATAGAAAGACAGGAAGAAAAAATTACGCCATCTCCCACTAAAGGGAACCATGTGGGGATGCGAAGCAGCGCATGGGTCGACTTAAAGTTCCGTTCCTACGGGCACCTTGCCCGATGTTAACGCGTCCTTGCAAGTGGAGTCAGCAAAATATCGTTCCCCGACGCCATCACGTGATTGCTTAGATAGTGTAAGGGGAGAGGCCACAGCGTCTTGCCAGTGGTCTTAACCAGCCCCTTACACAGACCCGAACGCGCTAGCGCGTGCCAGTGCGTTCTGACTAGGATACAACGCGTTGGTTCATCGCGTGTCTGCAGAATCTCGTTCCCCGACGCCGTCACATGATTGCTGAGAGAGTGTAAGGGGGAGAAGCCACAGCGTATAACCCAGCCAGCGCCCTCTACAATATTTTCTAGGTGGCGCTGACCCACCCCTATACACAGGCCCGAACGCGCTAGCGCGTGCCAGCACACGTGGTTCCCGAGCGGACGGTCGCCGATGGAAGGACGGACACAGCCCCGAGCAAAAGCTGCTTCGCATCTAATAGACAGGGAGAGAAGGATATACAAAGAAACATGCACAAAAAGAGATAGAAAAGAGAGAGACAGCGAGCATATCCATGTTTAATATAATATAGGAAGGTGTGGGAAAGGGAAGTAAGATTGACGAAGAGGGAAAGCGGGAAGTGAGAGGGTAAAATACAGCATAGTCTTGTATAGTATAGTATGGCAAGGTGAGGGAAAGGGAAGTGAAGGTGAGGTGGAGGAAAAAGAGAGGGGCGACGCCACCAGCTGCACCGCTTCCTCCGTGTTCGCACCACTAGCTGCCTCACTTTGTTAATCAGGTAATATGAGATGCTCTTTTCAGTGGTCATTGGCACATGGTCATGTTTGGTAGGTATAAGCACTGCCACAAAACAAGCAGATACTACACCCAGAGAACATTGAACAAGCTTTTAAAGCGCAATGGCATTTTAGATGCAAAGCATCTTATGCGGAATTCAACCCGGTGGTGGTGTGCGGCGTGACCATCCTTACTGCGCATGCACAAACCCTCTCCACACATCTCCTCTCCACTCCCCCTCCTCGTTTAGGTAAAAGGCTCGCGTTAGGTAGTACACACGCTCAGTCACTGCGCCGGTGTCATGAGTTCCAACGTCGACGTCGGCGCCAGCTGCAGTAATACGTTAACGCATGTCGACGTCGCGGAGAAGCGGGTGGAGCAGCGGAAGGCTCGACGCACCGAAGCGCAACGCAAATGTCGGCAAGTGGACCCCGATCTCCGAGTTAGGGAAGCCTAGCGCAGACGGCGACATCGGCGGGAAACTGCTGCGGATGAAACGCGGGCTCGACATGCCGAAACGCTGCTCCGCATCGCCTCATGGTCCCCTTTAGCGGGAGATGGTGCAATTTTTTCTTTGAAGTCTCATTATTCTTTGGGCCACATGTTGGCAAAGTCGTTGCAGCCTTGTTGGGGGAGCTAAAAGCATCAACATAGAACAGGATGCCAGTGTCCTTAATTACTTGCCAGAAGCGGTGGACGTATACTGCGCCATAAGCAACAGCTGCACACTTTTCATCCTTGCCTTGACTTATGCCTTCCTGAGTGCCGTTTCTGTGTATTAGACACAATGAATTTGTAGGTACTCCGTCGTCTTTTGAGTCTGCGTCCATATTCAACATCTGCGCGTTTATTTATGGGCGGTAGTTAAACGAGCGTGGCGAGGACAGAAGGCTGGCAGTAGAGAAGGCGCACAGACGTAGCACGTGTGAGCATTGCTTTTCTAATTATACTCATCCGAAGCCCAACGTCGCACTTCGTGATGTTTTGTCGTGCCTCTGCATTTCCCTGCATCTTTTTTCCCCTTCCGTTTTTGTAGGCGCTATGACTTGCAGCAAAAACACGAAAAACTTGAAAATGTCATTTTCACGCGCTCAGGATTGTTTATAATATAGTATAGGGCAACTGACAGAAAGACAAACAAATTTAGTTGCCATTCCGGCCTTGCGAAAGTGGATGCCCCGTGAAGCAGGATATGGACTTCGAGATTGCGATCATCCGTTGAGGAACTTTACGGGATCATCTGCTGCGATCACCATCTATTGCCTCCAGCCACAAACAGAAAAAAATCTTCAACTGCAGTAGAGGGGGCAGAGAACAACGCATTCGCACAGATGCCCAGTGGCACCTCCTCTCTCGCTTTCTTTGCCGTCTGGTGGTACGACACAGAAGGGCGCCTCGTTCTCTGGCATTCCCCATTGTCGGAGGAGCGGGGGAGGGGTTTGGGTATTCTGTAGCATATTCACCATAATTTATTTAGCACACCGCTGTAATATTATTGTAATTATTAATAAATATTAATGTAAATATTATGAGTAGTAGTAGTAGTAGTAGTAGTAGTAGTAGTAGTAGTAGTAGTAGTAGTAGTAGTAGTAGTAGTAGTAGTAGTATTGCAAGAGTGCTTGAAGTTTTCTTGAGCCAGTGGGGGCGTGCTCCATGATCGCTGATCATTCGTGTATATTGCCGCAAGCGCTCGTCTAGTCCGGTGACCTCTAACAAGCGCATTACAGCTTGGCTAATCTTGTGCATACTAGAGGTCTTCGGCCATGCTACCAGGATCATTGCACCTGCCAAGCTGTCTGTCGTCTCAGCTTCCGAGACGTGCGCGGGCAACATACAGTTAGATACGTGTCGACGAATGGCACAGAATGGGATTTGGCATGGTATTTCGACGACAATATGGGTGGTGACTGATGCATGTGGCTGATGCGGAGACGGTGAAGCTATCAAACACCTCATTCACCTTTGTTCGCCATTTGACATCCAGTGCAGTCCTTTCATCGTACACCACTGACACGATTGAGCTGGATGCGAAGACTGAGATAATGGACGTCCGCGTCCTGCTGCAGAAAGCAGGCACAGCGTCAGTAGAGTATCTGAAGGCGAGAGCTCACTGCGACACTTGGTAGGCCTCCTGCGCTTGATCGCAGTATCTGCAACTACTGCCTACTCTCTTTTCAGCCCTTCCTTTTTGGCTCTGTATGTTCCCTTCGTGCAGCGCTGAGCAACAAGGCGCATTTGCGTTTTCTTAACCTCTTTGCATTTCCTTAGCAATCGCTCTCTATTTAAATTGATGGCGTTGTTTCCGTGAACGCCTAAAGAATTGTACGCACGCTTATAAGCTAAGACAAGGCAAGTACCGGACATGGCCCACATGTGCTAGTATGTATTTGAACGCAGCTGTCAAGAATTGGAGGCGACCCTAATCCATGACTTAGGTGTCTGGCAGTGGCACGTTCGTGTGCCTTGTGTATTCCTTGGCTTAACTTCGTGTTTCATCGCACTGCTGAAGTGCATTTCAGAGGCCACGTAAAAAGAAGATCGTAGTTGAGATCTGCTCCGCCATGTGCTGCAACGATACCAGCAGCTCGCAAGAAAACCGTCTGCTACTTCATTGAAATCATTAAATTAATCGTTTCATCATCTTGACAGATATTTGACCCTTCTCGTAAGTAAACGTATCCTCCGATGTAGTATTTGTTCAATATAACTCGTAAATTTAGCTAGAACCATAGATTCTGTACCAGTTTCATTTTTTACAATATTTTTTCTGAATATTCGGGAAATCTGAAGTGATACACCGGAAGTGCTTGGAAGAGAAACAAGAATGTTCCTCGTTGCTTGTGTCGATAAAAAAAAAGATATGCTTGGCGACGTTACGCATAAACATTGTGAGCTGAAGATGCAAATGTCAAGAGACTGTTATTTTTAGGACTTTTCACTCGCAATTCTTTGACATGGGACACCGCTTAGGGGCTTGTTTGGCACGGGGTTATCCGATTTTTTTAAAATTATGATAATCATAATTACTTCGACAATTGCGACAATTTATTTTCTTGGGAGTGGCAGCCCAAGGCATGAGGCAGTTCTGACACGCGATTCTTTAACATCGATGAAACCTATTAGAAGAGAACTTCATAGGTGTCAGCAATCAGAACAATTCACTGTATAAGCTGTTCGTTGACGAATTGCCTTCAATGTTTCATGACGGCACTCTTATTGCGTTCAACACGTCCTTCATCGCCATCCGTAGAGTGAACTGCTCTTCCGGTTAAAATGCGAGCACTTGTCTTTCCAATTATCTACTATATATGTTATCGACATGTTTCTTTGCAGTGACAGCACAATGATATCGTTCGAAGCCTTAAGTTTCCTGAGGGGCAAATGCGGTTTCTTCGCCTTTTCACTACCGATAACTAGGGCTCCATGTTTTCGGAGTTTATTTTTTTGGCGGAAATGCGGCGCTTTATCGGAGTTCATTTCTCGTAAATCCCCAATCCTCCGATATTCTTAGTTTAAGTTTGCATTATTATCAATACTCCAATATCTTAGATGAAATGATAACTGAACACTGATAGAACACACAAAGCGTATTTGGGTTGTTTCGAAGGCTTGAACGCACAAACAGATATATACACAAGCACAAATACTTGAATGCAAAACACCTAAATTTGGGTGTATTACAAACTTAAAGCTTGTTGCAATAGACGCAAGAATACTTTACGAGGTCTGTATTTAATGTCGTCTAGCGGGCCCAGTGCAGCCAGGGGACCGTGTATCAAGGCGTCTCGTGCTCCCCGGGGCCCCATACATACGTTCACGTCTCTCGTTCCATGTGGGAGAAGCCCTTTGTTAAATGTGTGATGGGTGCGGTCTACGACACACTGTGACGTCAGGTAAAGTTTATATCGGCCAAACCGACCGATGTATGAATGGCCGCTTAGAACAGGCCCTTTCGATAAAGAACGGAACAAGGTCATATTGGTCGTAAAAATCGGGGTTGATGGATAAATGCGAATTGTCAAAAATTTTACCGGGAGTGTTTATCGGATTTTTTCGGATTTATCTGAAAACACGGAGCCCTACCGATAACGCAAAAAGATTCTACTGACGTAGCTACATATTCATAATTACCTCAGCCTGAATACCAAGCAAGGATGCTTGTCGCTATTTTTCCACGGAATCGAACGTCCCGACTTCGTCAGTATTAACGGGACAGGTACTGCGCGCTTCGTTTATTTTTATTGTTACTTGCTCGTCAAGCTAAGTGAGCGTAGCTCACAGAAAATCACGGGCTCTACGTCCCAAGTGGTTTTGGTTAGCGTGAGCCCAGAACCGACAGGCTTCCGGGACGTGGATGTTGTCCCTTAGGTGCAGGCTCTTCTTTAAGGCAATCACCCTGACAGCGAGCACCCAAGAAAAGAAAATCCACGAAGAAGACTTAGCGGAGCGTCCAAGCGAGTGCCCGCGCAGTCTAATCTCCACTCGCTCAGCCTCAGCTCAAGTCATACTATGCATTTTTTTATTATGCGGATGCACCCGAGTAAGGCACTGCCGCGGAACACGAAAATATACGAATCCGGGGCTTTCTGCGACACCATCACCATCGCTCATCCCGCGCTTTTTGGAAACCACGCGACAGACCTCGACTCGACGAGCTATGAACGTTAAGCAGTTCTTTTTTGCCTTTTCATTTTCACTAACTCACTTCACTCCTCTGACCGCTCCCGCCTGCCACTCCATCATGCCAGCTGGGGAATAAATGTGGCTCGCTGACTGTCGCTACATCCATTGCAGCTTGTGTCCCGCCATCGCGGTGTTTTGTGCAAAGGCTTCCTCTAGCCACCTCCACTTTATTTTTACATTCGTTATCATATAATATTATTAGGTAGGGTCATCTTCAGCTCACGTGTGTTGAAGTCTTCTGGCAAGTGAACAGGTAGAATTATGATTTATTGTTCCTGCAGGCACTAATGAACATTTATTTTACAAGTTTCAGTACTACAATAGATTCGTAGATTTCTCTCGAGGCACGCAAAAGATTGGACCCAGCTTTAAAGAACCCGCGCCAGCGTTACAAGAATGCAACCAACTTAGCATTGTTTGCTGCCCTTATGACCCACCGAGCACGCTTTTATTAAGCTTATATAATTAGGTAACAAGAATGAATTAGATAACTTCTAGAGTCTTTTTTAGCAATAAACCGAAGTAGGCCCGTGGATATACAATATATATGGGAAATTCTATTACCCAAGCAGTAGAAGGCTACGAGCACTTATTTCGTTGGACGACGATGTATCGAAGACGAAGCGAGCACATGGACATCGCTTACAGTCGACTGCAGTTCGTTCCCTTCTGCAAGTGTGTGGCATCGATAGTTTGTTGTGGGCACGTATGAGGGCGCTAATGTCACTGCACGCGTGTGCTTCGTCACGTCATAGACTTTAATAACAGTACACTAGAGGGAAATCTGGCGCCAGTGTCTATGGAGAGTGCAACGCATGATGCTTCAGCCAGCATGGGAGTGACGCGTAATGTATGTATTTGCCTAAGGCTTCGTTATTTCGGCTCCGCGTGGCTCCGTGTGGCCTGCAGTCGCTTTGTCGCAAGACGAAGGTCAGTAAATCTTCAGCCGTCCCAATTCGCCACCATGACCCTTTTAGGTTGACCAGTTCAAATCAGCTCACAAGATTCACAACGAGCCATTATTTTATCCGAAACAAAATGCTAAACACGACAGTAAATAAATGCATAAGTGAGATCGAAGCCGCAAGCACGAAACCTAGACGACTTCATGCACTACCAATCATTCCCATGGTGGCTGAACGATCGCAGTTTCACAGTTCCCTTGCGTAAATTTTGTAGGAAACCGTATCGGTCATGTGGTAGTTTCTGCAGATCTTGCGCATATAATAGGCAAAACGGAAAATTAAAAGCGATGTGGTTATTATCACAGAGATAAATTGATGTAAATTACTTATTAGACGAAACAACTTCTCCATTGAAGATGTTCACTTTAGAGTGCTTCCAAAATGCCTAATTCGTTATTTATTATCAAATATTTAACCTTATTATTTTATGGATATCATTAGCCTGCCAAGAGGACAGTGAAGAACGTTAACTTGGTTGCATTCTTGTTAAGTTCACGTGGATTTTTTAGGACTTGGCCCGAGTTAGCGGAAGCGCCATAGGAGCCACACACGCTTCTTTATTTCTGTGTTTTACGTTACCAGCCCATTGCACTTGTAGCCGCTGCCTTGCGCAAACCGTGCCAGAATGTCTAGGAACATTTGGAATTCGAGGAGCATCTTTTAGGCTTGAGCGTGCAAACGCGAACAGCTGAGTTTATTCTAGAACAAATGCGGCCACCAGCGATAAGGCTCGAATGTTCGATGCCGAATGTATAAATGCCGACGCGCCTTGCCGCGGTTCAGTTTATAGACGGCCGACGCTGCTTTCGCCGAGCTATCAGTGACAGTGTGTATTGCGGTAGTTTGACTTTCCGTTTTCTGACCGCAAGTTCGGCCAAATAAAGAGTTTGATCTTGGACGCGCCGACTGTTGCCTTCGTCGACGTCACGAACCCGTGACAGTATTTGCAATGGAAGTGTGCAGCACTTAAAATGGGCTGCAGAGAGAAAGAGAGAAAGGTAAAGGAAAGACAGGGAGGTGAACCAGGAAAAATCCTCTTCCCTTATTCTGTACAGGCTACCTTGTAATGAGGGAGAGGAAAATGGGTCGAAATATTGAAAGAGAAGGAGGGAGTTTGTAACTACACTACAAAGTCATGTCAATAGCACTGTCTGCAAATAACACTTGAACGTAGTCACTGAAATGTTACAACGTGTCGTTCAGTCGTGTACACTCTCCTGCGCCTTCCTCTCCGTCAGCAAGTGGCTGTAGTTTTCAGGTATGCACTCACTTGCCTTTTATGAGTCCTGCGTAGGCATTTCTTGTTTTTTACGTAATGTCACCGGATGCACCAAGTTCTGCAGCCGCACGAGCCCCGCTATCAGGACATTAGGACCCAGAGGAATGGTGACAACTCCTTCATTTATTATTATGAGTCCTGCGTAGGCATTTCTTGTTTTTTACGTTATGTCAACGGATGCACCAAGTTCTGCAGCCGCACGAGTCCCGCTATCAGGACATTAGGACCCCGAGGAATGGTGACAACTCCTTCATTTATTATTTTTATTTCAATAAAAACAAAGTCATTTGTGATATGGCAATGCGATCTGTTAACTAGGCTGCTTGTCATGTCACGCTGCCACATTTCATTGTTGCCTGAATTTGAACACATGACCATTGTTGTTGCTCGCAGCAACTGAATTGTTGGCCTAATAAGCACATGGATGAAGGTTCAGTTCCCGGCATTGATGAAGGAAACCGTGGCGGGGGGGGGGGGTCATTGGGCGATGCGATCGAAAGAAAGAAGGAAAGGAAAAGAAGAAAAGGAAGAAAGTAGTACTTCAGGCAGTAGAAGGAAATGTTGGCCTATTTGGAATATTTGAATTATTGATGCAGTGCTGAATGACGAAGATGTAGCGCTTGTCCTTTGCTGTTGTGCTTCTACGTCTTCGTCTTTCAGCGCTCAATGAACCATGCAAGTACTCCAGTCACGCAGACGCGAAGGTTCCCTTACCTCCATTTTCCTGATAGGGCATGGGCTCCTCAATTTTTGGTTTTCTGTGGAGCACTTACACCATACAAGGTTGGACGTACCGTTTCCTTTGTTTTCCGTACAATCGTCATTGATCTGCGCGGTACCTTCTCGCCCGCAATCGCCACCATAACGATCCCGGTGAAAGCTCGTGACCACAAGGTCGCTGATTGAAAAAGCAGTTAGCGCTATGTTGGGCTCAATGGAAGACAAAAGCGGACCCCCACAACGAATGACGTCGGTAATGGTCGAAGTTCACGGTAATTACAAAAATGGTGACCGCACGTGTAGTTCACACACACACACACAAACAATAAATCACCACGAGCGGTACCTTTCCCCCGAAACGCAATTCTGGCTTCGAAAACGGGAAGGGCTGAAAAAACGATGTTATCAGGGCTATTTTCGATGTACGTTCAAATTTATGGCCTGCCTAAAAAAGTACAAGTTATGATGAACGTCATCTGAAAGCGTGGCTGCCGGTGGCTAGAGCTCCATGTTTTTTTAAGACAATTTCAGCTAAGTTAATTTCATAGGATGAAGTGCAGAACGCCCTTGGGAAAAGGCGCCCAATCAAATGATTTTTTGGGCTATTTGGTGTACAGCAGTGATCTGCAGCACAGCTCATAAAGTAGTGACGAACAGTGTTGTTAAATAGTGATTGTTTCATTATCATCATCGCCATCAGCCTGCCTTGCCTCCCTTGCAATACGAATGGATCTCCCAATGATCTCCAACCCATCCTGTCGTGCGCAAGCTGATTCCATTGTATGGCTTCAGAGAGAGAGAGAGAAATACCTTTATTTATAAATTCCAGCGAACATGACTTGGTGTAGGCCTCAACCCCGGCCTAGGCATCGGCCGCGAGCCCTTGGGCTCGGGCGGCTTCCTCGGCTCGCTGGACGGCCCAAAGTTGTTCTTCGATTGCGGAGCTGAGCAGAGCCTCCTCCCAGCGCACCCTGCGGTTCGATACTGCCTCCTCGTGGTTTCCGTGTGCTTTGTCGTCTAAGCTCGAGCACTCCCATATTATGTGGCCTAATGTTGCCCTTGCATCGCACATCTTACATTTGTCTGTCAAATAGAGATCAGGGTAACAGAGACGAAACATAACTGGGTTTGGGTAAGTGTGTGCTTGCAACTGCCGCCACGCAACTGCCTGCTTTTTATTTAATCTGTTGTGTGGCGGTGGGTATTTGCGTCTTCCTAGCTTGTAGTGCTGCGTTATTTCATTGTAGCTAGTCATACGTTCCTCCCACTCCCACTCTTCCCCGCATGGGACTTCGGTCGAAGCGGCGTCGGCGTTCGCAACGGCTCGGTTCGTGAGCTCTCGAGCCGCCGCGTGTGCCGCCTCGTTGCCGGCCAGCGGGGTTTCTGTGTGTGCGGGCGTCCATATAACGAAAGTGTCATTTTTGTTTCAGATTTTTTGCTCGTTATTCGTTAGGATTCGCAGCGCCTCTCGGGAGACCCGGCCGTTAGCATAGCTACGTATCGCCGCTTGCGAGTCACTAATTACTACTTCGGCCTCGGTGGTGGCCACTGCGAGGGCGATGGCCACCTCCTCGGCCGTCTCGGTGAGTGTGGTTTGCACCGTAACACTTTCTTGCATATTCCCTCGCTGTTCACCACCGCGGCGACATAGCCACACCTGCGCGCGTATCTGGCCGCGTCCACGAATACCGCTTCCTTGCTTTTCCCGAATTTCTTGTGCAAGTCCTGCGCCCTCTTATTTCTTCTACCGGCGTGATGATCCGGGTGCATGTTTTTGGGCAGCGGCGGAACTACTATCCTTTCTCTCACCGTCGCGGGTACGTCTGCTTTTTCACCTTGCTGCGTGTGATAGCCTATGCCTAGCTTTTCAAGGATGTGCCTACCCGTTTTTGTCTTTGAAAGTCGTTCGTATTGTGCTATGCCGCTTGAAATTTATTAATTTTGTTGCTCCACCAAACCCCCTCTGGTTTCGAAAATTGTTTTACTTCTTTTTTTCCTTAACCTACGGCTTTCCACGGATCTTTCAACAGCGAAGGTGTTCTATCTCGGCGTAAAATGTCGGTCGTGACCCAAAACTATCGTTTTCATTAACCGGCACGCGCTCTCTTCTTCATCCTCTTCTTCGCTTCCACACCAGGTGCGCCTATTTTTCCGGCGTATAACAAGAGGGCTAGAGAAAGAGAGAAATAGAGAGAGAGAGCGAGAGAAAGATGGAAAGAAAAAGCGAGAGAAAATCTTGCCAAAAGAAAATTCCTCACGAGGCGGCGGGATTCGAACCCGCGTACCCACGATCAGAAGGCGAGTTTCTTAACCACTGGCCTATCCAGGCTGTTTTCCTTTCTTTATTGCCTTGCATACGAAACTTAACGTACTCGCGGAAATACAAGGGAATAGCAGTACAACCTTAAAGTGCAATGATGAACCGTCAACACTTAGCTGACTCATTATCAAAATTTTGGCATGTGTAAAAATGGTCCCAATCACGAAGCCCACTTCAGTGCATTCTTCTGCTCTGTTATCATTTCAAGAAAACGGCACACAGATTCGCAAAAAAGTTCTCTCACAGATCTAACCTCTGCATCCGCAATGTGAAAGGCATTTCGGGTTTGCCATATACTATGCAGGCCGAGGATCACGACTAGGATCACGGCAGAGCGGCATCGACGACCGCTGCATGAATGAATTATGCTATACCCAGCGAGACTATCGCATTGTGGCCTAGAAGCGTCATGCTGACACCAGTGTTCACGACACAAATGGCGGCCTTGTTCATGACAACTGTACAGAGAGCTTGGTTGTGGAATGCCAAGCCGATGCAAAATGATCCCCTTTTTACGCTAAAGATCGCAAGCCGTTCTTTGGGCATGGCACATGGAGCGTGCATGCTGTTCGTTGCCGCTGTACTGCCCAAACCTTTCAGTCCGCCTCAATACGATTCGCCTGGCGGGTTCTCCTTATTTCTGGAATGTTCGCAAAATCGCAACACGGCCACCATGTTGGTTTGCTTCCGCCCCGCGCCGTCGATATTGATAGAGCCGGACAACGAGTTTGCAGTGTGTAGCTCTTTTTACAGCCAAGCTGTATACCTTTAACCCGCAATGGTTTCGTCTGCGTAGGCAAAGAGAGAGAGAGAGATACGAAGAGGAAAGGCAGGGAGGTTAACCAAGCTTTGGCTCGGTTGGCTACCCTGCACTTGCGGTGGGGCAAGGGGGAGTAATGGAAAGGAAAGGGTAGAGAAGAAAGAAGAAGAGGCAGAAAACACAAAACGCCAGGCTCCGAAACCACCAACAGAATCACACGCTCGCATGCTCCTTGCAAGCAGATGCGCGCGCTCATTGCATTTCCACCACCGACGCTGAGGAAGGGCATTCGGAAAGGTAGACAGGCGAACCGACGAAGGTGTTCGATGTAGAATTGTGCACAACTGCAACGCCCCAACCAAATTTCGACATCTGGGTGATTTAGGGGCCCTTTAACAATTGAAGGCAAACGGCATGTCTTTCATTGCAATCAGGCATACAGCATAGAGATCAGTATTTGTTTCAATAGAGAAAACAAAAGAAGCATCAAAATCGCATGCCGGATGATAAGGCACCTGTGAACAATGGGAACAACCTCTTACGCGTTCCCGGTAGCCCTTTCGTTGCAGCTGCTTTGCAGTTCACACGAGGCCCTCGAATGACGTACAATGGCCCTTCCTTTTCCCCGTGTGTGTTTCCCGCTTTGATATATAAAAAGGAGAGCCGTCTCGCAACTCATTCAGTTCATTATAAGCCTGCCATGGGCACCACGGAAATTAAAAACACGAGAAGGGCAGCGTGAATAAAATGCTCGACGAAATGATCAAATTTGTCTTGCTGAAAACGGTCGCGGAAGCGATCACTGTCTACCACAGCGACCAGACACCGATTATCACCACCATTCCTCTAAAGTAATAATAAAGTAATAACAATTTAATAGTAAAACATACCACCCCACCTCAACATGTGTGGTGTTTGATACAGCTTCGTTGGACATTCACGTTCGCAGGGCGCGATGACGGCCATTTTTTTCGTTTTCGGTGTCGTGTCTAGCTTCACTGAGCATGTCCTGAAGTGCCAGTTTTCAATCTTCACAAAGCTGGTTAGATAAGTCAGTTCCCAATGGCCTGACAACGAACCGACAGCGTGCGAGGCATTTTTCAACAGCTGCCGATGCGTACTTGCACTTTCTAAGCATATTTTGGAATGCAGTGTAGAAGGCGTCCACAATCTCATTTGGCAGCTGTGTATTATAGGGCGTAGAATATACTGGCTAGTGTGCTGAGCGCGCGCTGTGGCGCGGCCATCGCGCTGATGCCTTCCCACAGTCACCGCCTGGCGGCGCTGCGACTCGCTAAGGTCCGATTTTTTTTTTGGTATAATAACATAGATTTAATCAATGTAGATAAGGTATTAGGCCAACATGAAACAAGAAAGGTTTCTTTTTTTTTTTTTTCTTCTTCGAGCCTGGTGGCAGACATGTCACCGCCCCGTTATAAAGGGGACGCTCATAGCATCCATCCATCCATCCATCCATCCATCGCGCGTCGGCCGCTCCTGCGCTTGCAGCTGCGTAGCACGGCGCTTTCTGTTCTTCATTCCTTTTAACAGACTCGTCAAAACACTCGATCGGAAGAAAGAAACCTTAGCGCAAAATTGTTGCCCGCAGAGAATCCTGAACTGGTTGGGCACTACAGAACGACGAAGCGTATCACACGTACCTCACGTCGTCTGATAGTTTTCACGACTATGTGCTTCACCGCGAAAGCGAAGTAGAAAAATCGCAATCAATATACTACGACACACTCAACCTGCCAGTTGAAAACAATCAGCTAAGTTTGACACGTTAGACGCAAGAAATCGTGTCGTAAGGATGGCTCACGGCAACTTCGATCGCGATCAAGTCCGACTCGAATTCTTCGCTGCTACACGTGAAAATTCGCTGGCGATTCTACTGGCAGCAGGGTGCTTTGAAGGGCCAGTTTGTACATCTTATTCCGTTGAAAACAGCGCGAAGATAGGACGGAGGCTAAGGAACAGCGCTTGTGTTCCTTAGCCTTCATCCCGTTTTCACGCTGTTTTCAACGCAGCGATTTACTCGAAACCGGTCCAGTCAACAGCAATTCGCACCTCTCAGTCGTGGTCATATTTTATTATATTAGCGGCGCATCACACTCGGTACGATGCAACATCATCGACTTGCAGAGTGTATCATGCGCCGTCGGATTATTCTCGCGAGCAGAGAGAGAGAGAGAGAAAACATTTTATTAAAATATATAAACCAAGCATGTGGGAGGGAACCCTAGTCCGGGGTCCCTATGATGATCGCAGCGACGACACGGGCCCGTCCAACCAATGCCTGGCGGACCTCGGAGATATTTGACCCGGAGCGAGTCGACAGTAATCGCAAATTCCCGTGTAGCGCTGGTATTACACAAATACACTAATATTTCTTGCGCAGATTATGACACTAGCTCTTGCACTTTGTTCGCTTTCACAAACAGGATGAATTTTGCTCACCCAGCGCTGCAGATATCAGCATAGGCCCTATACTTTCGGATCGGTTGTTTGGATGTTTCTGCAGTTCAGCTGTGCCTACTGCATTGTTGTACTACGTGAGTAAGTCTATAGAGCATCATTTATACGCAAATGTAGGGTGGGGTGGGGTCAGTTTCACTGTTCGGCGTTTTCCAGCATGGCATCCTTATTTTCTAGACCACATGCGATGAACACAGGCCAGTCTGAATAGGATTCACTACTCATGCATTTTATTTGAAAGGTACTGCTCACCTCACAAAAAGAACATTACGAATGTGTCTGGAGCTTGAATTTCATTTTAACAGAAGGAAAAGTAAGAGCAAAGAAACCGAACAGGGGTCATTAGTAAAGATCGACATCTCAATTAGATAATTTCATTAGTGTAGCATTGTGATTGGTTGAAATATTGCCTGAACAAATCAGGTGTAAGGAACCTTTGTGAATATGGGCTCTTGTTTTTAACCGCAATGAACTAACAGTTTAAGGTGGGGTGAGACTTCCTTTCGTAAAAAAATTCAATTTTGGAATTTCAAAATTACCTGATACGTACAGCATTTCTTTATCTTTCAGAAAGAAATATATCGCATGTCGGCACTCACCGTTTCAAAAAGAATTTTAGGTCCTTTTTGTTTGACACATTGACAGGTAATGCGCGCGTACCCCTACGTTATTTCTGCGTTTTTCTCAAAAGAACATTTTTCTAATTTCTGTACCTTTTTCTTGAGAACTAGTGGGCTTAGAAAACAAAAATGTCCACATGTTAACTAATGGCACTTACATAACTGGCACTAGAACTAGTAGCCTATGCGCATTTGTATTTTTTAGTATAAAAATGAGTCATAAGTGGCAATTTTGATAAATAAACAAACGTAGAAAGACATAACATATCTAGTTTTTGTTGTACGCTCACAATTTTAGTTCCACTTCTGTAAAGCGTTAGTAGCCACCTTTGTGCAAAATTGCAATGCCCTGCAGATAGCAGATCTTATTTAAAAATTACATTAGTGAAAAAAACACAATTAAAAAAGTACTCAACAATTTCAAACTATCTTTGAGCTTTAATGCAACCTGCGTCTACTTTAAAATACCTCGCCAATTTTAGTCATAGCTTTCATTACAAGTGCTGTACAGCCAAACATTGAAACTCACTTTCAAAGTTTGACCCCACTTTAATGACTGAGAATATAATCTGAGCTTCACTATGAAAAATGCCACTGTTCCACAACTTAACCATCAACTTATCAAACATAAGATATGTTCAAAACACACAACACACACATAAATGTAAATAAGCGCTGACCAGAAGAGCCACAATACAAATAGTCATAATACCAGTACTTAAATGAGCAAAACACAGTGAAAAATGTTTAGCGGGCAGGGAAATACTCACACAACTGCTTAATACAAAACTATTAGTGAAATACCTCATATGTACTTCAACAGAAAATGTGATAGCCACTCCGACACAGCGGCACCAAGCACGTTTTCTGCCTGCCCTGGTGCTTCTCCCACTGCATCATTACTCTTTTCAGTTCTCATTTACACGTGCGTACACAAAGAATAGCGCAAACACGATAAAAACAGACGAATTCGGACACGAGGCACGGATCACTTGTAAAGCTGTGGAGTAAGACTGCCAAACCGGCGCGCGAGGCCTACACCTTTGCGACAAGCGCCGCCGACTGCCGGCGAAAGTTGGAAGGCACCACCGGCCCTGCCACTTCCTCCCATAGGAAACCCCCTCCGCTCAGCACACTAGCCAGTATAATCTAGGCACTATATGTGTACGTTGGTAGGAGCAACTGGATTCATACACTTTGTTGACTGGGTGCATGAAGCCGCCAGCGACCATAGCTTTGACCGTCTCAAAGGATTAGTAAGGCTTATCATCTATCATGAATGAAGAAATAATTACCCGTGCCCATGCAGTGCAGGAGCGAGCATGCGTTGGTTTCTTTCATGGCAGAGGTGAGACCCGATGTGGCATGTAGTCTTCCCATTGGAGTAGCCATACTGTCCGCTGAGCTGGGTTTTCGAACATGAAATATGGCGGAGAGCGGAACGTAATGCTGGCAGTTACTGACGGAACTGCGGACAGCTGTGTGTTCGGCGTACTTTTGACGTCGTATAGTGGTTGCGGGAAGTGTTGATGAGGCGTGGACGAGCTGCGTACCCGACGCGACTGGCGCTCGCAAACATAAAAGCTGACTCCGAGTTATTGAAGACCCGAAGAACAAAAAACGCTCTTTATTTGTACACTAGGAATATGAACATTTCGAGGGTGCCACAATGCAGCAGCAATTCACACGTGAATAGCGTCCTCCACATATGTTGCTGGAAATAGCTTTTACATGTTCCTTAAGAATGCCATGTATAGTAACTGGGTACTTCTGAAGCAACAAAATTTATTATTGCGATAGCAATTATATGGACAGTCTCGGCTGATTTTTGCAGCCGCCGTCATGCACCGTATATGTATAAGTATGTAGATATCTATAAAAGTCCCAAAGAAAAATAATTTACAAAAATGCTTCCGAAGCGCGGAATCGAACCAGCGACATCTTGGTCCGCAATGGGTGGCGCTAACCACTACGCCACAAAGCGCAGATCCCGCAGGTAGCTAACGGCGAGCGTTCTATACACACCCTTTACCGCTGGCAGGACTCAGAGATGGCAGGTGCTTAAAGGCGTTTCTTCATTACCAGCGAGATGGCGCGAGGAGCGCCAACGGGCGCATTTAAAGGGACACTAAAGATAAATAACAATGTATGTCAGAGTGAAAGCTCAAAGTATGACAAAGTCTAAAACAGCAATATTATCAACATCAGTGCCCTACTTACCGAGAAATTAAGCTAAATGTATCACACAGTGAGTGCCACGAGTGGGGCATTTTGGAAGTGATACCGACGACGCGCGAGAGTCTGAATACAATTATTCACTATTAATCAAACTAGCTGAATTAAAAAAAGAACCTTCCGTGCACCAAGAGACGTAATAAAAGGCTGCTTGTTCGTTTCTGTTTGATTCATGGAAAAAAGAACCTCTTTGGCGTTGCCATGGGGAACGGCACGCGTGGTTCAAAAGTACCGTTTTCGCCGAAGTGCGCTTCGCCCGGCGCCCTGCATCGCTCACGCGGTCGCGCCTCAGTATTAGTTTCGGTATCGCGTACTACCGCGTGTGTTTTGCACGCTCGTGAAAGTCGCTCTGACAGAAAGTTCGACAAAATACCGCATGCGTGTGATGTTGACTGATGCCAGAATGGTGCACACCGCCAGTGCACGCAGCCGCGCAGTAAAGGCGCGGCTGCGTGCGAAATACCGCTTTCAGGCGGGTGATTTGAAGTGCGCTAACGCGATGCGGACCACTAAAACGTGATTTTATTTCAAAATAAGCACCTCCTTGGCATAAAAGTAGCACTATGATGTTTTTGGACCGCTATTTCAACAATCAACGTCGACTTATTATTTGCCTTTAGTGTGCCTTTAAAGGTCGTCGGAGAGCTCGCTCGCTTCTTCTAATATTTGCGCAGGGAGAACCTTGCTCTTCCGCTGTCTGCTAGCGCGGTAGTTGATGCCGGGGGGTAGATGTTTCTGCAGCGTAGCAGCGCGTCCATCACGGGCCGCTTCTCTTGCTATCGCATTCATTGCTTCGCCCTTGCGGCGAAACTGTGACTTTTTATAATTATCATTTATTGCGATAGCAATTATATGGACAGTTTCGGCTGGTTTTCGTCCGTCCCCGTCGCCGTCATTCACCGTATATGTATAAGTATATATATATATATATATATATATATATATATATATATATATATATATATATATGAAAGTCCCAAAGAAAAATAATTTAGAGAAATGCTTCCGAAGCGCGGAACCGAAACAGGTACCTCTCGCTCCGCAGCCCGTGGCGCTAGCCACTACGCCACGAAACACTGATCCTCTAAGGAGCTAACGGCGAGCATTGTATACACACCCTTTACCGCTGGCTGGACTCAGAGACGGCAGGCGCCTATAAGCGTCTCGTCATTGACAGCGAGATGGCGCGACGAGCGCAACGAAGGTCTTTCGTTCGCTGCAGCGGCCGCGTTTGTAAAGGAGCTCGCTGTTTAAACAGAAATAAGTAACAACTGCGACTGTTCGTTCGTTTCGTGCGTCCTGCTTTATGTTTTAGCAGTGCGCTTCAAGTATAGAGCTGTGACGCATGATAGTTCGCGCTCGTCCTGTGTGCGTTCTTTTCCTGCGTCCTTTGGGCTCGAGCGACGCACTGGCAATTTCGAGCTGCTTTCCATTCTTCGCGTTATATTCGAATTTGTTGCTATCGCATTCATTGCTTCGCCGCTGCGGCGAAACTGTGACTTTTTTAGTCTCGTGAATAAAATGATAACAACTGTTGGCGTTTTGCATCCCAAAACCATGATATGATTATGAGAGACGCTGTATTGATGGGCTCCAGAAATTTGAACACCTGGTATACTTTAGCGTGCACTTAAACCTAGGCACACGGGCCTCAAGCATTCCGCCTTCATCGAATTGCGGCCGCCACGGCTGGGATGTGAACCCGCAACCTTCGGGTCGGGAGTCGGGTGCCAAAAGCACCAGACTACCGTGGCAGGGTTCTCGCTAATGAAAACGTTGCACACAAATTCTTTAGTGTAATGGGCGCAATATGTACTAAGTTTGACTCGTGTAACCTTATTCGTCATTTTCAAACTCTTGGTTAACATCCCTGCCTTTCTCCTGCGTTTCTATCGCTCTCTCTCTCTTTCTTGGTGCTCAACAGCTGGGATACCCTGTGTGTGCTGTCCTACCACTAAAAGAGTTTTGATTCTTTGTGGGCTCAGTATAGTTATATTTTGTAGTCTTCTTTTGTGTCTTCTTTTTAAATTCTTGTACACTGATATCTCTCCGTAAGCTGTAACGTACTCTTTTTTGGTTTGTCATATTCGTTCTAAGCAGCAGCATTACGCATCAACAGGTTGTTGCTATTGAACATGTAGCAGACGCATCTTGTCAATTAATTCTGTGAATTTTTTAGAGAAGCGTTCTCATTTAAATATTTTATTTATGCTTGGTAAATGGGAATGTGAGAAGCTCTACCAGCATGGGTCTAATCGCTTTCCCTTCATAATGCAGGCCCTCAATGCCGTGCTTTTCATCAGGCTGCCAACTGATTACCTCGCAGCTTGTTCCACGGTCTTCACAGCCATCATCCTGCAATCGCTGGTTTCTGACATTGTCGACAGGGTGCTTTTCTTGGATGCACCCTCACCTGGCGAGACTTTTCACTCAAGTTTAACCACATAGGCAAAGCCTCGAGTGAAGGCTGGCAACTTCAATATGCCACTGAATTAACACCTGTGCTACTTCACTAGGCATGCGAGCTGCGGTAGCATTATGGCTTTTAGTGTCTTCTCGGATCGTGATGCAAGTTGGTGCGCATTTATTGTCAAACACTAAAGGCTTAAATTCCCTGTACCTGTTGCTGCTCACGTGTCCACAGGTCTTAGATATTATGTAAATGCGTCTTTGAAATTTATGCTATTATGTTCCCGTGACATTACGACTAACCCTGGCCATAATACTGTTTTAAATGGCTTCTACAAATCGACTCCGTCGCTAACGACCCCCGCAAACAAATTAGGGTTCCGTATCACTTTTGTAAAGATGTACGGAACTGCTCACTTTAAAGTACCGAGTTCCAAGCCAACTTCACTGCAGATATGAAAAAACTATAGTTAATGACACAAACAAGAATACAAGTGCTTGAACGAAAACACTGAGGAACAACTCATAACAACGTAAAAATCACTTCAAGAGCTCATATCGGGACATGAATTGCTAGAATCTCGACTGAATGAATAGGCCCGTGATGGCGATTTAGTAATCTATGGTCCATTGGACAGAAAGAAAACTTCGTCACAAACTGAACCGAAAATAGTTGCAAGCTCTACCTTGATCTTTAAAGGCCTCTTGTGTGATCTAATCAAGGGTGCATCAATTGGGCAGCTTTGAACTGAATGAATATCATCCAGTAATCGTAAATATCAGTTGCTTTAAAACTAACGGA
Organism: Rhipicephalus sanguineus; assembly: GCF_013339695.2. Classification (NCBI taxonomy): domain Eukaryota; kingdom Metazoa; phylum Arthropoda; class Arachnida; order Ixodida; family Ixodidae; genus Rhipicephalus; species Rhipicephalus sanguineus. The sequence goes on from NC_051183.1 coordinate 146,098,034, forward strand.
AGGCTTCTTTCGATGTGGAACTTGCTTTCCTATACACATATCGGCAGAACGTTTTTCTATGTTGGTAAAAGGAGCTTCTTGTTCTGAATCTTTTAAGCTCCGTCAAGACAAGCTGTGCCTGAATGGAATGTGCAACTTTTTTACCGCTGTTATACTGCCCCTGTTCATGGACTCATCGAATGTGGCAATAATACGATCAGCTGTAACAATCGTTGATCCCATACAACACGTGCATCATTGTTGGAAAATGAGAGGGGTATTGGTTGCTTGCCATAATCACGTCTTCCTATGTATTTAACGCAAAGCATTTTTTTTCAACCTTTCCTTGCTGCGTCATGTACCTTCGCAGTGATATTGTAAATATAGATAAGAACCTTTTCCGTCAAACTTTCGCTAGGATTGCATGAAGAATAACTTTTTAGATTTTCTACACGTGTTGTTGTGTTTAATGACACTGGAGCTGGCATTATATGAAAGAAGGTATGTTGCAACTTTTCTTCTTTACATTAATTACTGTATGTTTTAAATACTTTTATACCACACCCATTTATGTTTGGCTCCGTGACAATGACAAATAAATAAGAAATAGGTAATCTTTGTGAATAAATGACTTCATTTTTTTTCCATTTTCTTGCATTCATCACACGAGCATGCTCTCCGCGGCCTAAGCTGTGGCACTACGTGTACTCATGGTTGATTTAATGTAGCCTGCAATTCTGCACATAGAAATTATACACACAACACATGCTGACTTATTATAGCTATTTTCACACTGGTTGAGGGGGTCCTAGGACTTCCTTACACTAGTCCCTCTGTTCTTTAAATAAAGTTCTCTGTATGTATGTACACAGAGCAAAATTATATATTTTGTTATGGTAGAATGAATGCGCGGGATGCATGTCACGTACATTGCAAGTTTTCGGAGAGAAAAACGGTGTGTTTTGAGTCTTACACACGTTACACAAGTGTGGTCTGACTTGTTTTTAGCTTGGCCGTTATAACAGCATTTGTTTATATATGTATATGTGTACTGATCAAGGGACGTACGAAAACAAAATGCTTTAGTTCAATGTCAAAATTTAATTACATTTTTCCCACCATATGACGGCTTTGTTCAATGAGAATTTCTGCACGGGAGCGAACATAACAGGTGAACATGCTTTGTATTAATAACACACATACGGCACATTTCTTGCGCTCGTTGCATGAAAGCAAAATCACCACACAGCAACGTTAACGCCACGTTGTTGGTATGTTGCAGAAACATTGACTCAATGTTAAAAATGTCATCCTGACCGCTGCCACAGCGTTACAATTCAACGATGCGTTTTTATTAAAAAGGGTACATTAGCAGCATTCCGACCACAGTGACATTTGGACGCATTTAGTCAACGTTAGGGCAACATTCAAGGTTACTTTTGTTTGGAACCAAACTGACACTCAAGCCATTATTAATTAAACAGCGTTCCTTCGAAGACTTAGAGGTCTATAAAACATTCCCCCCAAAAAAGAGGATGACCTTATTTTGAGGTCTGGAGGTCCCATGCCGCCAATTTCCCACAGGGTGGGTGCCGTCCCAAGCGACTATGTACTTCGTTCTGCCGAGCACCAGGCCGGAAGAGCGCTTGTACCTATTTACCGGTAGGTACCCGGTGGCAACAATTCTCTGCCTCCCCCCGCAGCGCTGGATTCTCTACTATTTCAGCAAGGCTGTGTTGCGTAACGTGCAACAGCATTGAAAGTTGGGCTAGTTGGTAAGGTAGCATCTTTTTACACGGGGCGAAAACGACGAAAATGAAGTAACACAGAAGGAACGCGGACAGCACTCATCCGTGTTCCTCCTGTTTTACTCTGGCTTCGTTGTTCTCGCGCTGTACCTAAACAGGCGTTAAGGTGCTCCCAGGGGTCTTTACAGAGCCTTACGGGGCGACTTTTCAAGATGAGTAACCATGAACAACGAACCGCCAGGTTGGTGTACTCCCATACCCTTTAAGAAAAACCGCTTGGTTTCCGGTCGGCACTTGGAAGCTAACACGGTAACTACCGCATTGGATGAGGAGACTCTACCATGTAGCCACCGCTGAGGTGATTTTAGATGAAATGAAGATCACTAGATACAAGTGGCAATTTTTACTCCAGTATTCGAGCCTTAAAAAAGATTTAAAATGAAAGAAGTTTTGATTGGTTGTTATGTTTACTACAAGGAGCAAGCTCAGGGACACAGAAACGAGTGGGCACAGAAGAATAAAGTTTATGGGGTTCGTCGGGCGTTCTTCCCCTATATAGGCTCTTATCACGTAGTCACAGTGAAATCCAAATAAGAAACAAATTGGGGAGGGGCGAAGCATGTAGGGAAGGCTGTTTCTCCTCCACTAACGTGAAACCTGTGGAGAGGCGAAGCATGCAGTGTGCACCGGTGTTTCTCTCAGCTAAATCACTGATAATGAGCATTGAGAGACAGAAGAAAGATTAGACACGGAGACACCTAGTCCACTTTTAGTTAATGTGCTCGCTGCGGCGTTCTCGTTCCTCGCGAGCTGGTAGTTCAGCGCTCATCGCAGAAAGAGCATTTCCGTAGTCAACGGGCGCCGTTCGCTCTCTCGCCACACGGCGAGCGCTGAGGCGGTGGCGCCCTCTCTTGTGTTCAAGCAAATGGGCAGGACACGACTATGTGCGCAAGCAAAGGGGTCACGACGATGCACACGGTGACAGCAAACGACGATGCACCGCGGACAAGCCGAGACCCTAAGGTGCTTAGCCCCTAAAACTCTAAATCGAGCACTTAACATATATCGTTGCTCCTGTTCTACTCCAGCGCTAATTGTGCGGTTAATACAGCGTTAATATATTCCTTGTGTAGGTCTTGGTGTAGTTCTAAATCCCACACTAAATCCTCCGCTAATGTTCTTTTTGTGTAGGACCTGGTGTAGTTCTAAATGCCGCGCAATATACTGCGCTACTGACGTTCTTGTGCAGGTCTTTGGGCTATTCTGAATCTGGCACTTAATGCAGCTCTACTACCGTGAAACCTGGAGGAAGTGCATAGCACGGGCAACCCAGTGATTCCCTTGGCAATAGAGCACTTTTCACGGCCTCGGCAGTCGCGCTCTTGCCGAGGCGGTGGCGCCCTCTCTTCCACAGAGCGTGTATGACGCGGATGTTTCAAAGCGCTTTTCACCATTTTAGGGAAATTATAGCAACTAATTCTTTGTTATTCCCCAGTCTGTATTATTTTAAATCTTGTTAGTTTATTTTTCACTGGATTCTTAGCAGCGTTCTTAGCCTTGTTTAAGCGTGTATTGAGCACTGCGTGACCATGCAACATGAGATACCGGATTGACAACAAGCAGGGCCTCTAAAGTGCGACGCAGCTAAAGCACGTTTCCTTCATCATTTAGTCATGAATTGAAACCTTTCGTCCGATCGGCTAAGTTTTCGCCATGTTAAAAAAGAAAGAAAACTTGGAGGACCCTCTAGCTTCGCCTTCAAGAGTAGAATACCATAGCGTAATCGGATCCAGTTTGCATCGTCTTCTCAATCGCTAGCCTGCCCCTGCATATCGACAGACACGTCAGCCGTGCTTCAAGGAAAGGGATGTCCGTGCGCCTGTAAATCGGCCCTTTCAAACTATCCCAGAAAGCCTACTGCAATCCAGTTCCGAAGTGCCCACTACGACATAGTTTTTCCTTTTGCATGATGGTGAGGTACCCACTATGGGTCCGTAAGGCAACACGCGCCCCTAAGCAGCTGCACACGTTGTTCGTACTGCTGCTGATAATTATATATGCATGTGTGCTGTGTAATTGATCGACCTTTAAACAAATTGCTCGTGAAGCAATTCACATGTTTTGACGCCTGCTGCGATTTTACGCTTCTGCAAAGCAACATTAATGGGTTAATGACACTCCTCGCACTGCAGCATCTCGCTGCAGTTGCCGCCGTTTTTCAACGCACCGGCTCTACTGCAAGATATTGTAATCTCGCCTGCTCACTGTTCGCAATATGGCAATATGCGCTGATTCATGATCACTATGTAGGCCCCGCGGTACAGTAGCTTAAAGGCACGTTCACACTGAGACATTCGGCGGCTAGAGCGGCGTGGAACACAGTTCGGGGGCAGCCACATCAGCTCAAACAGCCCATTCCGCGCCGATCGGTCCCGGAAGCGCGAGTAAAAAATTCGAAAAAATGACGGCGCGCTTGTGATATCGCAGACGTCGAAGCCTCTAGCGACAGTAAAGGCCTTCTATCATCCCGTCCTTTTCCGCAAGCGCCATGTGAAGCACAAGTATTGTTGTCGCAATCAGCAATATATCTCGACTTGAGCAAAGTGAGATATTGGGCTAGTTCTCGACTTATTCTTTGCAACACACCACGTCGCAATCTCGGAGAAGGGGTAGCAGTATCTCAGCGCGATCAAGCGTTTCGCGGTTTTAAAAAAGCAGGACGAACCACCACTGCTTGGGTCACTTTTTCGTGGGCGAATGCACGTTTCCGCTCGTCATGCATCGCGAAGAAGTAACTTGTCAGCAGGCTTAGTAGTACCAGAGTCCTTCAATATATTCACTGGTCATGAAGCTTCACCTTAGCTCTAAGGAGGAGCTTTGTGCGCCGCGAGCGGCGGCCGCGGGTTTGCGTTGCGTCCAGTCTGTTGGTAGCCTGGTTCTGACATGATAACTGGAGATTTACTCAACAACTGATGAAGACCGAGACACTTACGAATGCGGGAAACAAAGGAAAATAAATTAGTGGAAATCGCAAATGAAGAGTGGAATAAACTGACAGGGTTCCTTTGCATTCGCCTCAGATGACTGGAAGGCGAAAGCCATCTTTCTTTTTTCTTCAGTCGATGCATTGATTCTCCCCCGCTCCCCTCCGAAAGCTATCTGCACCTCAGGTGGTTCTGCACTGCTTCCAGAATCCGAGGCATTGCACGCTTTCTGCACGCTGCCTGTTTTTGCACTGCCTCCGTGAATGTCCAAACCATAACGGAGGTAATGCAAAGCGACGATGCCATGTGACAATTCCACGTGGATTTGTCCTTTAATGGCGAATAAGCAGCCGGCTGCTTCCTTCAAGAAACACAACTCGGCGTCAACGATGTGGTATACAATATTCCACTAAACTGTGGCAGGGTGTACCTCGGCCAAACAGACCGGTGTTTCAACGATCGTGCAAGGGAGCACCGCTTGGCGGTCAGCAGCAACATGAGCGGGCACTTGGCCGACCACTGCAAGTGCAGCGGTTTTGCGCCACACTTCAGCCAAACCACTTTTCTAAGGAGAGCAAGCAGCCGCACTGAAAGGGAGACAATTGAAGCGTTTATAATAAAAAGAGCAGGTAGCCAGTGCGTTAGTGCCCCATCACTAGATCTAAGCGAGAAAAAAGCCATCTTTTTGAAATATAGCCTTTAGACATGTAGAGTTGAGATTGTGCGACTCTCATTTCACCTCTCACTAGGGTTGGCACGTGTTCATATATGCTCGCATGTTTTCGCAGTTCGCGTTAGTGCCATTTCCGGCGCATGCCTTGACTCTGTTTTATTGGCTTATGATGAATTGTTAGTTCTGTCATGTTGATATTTCTGTTATGGGATTACCTTGTTCGGTAGCCTATATAAATCGTCGCGAGTTCCTTATAATAAACAGTTGGAAGTTTGCGCCTGTGTCTGTCAGTTTGTGTCTTCGCTTCGTCCCCGAATTCTTTGCGTCGTTGCACTTTTTCCTGAAGTAATGAACCAACTAGCTCAGCAACAAGCCCTGTTTATGAATGAATGAATGAATGAATGAAATGAACTTTATTTCCAACACAAAAAGTTGGGGGTTCCCCAGGCAAAAAAGCTGTTGAAAAACAGCTTGAAGGGACCTGGGGGACCGTACAGGCAGCAGCGAATAAAAATGGTAACTAATACAACTAGGTATAACTAATACAACTTGATACAAACTTATACAGAGAATACAACTTGATAAGATATAATAGCGTCGTTACACAGGGAAAAATAAACATAAAAAGATACAACAAAATTCACAGATACAGCGAAATGAATGTTACAGGGAAATGCACAAGAAAATTAAAATGCACCCATATAATTAGGAAAATTGCACATACCGAAAATGCAAACGTTGAAACATATAAAAAATGCAATGCATGAACAATGGTGCAGTGACAATAAATGAGATTATGCTGTAACGGCTGTACAGTCGTTTAATAGGAAAAGTCTTGCTTGTTTTTTAAATCTATTTGTTGGGATATCAAAATTTATTTGTGAAGATACACGATTTATTAGTGCAGGTATCTGATAAGTGAGGGCTGACCTTTAGTCGCAAATATAAAACAAGAGCGGCCTACACAAAACTGTTAAAAGCATTTGGACCGCCCTCAGCCAACAAGCACTTAGGCATAAACCTAATCCCGGATCTTTCTTGGGTGATACATAATACTTTCTTCTGTGCTAAAGCACCGAAGTCATTAGGTTATCTACGCTGTAACCTCCATCGTTATTCCTCCTATATACGTAAACTGGCCCATTTTTTCTTTAATCCGTCCTCAACTATAGTTCGCCTCCTCAATCTGGTCCCCCTATCAACAATACCTAATTAACACGCTAGAACCTATCCAGAACAGAGCCCAGGAAGGGCGGCACTTGTCCGTTAGGAGATGGTATCGAACAAGGACCCTGTTGTCTGGCTGCGAAGAGAAGATAGGCAATCGTTCTTACTACTTCCGTTCGTGCATTCCCGAAAGCAGAGGCATGAAAGACTAAAGCTTATTTATTACTTCAGAACAAAGAAAAAGGAACGAATACGAAGACTAGACAAGGAACCATACGCCCAGGAGCGAAATATTTTGAAACAAGCACTTCCAATCTCTAAATGTTCAGTACATTCCAGGAAGTAATGTTGAATATCACCATGAATTTTGCAAGTCGCACCTAATGGTGTCGCGGTAAATTTGATCTTCTAGAGCCGTGCTGGTGTACGCAGTGACAACGTGCGGATGCGATCAAGCATGGATGCATCCGCCTTTCCCAGTGAAGATGTGACACAGGGCTGGTGAAGACAGAAAATGACTGCCCACAGCTTGCTTAAGAAGACTTTGATGTTCTTTGGGAACCATCTTTGTTAAACTAAGTTCTAAGGCATTCCGAGCAAGTATGTCACCTGCCTCGATACCCGCTCTACGCCCGTACAAATGAAACCATTTAAACTTGAAAGTCAGTCCGATGATGTGCAGTTCTTTGAGAATATGTATATATCTCTGTCCAAACGTCTTCAAAACAAACCCTTCCTGTCAAAGCTGCAGAGCAGGCGTCCTGTCTGAGGGTACCGCAACCTGTTGCACGCTTCAAGAGTCTGGTTTACAGAAGTCATTTGCGTCATATAGCTTGAGATAGGACTCTTAGGCCCGTATTCACAAAGGAGAGAGAGAGAATTAAACTTTATTATCTGACCAGGCGCGTTCTCTTCGCCCAGAGGTGGGTGACTTCCTTATTCCAGGTAGCCATGGCTTGCAGCTGGTGCCAGAGCCCTGTCCACCAGTCGGAGCTGGTCCTCAGGGTTTAGTGACGTCAGCAACGCCTCCCACTGGTCTTCCGGATTTTCTTGGATGCTCTGTTCGTCTATGGGTGGGATGTTTGGGTTGTTTCGGCATCCCAATACCATGTGGTAAAGGGTGTTAGCACTCTCCGGGCAGTATCTGCAGTTCCTACTGAAGTTGCCGGGGTACATTGCGTGGAGTAGTGTACCGTGCGGATAGGTGCCTGCCTGGAGCCTTCTCCAAGTCACTGCTTGCTCTCTAGTCAGCCTTTTGTGAACAGGTGGATAGTGGCGTCAGCTTACCATTACCTTATGCATTAAGTAACCGATCGGCGCTTAACGCATTCCACAGACCAATCTTGTACTTAAGGTAAACTTAAATGGCCACTTAACTGCCGGAAGGTAAAATACAGCTACTGGCCACTTCAAGGGCGACTTTCGCTGCTTTCTCGTCGAACAAAATGGCCGACTACTACGGCATTCTCACCGATTTAGCCGATTTTGGTGGCCGTGTGGAATAAATTACACAGGATGACGCACGTCGTTGCTCACTGCCCTTACGCCCTGTTCTCAGGGATCGGCAGAATCCCATTGAGGCGTATAATGACGCGGAATTCCTGTCGCGGTACCGCTTTTCCAAGACAGCGGTGGCACGCCTTTTGGAAATGCTGCGACTGCGCCCAAACCGCAAAGAACGCGGTCACCCCATCCCGCCACTGCACCAGGCTCCTCGTCTCACTGAGATTCTAAGGCGACGGAACCTTTCAAGTTGTTACCGGTGGCCGTAACACCGCGAGGAACGCGGTGTTACGGCCACGTGAGGCAGGCGCGCGTCGCAGAGCTATGAGCGAGGCCGACGCTTTTACGACGCTTAAAGTCCCTGAAACTTAACGACGCTTAGCTAAGGTCGCCACCTCGCGGTGTGGTAAGGCGTTGACAAAATTGAACTTCTATTGAAAACGCGCCGAATGGGAGGGACGTGTAACGCGTTGCAGGTGCTAATCGCGGAGGCCGCAGTAATGACGAATTATTTAGCGGTCCCAGAGGGCAACACCACCCCGCCGACTGTGAGAGTGGTAGATATAAAAGGCGCGTTTGTAAAGCTTCCAGATTCTGTGGGTAGCGTGCCCGGCATCTGTTGTTGCGGACCGAGCGGTCATGGGTTCGATGCCCGTTGACGGAACTTTCTTTGCCATGTAATCGTGTATATTTTTTCGACGTCATTTCCGTGACGGAAATACGTCACTGAAGTCTTGGTGGACCCCGACATAAAACACTTTCGTGTTATAAGAATGCAAGGGGCAAAATGCACGTATCGCGACAAACAAACCGCTCGTGTTGCTTGCGATGTCTCTCCGTAGCAACAAACAGACGTGTTGATGACTAAGCAAGCGCGACTTGCGAAGGCAACCTTATAGCGACGGCTGCTAGCTGCGGCCAGGCGGAGGTTAAAAGACCGACAAGAGTGACCAATATTTATTTCTTCTTGCTCAATGTGCCTTTCTAAAGACTGGAACAGTTGCGTGCAGTGTTGCGCGAAAGTTACACTTATTTATTTGTGCTGAACCTAATGAAACCACTATGAAAAACTTGACAGTCTTGCTCCCAGGAGCCTTAGTTACCCAGCAAAGGGGTACTTTCATAAGTGAGCCTCAAGTGCAGTTTTTGAAACTTTCTCCTTACTTATCTCAAACTTATACTTTTCACGTACTTTATTAAAGGGCCCCTGACACCAAAATTGAAACCTCGAGATCTTTGTGTTGTTTGACTTTCCTGTATACGGGGGCACATCTGACCGATTATTAGTGACGAACGTTGCCTTTAAGATATCTTAATTTGGTTTTAAAGTAAGCGTGAGTGCTCACTTGAGTTGGCTGCACCTTGCGACATCCTGGTATGACGTAGATAGAGGCCCCGTGTGACATTCCACGAGTAAAGCAAGTATTGTGGACGTCAGAGAAGGTTTGCGGGGCGCACGTGCACAATACGACGACTGGCACCCGGCGAGGCCTATTGTTCCTCACCCCTCTGGCTCTGTTGTCGGGCTGCTCTCGAGGTAGTTTTCGTGAGGGGACACGCGCTTAACTGGCTTAACCCATACGAAGGCACCCACATACTTTCAATTTCTACCGCGCGCGGGGGCTCGATTTGAAAACCGCGCTGTCAACGTCACCACAGCTTGAGTGTACGTGGTCTTTGACGCTCCCCCGCATGGGGCGCCAGTTTCTTGTGGTTTTTAGGCGGGCGTTCTGAGGTGATGCTAAAATGGCCACAATTAACTACTCTAGAATTAGTTGTACGATACGCTAGAGCATTTACGATTTAATTTAGAGATTACCAGACACAAAGCAATTTATTTATTTATTTATTTGGTTTGAATACATAGAAAACACGAAGACACAGAGGAAATAGGGAGGGAACAGGCTGACAACTGCCACCTAAAGGGGCACAACGCCTGCCTGCTCATTTGGGAAAGGGGAAACATTGGGGAAAGGAAGATAGGGGGGAAAGAAAAAGGAAAGAAAATAGGTAAGAAAAAAAACAAATAACACAGACGTAAACACGAATAAGTGGTCACAAGGAAAATTGTCTATACGCGCGAGGCCAAATCGGTACTTTTTAAGAAAGTAAGTAGGGCTCGATGGGCCTGGTCACGCCGAGCAGGACAACCCCTCGGGAACACAAAGCTACAAAAGGACCCCTGACAGCGAAATTTTTGTTGGTGACTTTTTTGCTGTAATTTGTAGCACAAAGCTACAAATTACAGCAAAAAAGTCACCAACAAAAATTTCGCTGTCAGGGGTCCTTTAAGTCAACTTTTCGCAAAACTTAAGTTCTGTTTTCGAACCCTTAAACTGTGTACCTGATGACAACAATTCTTCAATGTTGGCAAAATGGAAAATATTGCTGAATTTCTCGATGGTCAACCGGACTAAGGGGTACACCAGGATCACCTTCGGCAGTCCATACATAAGCCATCGACTCTGTGAGAAAGTTGCCTATATAAAGCAGCGTGTTGTATAAAGTGTGTAAGGAACATTAAGTAAATGCAAGCTTGTTGCGGCAATTGCGGTGTTTGAGCGAACCACACTGTTCGTGATGGCAACACGCTCAGCACTTAATAACTGCGTCATATACAGAGCTTCAAAGCAGCAAAACAGATCATCTCCAAGCGAGGCGTATAATAAAGATTTGTCATTTCAGATGAAAACAAAAAAGCTTCCTTCGATGATTCTAAAGTATCACTGAATCCAAGTACCCATATATTGAACAAAAGCAAATCATATTGATGGGCCCGTAATAATGAGAATTCTTGGAACCCATATTTGTATCCCGTTCGCATTATTCCACGCCAAATAATGATTGGGAGAACAGCGCACCAGCTGCGATTTCTTAATTAGCCGCGGTCGTAGCCTCACGCTGCGACCAAATCAGGGCAATCTCTTTGCTAGCGTACATTGATTACCCGCCTGAGCCAACCAGTCTCAGGCGCTCGTACGTCTGGAATACAATTGATTCGCTTGCGGCTCAGCTGTCTCTAGAAAGGCGGCAGATGCTATGCCAAGTTAAATTAAAGAAAACATAGTGTTATGCTTTTGTTGAATATTGACGTGTCGACGAGAGTCGACGCGCTTTGTATCAGCCTCCCTAATACCTTTACGCAGGCATTAAAGCTCGCTAATACCAGCTGTTGCTGTTTTCTGTGTTACAGCATAAGCTGTTATGGGGCAAGAACAGCCGATTTTGATAGTGTTGTTGTCCGCCGCCGCCACCGGTGTCCGTTGGAGCTATCGCGCCCGACGAGATAGGAAAACGGAGTCCGAGCGGGAATCGAACCCAAGCCCTCTCCGTGGCAGTCGGCCATTCCACTACAATGCGACGCCGGTCGTTCAAACTCTTTCGCAAAAGTCCCAATAAAGGCGTCATGTCAGGAGAGAAAACACGTTAAGAGAGGTAATAGTGCATGACAGAAGAATTAATACACACAATTCGTCACACATTGTGGGAGAGAGATAACAATCTTTAATGAAATGCCCGGAGAGGTTAGCCTAGTTTGTCGCCTGGCTTGCTACTCCAGGTGTCGGGTGATTATGGTATAAAATACGAAAATATATACACACACACACACACACACACACACACACACACACACATATATATATACACATTGTGAGTTGCGTAAAGAGTGGGTGGGCTAAAGCTTCCCCACCCACCTCAAAGGGATGAGCCATAATACTTCATTATCATCAGCCACAGCCTCAAGAGAGGGTGCAGGTGCTCAGATGCGCGTATTGCCTAACAGATGCGCCGTGGGTACCTCGCGGAATCGCCAAATGATGAATTAGTGCGTAGTGGATACGTCCCTACTTCACAAAGTGATCATGGTTATGACGTAGTGCGTACCTCGCAACTGTTTGTGCATTAGTCGCCCTAACAGGGTTTACAACAGGCTCTAATATGAGGGCTGCTTTTCCAGCTTACGCTCTGACTGTGCTGCGTGTTTCGCGCAGGCCTGGCGTTTTTTTATAAACATTGTGTATACCAAACAATAAGCGCCCAGAATTGTAGATTGATTGACTGAAATAACTTTAATGAGGTCCTGCGAGACGCGCCCAACGCGCAGTGGGCGACTTTGGGCAGAATTGTAGAGCAATATAGATAATTGCGTAAGGGGCAAACAGTGGACACTGCACAGGAGAGTGCCTCCTATACACAGAGTTATGAGTTCACTGCCTCCTATGCACAGCCAAGCGTCTTCCTCGAACATTTCAAACGTTTCAGGACGTGTCATCAGCAGCGTGCTTTGCAGCATTTAGGAAATACACGCCTTCCTCAACCCACCATCACGCGCCTTACGTTGCCCAAACAACCATGGTTTGTAGTCTGCGCCATTGATGCAGCTTTCTTTCAATATCAGGCGGGTCGCGTTTATAATGTAATAAAATTTTGGGATGCCTCGCATAGCGATCCATAGTAGTGAGCAAGGAAATGACTCAGCAACTGCGTGCTGCGTGCAGGTTTTCTTCGTGGATTCTGGAACTGTTTCATTTGCAAGGCACAGTTCCTATCTGTCATCTTGAGAGGAACTGTGATTGAGTGATATTGTGTTTGTATTCTTTGCTAACTTCGTCGTTCATTGAAACGGATGAATCGACTCGAAAACTGTGAGTTTAAAGGTGAGTTTCTCACTAATTATTTTAAGTGTGAGCTAAATATGTGTGTTGCGTGCTTTTTAGGCTGTTTCATAATGTGATATCGATTTCCAGTGGCTAAAATGAGAGCCGAATCTATCGGCTCTGCCAAAACGAAAACTATATTTTAAGCGACAGATTTTAAGCGACCTGTATTTTAAGCGACTATATTTTAAGCGACCTGTTTTAATAGCGTTTTTACTTTATCGTAAATAAGCCGCACACATCAAAATGTCCGTTGCGAGTTCAAAATAGAAGAAGTGGACGAGGAAAGCACGAGGCATCTGGCGCCCCATCCTGCAACAAGCGGACCACTGTGCAATTCGGGCGCTTCTCTAAATTATGAGCAGCTCTTCGCCCTCCAAGATGACGAGCTCTTCCAAGTTTACCGTATTATTAATGGGCCCATTTGTCTTTTAGGGCAATTCCTAAAGAATTTTCACTAAGCATGCTTTTATACACTCATATTTACCTTGGCGACTGAGAGATAAGTGGGAGATGCAAGTTGCGTGATAGAAAGGCCACAGAAAGAGGCTTTGAGTGCATACTCCTACAGGCAGCCACTCTGCGTGGGGGGGAATCGAATAGAGAAACATCATTCGCTCATTACTGTGATGCCAACGCTGGACCTACGAAGATTGAAGGTGTTTGCTTTCGATTTTCGCAATTGAAATTCCATAGTTCACACCTGCATATCAGAAGAGATAAGCTCGAGCTTTAGACAAAGGTATTTTAGTTTTGATGCTAACATATTTGTAATATATGTTGCTTGAATGTCCACCATCTGCTCTATCTCGAAGCACTATTACTCGCGAATTGTTCTAGTACAGATTACGTCTCTATCTAATTGAGGTCGTAGATATAGATAGCGTTCTGCAAGCGTCACTATTTCGTGGTTTGCCTGGTTCATGTCTTCCTCGCCTTTTTCACAACATTACTTTTATTGGATGCAGTTGAACATTTATTCTTATTTATTGTGGAAACTGTAAAGCATTTCTAATTCCTAGTTCTACTTCAGAGCGAGAGTTTCTAGTTCTCTTATACATCCTAGTTATGAAATATACTAGTGATCTTCAGTGAGTTCGTTTCGGGCTTCCTGTTGTCATGCTGTCTGCCTAAATCGAATTTCTGGGTGTCATGATCTCGGTGCCCATTAGACGCGAGAAGAGAGTTGCGATTACACTGCTGTATTCAACCTGCTCCTGTTAGCCCTCTTGATGTCGACCACGGTACGCACAGTAGGTCTGTTACAACAAAACGAACCGAGCATCCCTTCCGTCTGCTGTCTCCGCTGACATATTCGGCTTAGTCGATAGATGGCGCGGAGGCACCGGGTCGGGGACATTCACTTGCGCCGCTTTCACCACAGTTGCCAAGGGTTCGATACGAAGGAAACTCCTTTGTTTCTTTGCAGTTTTCTTAATTGAAGTTGTCCCGTTATCTAGCCAAGGTAACCGAACGCATCGTTCGTCGTTTTAATTCGTGTCACAAATCAGGCATCGAGAACATTCGCTCTTTTCTACCCCAAAATGATCCAATGACTTCCGGACACCTGCAACAATTATTGCAAATTTTGTATAACGCAGTCGCTGCCCACATAGAATTGCTTTCGACCGTGTGCATATCGGTCCAGAAGTCTTAAATCGTAGAACTTATTTCTTGGCAAGGTTTATATGACGAAAGTATTTAAATACAACAACGTGGCCGCAAGTTGCCATAAAGATGTTTTGCAACTTTAGTTGATCCCACGATTAACGTACAAATAATATAAAATTTGTCTCTGAGCTCACACGTTTACCCTTCGCATTCACTCAATACAAAATTTTGTGAGTGCTCTAGTGGTTCTTTGAGATAACTGTGAAAAATGTTACACCTTGCTTGAGCCCCTTTAGTCACAATCGCAGCTTCAAAAAACCTGGCTCAGGTTAAACTTTTGTAAACCTAGTTATCACGACCGAAAGGTGTGTTTGACTTGGTAGACCAGACTACGCACACAGGTGGCGGCTGCAGTAGCTTCAATCTTCGCACGCTTTCGCGCACTCTATAACGTGCTAATATGGTCTCCGTTTGCTTAGGTGCTTCAGCAGGCAACGTGGCCTTCGCTTTAAATTTCACAGCTGGCTGTGTAGCTACTAGACCTGTGCGCCGCCGCCTGTTTTCGCTCAAGCCGCTCGCGCCGACGCCGAAGTCCCGAGAGGGCCCACGCCGCCGCCGCCCAATAATTGCGGCGCGCCGCCGTTTGTCTCTTCCTTTAACATGAACGGGGAATCTGTACACAAAATACGTCTCTTCACAGGGAACAGGGGGTACTAGGTGTTTCCGCGTAATGCACTGTTCATTTCAGCCGCCGCTGATTGACGGGAGCTCAGCGAGCAGCGCGCCCTCAGCTTCCAGTTCTTCTTCTGCAACGTCATTTTGACTTCACGAAGCTTCACAACTCACGACATGAATGAGAGGGACGGAATGCCCTTCAACGAAACGAGCGCCCCCAGAGATCCGCTTTTGTGCGCACATCTCGGAGGCCGTGCATAAACTCTGACCGCGTTAACCATCGAATTAGGTTAAATGCGTCCGCTGTCTAACGCACCATTCTGCATCATTCTCAAACATCTGGGGACAATTCATATGCATGTTAAGACTTGACATGTTTTTGTTTCTGTGCACTTCGCCCACTTTTTTCTTACACTAGGAATGAGCTGGCGTGTTCGGTGCGTCGACGTGGTCAAGAGCGATGTGACATCACGGCTCACCACTTTTCCTAGTAACTGAATGGGCTCTGCGGATAAGGATGGACATCTTTAGATGGACACATAGAGAATAGCTACCCGGAAGATGTCGCATCTTTTTCTCCTCCAGAAGTCTCACGTGTATTGCCTGACCTCAACGCTGCGGCGTCCTCCAGCATTAAAGGTTCAACGACCCGACTCTCTGGATAGCATAATCGTGGAGTCTTGGACCGAGTACACTGCGCATAGATAAATAAAATACATAATACATGTCGATGCGTTAGTACACGTTTTTTCCTTTCATTTTTACTCGTAAATCGATAAATAATTAAGGAAGTAAAGGCAATGAAAAACTTAGAATAACAGATAGCTGCGCTAGTTGGTAGGTATTCATTTTAAAAAGACACGCCTTGCAAACACGGACACAAGGGAGAAGAGGGAACAGTTATCTCTCACGTAGACCACCGCGCGCACCTGCTGGATAGGTATCGCCTTTTGCCTGGGAATGCGCCGATAACTATTTGTGTCTACTTCCTTTTCTGCGGTTGTACGATTTTTCAATTGTTAGTGGCGTTTGTAGTTTCTTGACCAGTTCCTTGTGTCCGTGTTTGCACGCCGTGTTTTTTTAAAGGGCCTCAAAACAACCTCTGGAAATACAAAATCAAGCGCGTTATTGTTTCTTGGCGTTTGTCGTTTTTTTGACACACTGCTTCGCGCCAGAACGGTGATTCACATCACATCATTAGCGCACATGCACACCTCGATTGGTCCATATGCGAGAAATATCAGTTGTGAATTGCCTTCCACCCTGCTTTTCCATGCAGTCACCCAGTCCTTCCTTGTCTCGCATGACTATCGAACGCGATCAACTGATTTCGCTCCATTTTGTGCATTTCCGATTGCGCAAGCGGAGATAACATGGTGTACCCGACAGCGCGAAATCCTGATAGGCTCAACACTAAGGGCTTACATGGTACGCGTGCTTTATGAAGAAATATGAATGTGGCGAACAGATGTCGCCTGTAAGAAGGGCTGTTTAGGCGAGAACGAAACCATTTGGAAATTCGCCGGAGTGTTTGATTCTTCCAACGGACGAACATTTTAGAGCGATGACGCTGTAGCTCTGCAGAAAAAAAGGCAAGCCCGCTTCCACGGTTTTTGTATATTGATTGCGATAAATATTACACGGACACTCTGGACATATTTTCACCGTCACCGTCATGTTCCGTATAAAGTACTTCAAATAGATAAAATTGCTCCGCTCATCGTATGCTGTAGTCGTGAGTAAAAGCTCACGAGCGCTGGTGAGGAACACGGCTGAAGCAGAAATGAAACAAGCTGGCCATCTCCGCCACACGGAGGACGCAACCGATAACATCATTCTGCGTGTGAGGCCCGCCAGCGATTGCTCCTCGACCAGAAAAGTAATGTCCCGCCAGTCCTTCGCTAGACGAAGAAGCATGAAGGGACACCGGTGTAGGGGGTGCTGCGTGGCACGAGCAGCAACTGTGAACTTTGACTTTAAGGGCATGGTCGTGAGCGCTAGAACGCGCGCTATCTCGGCAGACATCAGCAAGCGGCTCGTATGCCCTTCTGCGCGCTGTGTCTCAATGCTTCGTGCTGTGACTACTCATACGACAAACTGCGCGAAAACCGCTTCTTACCCGGGAGCGGCCCTATTCCCATACACCAGCGTTTTGTAGAGTTACGCGAGATCGGATCAAAACGAGTTAGCTGCTAGCCTTAGTTCGTACAACATTACGACATGTTGCTATCGCATTCACTGCCTCGCCCTTTCGGTGAAAGATTTTTTTTCGGAATTCAAGGAACAATTTTTTCTCCCCACCAACTTTCCGGTCTACCCCCCTTCCCCTCCTCAACCCCAGCCCCGTGCCACGCCGCCGCCGATCCGATGAAGCCCGCGCCATTCACGCGCCGCCGCCGGAGGTGGAAACACCGGCGCGCCGCCGCCGGCGATTTTGGGACCGGCACACAGGTCTACTAGCTACATCTACTGGATGACGGGATTCATCCAGTCGCTTCCGCTGAACTGCACGCACAGATGGCCCAGACGGCACGAAATTCACTGCCAGCCTAAGCGACGAAGCGCCGGCGAAGCAGCCCTTAAACATTCGCCTTGCCGCGTGGTGCCGCCGCGCCGAGGCTTCGAGGAAGCGCTGCTGCGATGCCTCTGCGCAGCCGATCACGCAGCGTGGCCTGGAGCGTGAGAGACGCTGAAACGAAGGAGCATCATCAGCGGCTGTAGCCTCCCAGCTGGCCGAGAGACAACAGTGTTATCCCATCTATCGGGCTCGCACTTCTAGCCCGTGCGTATCTTCTTTTGCGAAGGCCAGCCGGACGCGCCTTGCATTCCCCATGTTTCCGGTGATTCAAGGTCACTGCGACGCGATGAAGGGCCTTGTGACACAAGGAGTAGTAAACACGGATAGTTTCTCTCTAAAGGGGCTATATGCGGCAAGAAACCACTTGGCGCATCCCGCGTTAGTGGACACTTATCTAAAGGGAATATTACAATAAAACACGAGCAGCAACCTATGAGCACTTTCCAGTGGTTCCGAGGTTGAAGGATTCATAACTGTCGAAACTTTGCGGCGCAATTTCAACGAGGACACATAACGCAAAGAAACAGGACGGGCGCCAACTTCCAACTGATTTTATTCCACAGAGGAACGAAGACTTTATAGAGCACTCAGTACACATGCTCACGTGCGCCCGCAATACAGTTCCTTCTTAACAGCCAAAGAACCGCAGGGTGCTGCTGAGCAAACTGATCTCTTCGTCGTGAAGTGATAGTGAAGTTGTGCTGACGCATGCGTCACCCCTTTGTCTAATATAAATATATTATAAAATGATTGAAAGCTGGGCTAGTTGGTGACAGTACTTGAACGTTTTTGAAACAACGCAAAAACGACGCAGACGAAGAGAATAGAAGCACAAACCACAGCCTTGTGCAATGTAATTACATTATATTACACAAAGGGAACCAGTACAAATGAGCTCAAACCAGGATTCTGCTAGAGGTTGAAGGGACGTGAATGGGAGCAACCAGAATGAAACAACCACAATCAGCAATGCGCCCTCTTTTGCTTTCAGCTCGCGAGTCTCACCAATAAATCGCCGCTGAAATTTTTCCGGCGGGTTGCCGTCAACGAAAAGGCAAGCTTTTGCTGTACTTTTTTTTAGATGCAAGTTCCACCGATGACCCGAAAACGAAAACAAAGTAATGCCACCGAAATTATAAGCCTACATAAAAAGCGCAAGGAGGACAAGCAAACAGCCACATTGCACGGTGAGAAATGAGAACTCAATTTGAGCCACTCAGATTCCACGCATTTTTGCGCCACGGCGAGTAGGAAATCGAACTGCGGCGACGGCGCTCCTAGAGGCGATCTCTCGTATGTTGTAACTCGATTTCGACCTCTCCATTTTGCATCCGTCTACGCACACTTCGCAAACGCAGCACTTGAACTAAAAAAAAAAACAGAATAAAAAGGCTGCTGCTTGGATGTCGAGTTTCCCGAAGCACCAGGAATATCTGGGAAACAACTTCAGCCTACATGGGTTGCAGAAGGGAAATCAATATGCCTTCTTTCTTGTGTCCAAGTTTCATCACTCCTTTACTTTCCTCCGTGTCACAGTTGCCAGTTCCGCTTATAATAAAAGCGGACTTGCGCTCCTTTTTTTGCCGAGTCTCCTGCAGAATTCTCGATTCGCTTTTCGTGTTCTTTTGGGAGCTTATTTGAATCTTTCCAGCATATATACCTATTATAGTGATCATCACGCTCACCAATAGCGCGTTTGTAGTTCTGTAACAGCGTCTTTGTGAATGACTCTCTGTAGTTGAATGCTTTGAAGTCAAACATACGTTGGTGGAATCGACAAGTGACGTGGATCAAGCACTGGCAAAACATGCATTCAACCGAATGGAGACTACCCTGGAGACAATATAAAAAGTAAATATTGTAAACCAATTTGTAAACCAAAACGGCGGACAACTACGGCCGTTTTTCGTGCCGTAGTAGTCCGCCGCCGCCGCCGCCGCCAGCGGTGTCCGTAACTACTATCGCTCGAAATAAGAAAGAAAAACAAAATAAGAAAGAAATTCCAGGATGGAATGAGGTTCGAATCCGGGGCCTCTTCCTGGGAGCCCAGTATTCAACCTTTGAGCCATGACGGTGCTTGAAACTGCTTTGCAAAAAGGTCCTATACAGGCTTCATGTCGGGAAGGAACCACATTAACATATGCAATATAGCGTGGTAGAAGAATAAAATAAGCACCAAGCGTCCCGCAACGCGAATTCTGTAACCAGGCGTCACACAATGCGAATTGCTCAACGAGTAGGTTGTTGAATGGTTCCAACCCATTACAAAGGGATCTCCCATAATTCTTCGTCGTCATCAGGCACAGCTTCAACAAAGTGCGCATAATTCCTTACATGCGTTTAGCAGGTACCACGGCTCTCCGTAGAATGACGAAAAATGGCATAGTGCGTGCTTCCCTACTTCTCAAAAATTACAATGGTTTATAGTGTAGTGGGTTCCTCGCAAGTGCACCTGTATTGGTTGCCAAGGAAGCCGATACACGCATGATCCATTTCCTCGGGGTCTCAGTAAAGTTATTCGCCCCCCCCCCCACTCTCTCTCCCACGTCAACGTATGTTATACAGCAGTGCGGGAGAGGGAAATAGCGACCGGGCGTCACCTGATGAAAATTGCATAACTGGTGGGCCGTTTCAAGCTTCCAATCCATTACAAAGGGCTGAGCCATAATTCTTCATCGTGATCAGTCGTCGCTTCAGCAAAGTGCACATAATGCCTTACAGACGTGTAGCTGGTGCCTCGCTTCTCCGTAGAATGACGAATAATGGCTGAGTAGGTGCTTCCCAACTTCACAAAAATTGTTATTTATGGCATAGCGGGCACCTTGCTAGTGTACTTGTTATAGTAGTCTTAAGAGACCTTACAATGGACTCTAGAAACGCCATTCTTCCAGCTTTCGCTGTGACTGTGCTGCGGTTTCAGCGCAGGCCTGGCGTTTTTTTGGGCTTCTTTTGTGATGACCATTTGCTTGTTAGCTCGGTAGCATCTGGCAACTCTGCTCCATGCTGCCTCAGGGGCAGAAAAATTTTGTTTTGCCATTTTCATAATAACAAGAGCTCCTGCAACAAATCTGCGGATCAGGCATCTAACTGAATCCTAAAACGAAAGTGGAGAATACTGATGTAACGCGCGTTGGGCTTTGTCCCTGCGTGGTAAATCTGAGGTGTAGCGCTTAGCGTACCTTGTTTACTTGTTTGTTTGCTTGCCTCTTTGTTTGTTTGTTTGATTGTTGTTTTGTTTGTTTGTTTGTTTGTTTGTTTGTTTGTTTGTTTGTTTGTTTGTTTGTTTGTTTGTTTGTTTGTTTGCTTGCTTGCTTGCTTGTCCCTCAGTTACTTGGCGTAATACAAAGCAGGGGATCAGCCACGAATCGCGTCGGTGCCTTGTCTTAGGAAGCAAAGAGCTTTAGAAAATAGATCAGTTTACAATTGAACAACAATTAATAAATAGTTCCGTAATAACTAAGGTTGAAATCCAAGGTTTGAGGGAATCCCGTCTGGTCGGGAGGAGGCACTGAAGAAAAGGAATGAACGCCCACCACAATAAAAACACTTACAAAAACACTTTTTTAAAGTGTTTTTATTGTGGTCGGCGTTTATTCCTTTTCTTCAATAACTAAGGTTGTGGTCCTGCTTTGTTCAATGCTTCTTGCTTGTCAATATCTGTTGCTTCTTCAGATTATACAACGATCACCATGAAAGCAAGCCTCGCCATGTGAGTATTGCATTTTTGCGTTAGCTATTTCTGCTTTAGTCTAGATATTTCTCCGAGATGGAAAGGTTTCTCCACTCGAGCCTGTACGTTGTCTGATATTATTTTAACAGCGGGCTGCATGCGACCGCCCACGACTCGTATTTTATGCCTGCGGCTGTCAATATGGGCGCAAGACCGCATTTCTTAAATTATATCTTAGTAACGTTTACAGGATACGCATTAGCTGTATATGTGTTATTTGAAGATTAAGCGGCACGAACTGACAACCTTTGCATGACTACTCTTGGCAAGTTGAACGGTACTAGTAAAACACCACCAAGCGGATACCCTTGTCGGTTGAACTAAGGCTTCAAAATACACTGTTAGGAACCAGTTTCTGAGGGCCGTAAAAAAGGGGGCACACTTTTAATGAGTGCGTGGCATACGCTCTCATTAATTTCGCATTTGAAGATTTAGAAGCATACGCATTTGAAGCATACGCATTTCAAGATTTACAAGCTTACAGGCATACGCACTCATTTCGCATTTGAAGATTTACAAGTGTAGAAAAGGAGGTGCTCTAATAAAGGATGGAGGCTTGTAGAGAAAAGAAGATGATGAGGTTCGAAGCAGGGCTGGGCAGTATCGCGATACAAGAGTATCGCGATATTATTTCAGAGATACTTTCAGTATCTGTATTTCTGTATCGAGAAACATTTGAAAAATGTGCTTGTATCGCAGTAGTGAAATACTATTACGACGTATCGTTTGTATCGCATACTATGCAGCATACGGGTATCTCGTTACATTTTTCAGATGCGAATGCATCTTTTGCTCGGTGGTATGTCACGCGGCGTAGTAGTCCTCACTCACACTACGCATGCGCAACTCTCCACCTTCCCTCTCTCCAACAGCTGCGCGTTACTCCCTCCACTTCACTACCAGCAGCTGCTTGCGCTTCTCCTGCGTTCTCGCTTCTGCTCTCACGGCGCATACGCTGCCCTCCTCCTCTAGTCTCCTCTCCTTCAAGTGGTAGAGCGCTGGGCGCGTTCAGTCCAGCGCTTGCCTCGGTTGGTTCCTCTGAAATGCGGACTCGACATGCCGAAATTCTATCCTGCGCAGCGCCGCAATGAGGGCCAGCGCATGCGCGTCCCCTCCCCCTCTCTCTCCTCTCCTACGCTGTCTCTCTCTCGCGCGCCTGTCGACCGCGTTCCCCGCACACCCTGTGACAATTAATGGCCAGGCTAGAGGGAAGACACGACGCGCGTAGGGTTCCTCTTCGCGTTCCACGACGCGAGGTCGGTAGCGTGCCCAGCGAACGCCAGCGGAACGTGATCGTGCAAGTGCTCGGGCTTCGCATCGCCTCATGGTCCCCTTTAGCGGGAGATGGTGCAATTTTTTTGTCAGAAATGAGTTGAGGCGTGTTTACAAGGGGGGAATGACGTTTTTTTTTGTTTGTTTTTGTGCCAAGGCAAGCAAACGCACGCCGCCGGTGGCCGACAGAAACGGCAGCGAGGGTTTCCCCTCAAGCACAGAATGACCGACGTGGTAAAGCGCGCGACGCCGCCGATGGCAGAATCGCGGAGGCAGCGTTGTCGGCCTCTGCTGACGAAAGTTGCTTGCTCTCAAGGCCAGTGCAGCACGCCTAATTTTTTTTCGGGTGGCAAGCCATTACTTCGTGACCCCCGCCCGGATACCACCTTGGAACAGAGGCTTTGCAATGCTTCGCGTGCGTTCAGTTCTGAAAGCTGCGGCACTTCGAAAAGCAGTTCCCGTTGTCGCGGCGGCAGTGACTATAAGATGGCTATCTTTGTCTCACTTTCAGCCACCTCTCCAGCGTGTCGGACGGCGTTCCTCATTGATCATAAGCGCGAAACGGTCTTTTATGGTACAAAGATCCCCCACCGCCGAAGCCGACTTCGCCTGTTGCAGCTTGCTGAAATGGGTGCTAGTAGCGTCGGTGGTGGTGACAGCTTTACTGAAGAGTGGCCCTTTAGGCCCAGGCGACCAGTGTTTGCTGTAGTTTCTGATGCAGCTCTGAGCAGCTGTTCCTGTTTCCACGTCTGTTTAGAGAGCTGTCAGGAGCGACTTGGGAGGGCTTAAACCCTCTCACGCCCAAACAGCGTGATTTTAGGAAGCCAATGTTTGAATTGTGCAGTTTTTACGGGTTGGGTTCCATTGCGCTTGGGTAATTATGGCTGGCCTATATGGGCAGCGGAATCCTCAGCCGTCTGACCCGGCGCCGACCCGGCCAGACGGCTGAGGATTCCGAAGGTGGCGACACACTTCGGCTTCTGAACCGTCAGAACAACCCACGTAAGGGCAGAAGTGTTTCGGTATCTAGATGACCCTAGAAGGGATATCGCCACGCTTCAGGGCTATCTGGCGATGAAGGTAGTACTTATTCACTATACCACGAATTGTGCTCGTCTTCAGCGGTAGAAAGACTTCTTTTTTCGCGAGTCTTGTGCTGAAGCCGAACCGACGCTGTCTAGAAGACAGCCTTTTTGAGATGCTCACGCAGCACCCTTCTCAGCAAAGCAGATCGTATGTGCAAAACAAATGTATACTTTTTCTCAATTAATTCACTGGTGTTCATTAGTGATTCGAGGGATTTTCTTGAACAATGTTATTTCTGGCATAGCTCATTTTGTCGTTACGAAGTATGTCAATTTTGATGTTCAATGCTTGTTACTCTTGCTGTGAAATAGTGTACTTTTATTGCAATTCATATGTGTAATTGTCATTATTGCTAATTAGGTACTTTGTAACCCCCCACCTGTGTGATGTCTTAATGGTGCTGAGGGTAATGTAATAAATAAATAAATAAATGAACTGAAAGTATCAATGCGCTGCAACTTTACATACAACATTGCACTGCACTTATAAATGTCTCTGCGGAGTATGACCCTATCGAAAATTCTCACATGACACATATGCCTCGTATCCAATACTCTCGTATGAACACATATGAGTCATATGTGTTCTCGTGTGATCATACGAGATTATTGGATATGTGTCATACGTGTCATATGAGGGAAGACGAAGTGCTTCTCTTGTGGAACACATCTTGCCCGTCTCTGCCGTTTTCTGGATTTGACACTGCAGTTGTGTGGTCTGCCGCCCCCTACATCACGGTGATGGATGTGCAACCCCAAGAGGTTCCATCCGGTTCCGGTTCAACCACGGAGATCGCCTCGAGGAAGCGTGGTGACACAGCAAGCGAGAGCGAGGACACCGAGCTGTACTCCGCATCAGGCGATGAGTCCTCGGAAGACGGCTTTCAACCTGTGCTGTACCGCAAGGCCAAACGAAGAATCATCAACGCATCGTCTGCGTCAAGTACAACCACTGTGAAAACTGCGCCTCAGCGGTGGCCTCACTCCATCCTGTTTGTGCCACAGAACGCTATCGACAATCTGTGTGTCCTCAACAGGCAAGCATTGTCCTTGTACCTTGAAAACACAGTGCCAAACGAGATCAAGGATATCAGGTTAAACACGAGGAAAAACATTTTATCAACGTCATATCCGTGACGGATATTCGTCACTGAAGTCTTGGAGGACTCCGGTATAAAACACCTTCGTTTTACAAGAAGTACTTGATCCCCGAGAAAATATATTGGGTAGGTATAGTTCGGATTGATCAGGCAAGTACTGGTTTATTCCGGCATGGAAGAAAATCGAAGAGAGAGGCACATAAAACTTAGACACGGCAAGGAATAATTACAATCGCTAAAAAGCAGCACAATGTTAGATTACTACGTATGTTAACAAAACTAGGCTCTCTCTTAAACGAACTGAGCAAGAAGATGGCTGTCGAGAAGTAGAGACTGGGTCCAAGGTAGTTAGTATGGTGACCTATTGAAAGCGTTAAGCGCACCAAGACGGGGACAATGACAACGACGCACAGTAGCGCTCTGTGTGTAATTTTTGCTATTCCTGTGATGGCGTGCTTATTGGTTTTAATATGTCATGGATGAAGAGAATGAGGTCTCTCTAGGACCTACTTGGAAAGATATACACATTATAAGTGTAAGCGGCTTTTAATTATTTCTTATATACTTAGTAGATCTTTCAGTCAACCCCAGCAGAATAAGAAACACTGCATGTTAAGAAAAGCAAAGCAGCCGCCTTTGCTATGGTGATATGATTCGAAGCCCTATGGACCGTGAAATAACAAGTGGAAAAGCTTCAGAACTCTAATCTGGCAATCTGCTTCTAATTAAACATAAGGCCGTGCAAACACCCTTCATTCGTGCAGAAGAGGAGAAAGTTTGTTTTAAATATGGTTGTTTTCCTCCATCTGTTACTTCTCGGAAAGTTATGGCTGCGCATGAAACGTCGACCGATATCCTTGCAGCCATGGTTAACTGCAGCTCGTTATTCCTAATTACAATGTCGTGCACTGGCGGGCATACAGGAAAGATAAATGAGAATCTGGCGGTCTTTCTATCATTTACAGATGTTTTAAATAGTTTTCATTTTTTGGGTGATGTTCTACTTCGTTTGTTATTTACTGTTACGGCGAAATGGATTCTAATCAAGGCTCTCTTTTCTTTTGTTCTCCAACCCAAGATTTGAAATAAAAAGAAGGTCTGTCATCGAAAGGAAATAAAACGGCGCTTTCGATCACCATTTTTCATACTTCGCTCAATAGAAATAATAATCGATTAGAGGGTTTACATAATAGGACAACGAAATTTATAAAAATCAGTAACATTGTACGTCTTTCGCTCCTTCAACATAAAAACATGCGAACGAAGCGGGAGAACATAAACAAGCCGATATGGCGCAAATTTACGCAGATTGACTTACTATCTGAGCGCTCAATTTAATATATTCGCTGCTTCAGAGGGGTATTAGGTTTTGTATTGCACAACCGCCAGAAAATTATCGCGGACTGTACGAGCATTTGAAATATTGAATTAACTCTGCGCCCCCAGGTGATCACAGTAGCAGTGGCAAGGTTCAAGCTGCATTTAATATTCAATAACGAGTTACTGTCATATTGTATGTGCTAAATATTTTTATATGCAAGAAGGTGTAGAGCGGGAGCACTAAAGCCTATTCAATAATCCACTGGCACACAAAAAGTTCAGTAAGCGTCGCCGTCTTGCGTTCGTGCCAAGTGTGGGCCGGCGGAATCTACACCAATGAACTCAAAAGGGTTTCAAGGTCGTTCAAGGTCGATCCAAATAGCTCGCAAAGATTCGGCCGAAAAATGGTACAGGACCTATTGCCAGCAACATCAGTAAGGGGAATTATGTGTACTGCGATTCAAGCGCGACTATCTATGGAGGGAACAGACACGAATAGCGAAAAACCAAATTCCATCCAAGGCGATGTAATCTTAATGTTTTACAAATGTCATATTTATTTCTTGAATAATATTATGTAGAATCAATGTGAAAAGATTTTATGACAGTGTCGAATAATTACGAAAAACCTTTTTCTTGGTGCCCTCTGGTGCACGCCATTATTTTTCAGCGCAGGCCTTGCGGTGCATGCAAAGGCGTGCTTGTAAAGTTCATCTGCGGCGACACTCCCCCTCATGTGTTTTCATGTTACGCACCTGCGTGCGTTCTCTGAAATATAGTGGTGAGAATTTATATTTTTGCTGTGCGCGCTGTCGTGAGGAGCGTTTCATCGTTGGTGAATTTTTCAGGACGGTGTCCAACGCGCAACGGGACAATGTGGATAAGATTTAACGCCGAGCGCTTGCCTCGGTACCCGCTGTAACGATGTGCTGTGCAAGGATGCAAAAGCAACACCCGTACGCCTGGCGACCAATGACTTCTATATAAGAAACCGGGGCAACGTTTCTGAATACTGCACCAACTGCGCTCGCTCGATTTTCATGCATCAGTATTCCTGCGGCTCGGTTTCCTTTGTGAACCCGCAGTGCCTGCTTTTATCCCTGCTATCGGTGTGCAGAGTGCCAAGTTATCTACCGCTTTACAATTCTCATGCCTGTATGCGTTACGCCTAACGGTAATGTATCGGAGCATAAGACAAAACGTAGTGCACGTAGTGTCACCGCACTTTTTGTACTTATTACCACACTTGGTGCTCATTGTCTGTGTAATAAAATTTCGTTATTGTAACCACTGAATAAAACGGAAATGTCAATATTTTGTAGTAACTTGGCGTCATTTATTTTTGTTAGAATTGAAGAACACCAGCGATGTGCACTTTAAGGAACCTGCGTATGTGCGAAGCAAATGAGGAACGCTGCATATATAAGAGGTACACTGATGCTTGCTTTAATTCATCTGCGGAAGATGCCAAGACCACACATGTTCCAATAAAAGTTCAAAGAATACGTTTCCTAGTAAATCCAAGACGAATTAAACAGCAGTACACTTAACCCTTTATATCCCAGGTGCCACATTTGTGGCATTTCTCTGTGATCTTTTTCTTGCCTTAAGGGATCACTGATTCCTTGCTGACACAAACTTGGAAGTCCAAGCTTTCACTTACGCTTGATAGATGCCGCTACAGATACCGCACTTGAGTGCTTCTGTTGCAAACATGGACACCACTTGCGGCCGGGAAAGACGGCGAGCTCCTGGTTTGTTCATGCTCCTCTTTGCTTATTACTTTTAATATCTAGTTATAAATGCCTATATTCTTTTTCTTGAAGCCTACGGAACGAGCCTAGTTTGTAGTATGTTTGTATCATTAGTTATTATCAACTATATGTGAAGTTTAGGCTTGCGTACACCTTTGTGGCACTCAGGAATACGAAGCCCAGCTTCTGGATAGGCCAAGAAAGTGTACAGAAGTTTGCAGCGCGTCGCAGTGTTCCGTTTCTTTTCCATTAATTTACTGCAAAAGAAGTTTTAGAGAGCCTCAAAGCTTAAAAGTTTTTTTTCTTGATCGAGGCAACAGATAACAGACGAGCAAATACAAGAAAATTTTATTTCAACGTCCAAGCGGAAGCAAAGATGAAGACTTGGAAGGCTCAGATTGCAAGGAGAGTATATTTCGCCGGAGAGATTGCCAAGCATGGATGGCGAAAGCTCCACAGACAGTGAGGATGAAGAAGTTGAACATACTTCTACTCAGATGAACAAAAAAATTATGACGCCTGGTGTAGAAGGATCTCAAGATCAGCTGTGGAGAAGAACACATGTTACCTATGCGTTGATACAGAAAAAAATCAACTGCTTTCAAATCTTTCATGCCTCTTGAAATCCCTTGAGAGTTCAATGCATGGTCCCCTATTTTCAACTCCTCATTCCTGACTGCAAGAATCGTGGCAGTAATGAAAATCTTATAAAATGTATATGTATTGTTGTAAGTTTTTTTTCCAGATATTACTTTGAACGAAAACTGCCTGAAAATACCATTTTCGGTTGTGGACACTGCGCAGACTGTATGTGGGAAACAAACGGTTAAACGCCACTGTCTAGTCATGAGTTGATATTAGTTTAGCTAGCTTTGACTTGAAGCGCACTCGGCATGGACTCGCCGGCTCGCATTAGCGCGAGTCCTTAGTGATCAGCGGCCCTCGAAAACAATTTTAGATCAAATTTCGCACTAGTGCCAACAAAATGACGTCACTTAAATACCGGATGTTGTGTCACATCCGCTTTATTTTTTGTTCCGCCGGAAGTCTTCCCTCCTCACACAGATGGCGCGAAGCCCCATGGGCAGCTGATAAGCCTCCATTTTCTGAAAGTATGGGCTTCTATGGAAGCTTCGCTACCAGTTACATTTACCTTGAACCGTTTCTTCGGTGCGCCTGCTCTTCTCTCCGCTATCCTTTCTATCTTTCTTTCCCTTTCCCCCTCCCCTTATCGTATGGCTGCAAACCGGATGCTACAATTCTGGTTGACTTCCCTGCCATTCTCTCATTTTATTAACTCTCTTCTATGCAAGATATAAGCGGAGTATATGGATGTAGAAAATGATGATGATGATGATGATAGTCTCATAATAACAGCAATAACAGTAACGTCGTACAAAAATCACACCATCCCCCGCTAAAGCGGACCATGAGGCGATGCGAAGCAGTGTTTCGGCATGTAGAGCCCGCGTTTCAGAGGTGGAGTGGTGAGGGGGAGAAGGGGAGGGGAAAGGGAAGAGAAGATGTGATGTAGAGAGGGGGAGGGGAGAGAGGAAAGGGAGAGGGGAGAAGTGAGGGGAAAGGGGAGCGGAGAGTAGGAGAGGAGAGGGATGGGAAAGGAAAGGAAGGGGAGAGGTGATGTGGAGAGGGGGAGTTGAGAAGGCTTGCGCATGCGCAGTAAGGGTGGTCACGCCGCACACCACCACCACCACCACCGGATTGAACTCCGCTATAAGATGCTTCACATCTAAAAGACCATTAGAGCGACGAAGGAAGTGTAATGTGGAAAAAATAGGGTTGATCCCCTCGTCATTGAAATCGGTATAACACGAAAGTGAAGCGTATCTTTACAGAAGTAGTTTAACGTTTATTGTAGATTTATATACGAGAGCTTCCACAATGTCTATTCGCGTTTGGCAGATATAGCTCCGTTTGATATGGACGCCCCCACGTTGACGCCAGGTGGCACACTTCCATCCCAGGACTAATGTCCATGATCATGATTAAACTCTTGTCGCAGCTCTGTTAGTTAACACACACCTGGACACAGCTTATGGTGAATCCCGCACAGATATGGCTTCAACATGCACATAATAAACACCGGTACTAGATATGCCCTTTTCAAAGCGCCGTCATTTGAATAGAGAAACGGCAATGCGTGCGCTCCTAGTAATAGGCCTCCCAAGCTCGGCCAGGGGGCGCTGCGTCGCACGCGTTTCGCCGCCTTTCTTGCGAAAACCGGTCGCTTCTCTCTCCGCACCTGCCTTTTGACAGCGCTGTCTCCGCACGTTCGCGCACCCTGCACGCGCTGTTGTTTGCTCGCCGTGCACGTGCAGCTTCATGTGTCGCTTGCTCTGAAGGTTTAGAAAGATCCCAGAGATGGAAAAAAACGTTTTCACGGTGGGAATCTCACCAGAGAAGGACGGTTGATCGACCACCTTTTCGGGACTGAGCAGGTCGTCAAGGACGATGCTGTTTGTGCGAGCGCTACGTGCGTGCCGATGCTGAACGGGCACATTTCTTTGACATGAATAGGGAGGTGACTGCGCGAGTTCTGTAATTATGTTACCGGTAAAACGCACATTCGTTGCGGCAGTCATGTCTACTCGGAGCTGTCAGCAACCATCCAGCACGCTTTCGCGTGCGTTTTCTATTGATAACTTTTCAATTGCTAGGATGCCAAGTTTGTCGCGCGGCTTTAAATTTATTATGAACTCAGTGTGAAGAGCATAAATTTACATCTGCCCTGTTGAGTCACTGGCTGCATCGCAATGCGCAGTGTTCAGTTTCGTGGGAGTTTCACTTTTGCCGAGGTTTGCATCGAATGATAACAACGTCGCATCGCAAGTTTAATGTCACCTTGGATTTTTTTAGAGCTCCCTTTGACAGCATAATGATATACGCAAACAAAAAATAAATAAATATTTCATGCCCACTTCGACGATGCATGTTTCTTGCAGAGGCGTGTTTCATTTCGAATATATCGACGCCTGATCACGCACCGTGTTCGCTTATTCGAATGTCCCTTTGGTTGTTTCGACAGCTCGCTTGGTCAGCATCATACTATACAGGGGCGTAGCCAAGCGGGGGAGGGGGGGTTCAAACCCTCCTCGAAAATTTTCAATTTTGTTTGCGTATATATATGTACACGCACACATACAAACGCACGCACAAACATACATAAAGTATGGTTGGACCCCCCCCCCCCAAAAAAAAAAAAAAAAATTTCTGGCTACGCCCCTGATACTATACAATACCCACTGGGATCGCGCATGTTTATGATTATGCCGAGATTTGTGCCCAATAATAAGCGCATCTGAATTCGCGAAGCCATCGAAAATTTAATTGCCACCTTGGTTCTTTTTTCAGCTCGTTTCCAAAGCGGCATGCAAGGCTTTTTATTACGTTCCGAGCGCATGACATTAATACGAGGCACGCCGTGGTGGATTAATTCGGATTAATTTCTGCCACCTGGGTTTCTTTAACGTGTACGTAAATCTAAGTACGCCAGTGTTACTGCATTTCGCTCCCATCGAAATGCAGATGCCGTATGCGTGAATCGAACCCATGACCACGATTTTAGCAGCGCAACACTTCAGCCTGCTAAGCAATCACGGCGTGTCGCATGCAAGGCCGATATAAGCGCTCAGTGCAAACATGCAGCTTAATTCTGTTTACAGGGAGCCGCGACGGGAAATGTACCGCAATCAGCTGAATTAAACACTTAGTACTCACGGTACGTTATTTAAACTGTGGTGTAATAAGCCCACATGCTCCGCTGCTGTAACATTACAAATGGTTGACTCAGAAAGCCGGCGCGCAATCTCGAAACGTACAGCGGCTGTCTATTTGTTGTAACTTCGGTTCACAAACGCACTTCCCTTTCAAATGAGCACGATCATCGCGTTTCTCCCCGTTAATAGTCCGTAATACTGTGTACGACAAAAACTGCTTCAAGGTGACAAGACCGCGAAAGCATCGCGGCGAACTGCCATAATCCACTCTTGACTCCTCTGCTCCTCGCACTGCTTGCATTGGAAACGGTAGAACATGACAGGAAGTTTTCGGCTCTTCGACATTTTTAAACTTTTGTGACAGTTCACAATGCAGCAGGACTGCCTGCCTGCTTTCGAGTACAACGAAGGAACGGCACCCATGGCGTGAAAAATGCGAGATAAAAGCCCCGGGGAGCACGTTCTCCGCGCGCGCGATGGGAAAACCAAGCAAGAGCGACCCGTCCGAGCTACCGGAGTTTTCCCCTCTCTCCGCTGGGGCGGCGGACGGCGCTGCGCAAACTTGAGCGTTGGAGGCCTATATGGTCATCTACGCCTGTGCTCATGCGTACACTACGACAGGGCTCTTCAATAACACGAGAGCTGGGTTTGTAGCGCGAGCCTTGAACGCGCTTAGGCGTTCGCTTCCCGCTGGCGTGTCTATGCACCAAAGCTCCCACTTGTACGACTTTCGCACGCCGAAGTCGTTGCCTTTCTGCGGCGCTTATCGCAGCCTTTTTATTAGTCGGTGCTAGTGTACTCAAAGCAGTAGGCGGCGATGAAACACCGTCGGTCCACTTGTAAGCCACACTACGCTAGTGAGGCCGCAGCACATGCTGATGCGAAAGGCGAGTCCCGTAGCGGCGTTGTCACCGAATTGAATCACCACGCACACCCCGTTTAACCGACCATAGAGTTTCGTACAATGTTGCAGCGAAGGCCTCCGCTGTGCTCAGACCACCGAAACACTCGCAGTTGGCGCTCGTTATTGTCATGATGCATTACTCGTGGCCTCCGAGATTGGCTCTGGCGACGCGTCGTTGCTAGTGTTCCTGCGGAACGGCCGGGCTAGAAGTATACTGCCGAACCTCCTGGATAGGACTGTCGAACCAGCTGAATGGAGTGCGTAAGCGCAAGATTAGCTGTTGCCTCGTGGGGAACGGCGATTTCATCGACTCGGCGCTTGGCTTATCCTTCGTGGTGACGTGCATCGTGCAGCCAAGTCACAAGTATCCACCCAGTGCTACAAAAACGGGTCGCGCTGCGGTTTTCTGGTCATTTGGCAGCACCGGCAGCGGTCTACAGACGGCTATCTAACCTTCATGTTCAACCCTTTACAGGTTCGTTGCACCTTGCACATGCTAGTTTCTTACTATGTTGTTCTCTAGTGCTTGCTGCTGCTGCTGCTGCTGCTGCTGCTGCTGCGATTTGATCATTTTCTGCCATGGAACCTTGTATAAAACTTGCTTGTTTCCTGTACGGGTTGTTTTTTATTGGCCGACATGGACTCCTCTCGTACATCAGATTGTGGTAAATGCGGTAGCACCATCAAAGGCAGTGACCAGTCTATGGAATGTTCTGACTGTTCAGTCCATTATCATATTTGTATTACATGCTCTGGAGTTTCTGAGAGCTCTTATCAGTCTGAAGGAGATGACTACAAGAAGGCATGGCGTTGTTCGTCATGTCGTAAGGGCGAACCAGGGCAGTGCACATTTTTACCTAGAGATCCTCATAGTGCTATAGGCACGATGCTGATCGAAATAAACAGAAAGCCTGACCAATCACTACCCCTAAAGCAGAGAGTGCATGGCATCGAGGAATCACTTAGGCTGCATGGCATCGAGGAACCACTTAGGCAAGGTCTGAATGCGGGCTAGTTGGTATTCCATTTCAAATTGTGATTTACAGCGCAGGGGAAGACATGAGACAGAGGCCAACGAAGAGACCATTCTCGACACCGTTTCGAAGAATGAGGATAATCTGAAGTCGCTAAAAAAATATAGTTGGTGTTTTAGAAGCATCTAACATGACCGCAGAAATAGCGGCTGTTCGCGCATCAGTAAATGAACTTGAATACCACAACAGAAAACTGAATATTGAAGTTCACGGTGTTAAACAAGACAGCGATGAATATCTGATGGACAAAATGAACGAAATTGCGTCCAAACTGCAGATCGCCCCCTTCACGGAGCAAAGTGTCACCTAGATTCAAAGACTTCAGCCGAGATGTGACAGGTCATCAGGCGTAATCTTACGTTTTTCGAACCAGTCAGTCAGGGACAAATGGCTTCAGAAAAGGAAGGCTTTAGCTGAGGACCAGCGAGGGCTTTTCATGACAGAAAATTTGACTGCGCAGAATCTACTGCTTCTGAAGGCTGCGAAAGAGTGAGCGCGAGTGAACAATTTACATTTTTCGTGACACCGTGCTGGAAAAATATTTGTGAGAAGGGGTGAGGGCGAGCGCGCACACATGATAAAGTCAGCTGCTGATCTGGCTAAGAGTGTTTCTTGAGCTTGTGCAAATGAGTAATATTGCTGTTAACATGACTACTTCGTCATACTCTAACATATCATCCTCATGGAACTTTCGTGGTAATGGACGTGTGAAAAGTAATGACTTGATAAGCTGCGTGCACATAAATTACCAGTGTGCGAAAAATAAAAAAAATCACAGCATACCCACGGGGTGAATGATGATGAGTGCGGCGATGTTCCGGAGGGAAGCATAGGTAAACCGTGAAACTCTTCCATGAAATTCGCCCAGTACATCATATAAAGAGTGTGAAACACCGTGTATATATTAAACATCAAACTTTTATCTTACTGTTGGCTTACGTGGTCCCTTCATTTCACCGCATTGTGATCGGTGAAATGTACCGAAAGTGTCCGCTCCCGAGCGAAAGAGAAAGCGCGCCAAGAGCGAGCGCCTTGTCTGCCTCCATCCGGTGACTCCGAGCGAAAGAGAAAACCCGCCAAGAGCGAGCGCCTTTCACGATCGCAGGCATCCAATGACATGCGTCATTCGCATTATACAACCGCCATCTGTCATCTTTAAACAGCAACTCTAAGAAATACATGAAACTACATCTAGTGAGCAATTCATTAAACTAGAGCCTTAAGAAATACATGAAACGCCATCTAGTGAGCAATTCATTAAACTAGAGCTGGCTACATACATACTACTACAGAGGAGGGACGCCTTTTTCAGCTTGACGCCTTTTTCAACTTGACGTTTTTTTTCAGCAGCCGAAACTTTCACTCTCATATCAGAATGCTTTCTGAAGCGTGGTACGGTGATTGTTCGATACCCTGGCACCCGCCAAAGTATCAGTGCTTCACGAAATCCAGAAAAACTCGCGCGGTGGCGGAGTCAACTTCCTTGCCTGCGACTAGTTTAATTCAAAGTGTATTGAGGAATGTTCCTGTGTTAATGATGACTACGAGATGCTGCTAGTTTTACATATACGCACAGTTTATTCTGTTGTCTGCAGACCTGCGCGAGGGAATCTGCGACTTTTCTTTTTCTATTTTTTCAGAACTATTTAAAGCACGTTGTTGAATGTCAGTACAAATTGATTTGTGGTGGTGCATTCAATCTTAACATGTTGACTGACTGTAAATGAACGCGTGATTTCAATTTCCTTTTAAAACATATGTATGCTTCAATGTTACCAATACACCAACAAGAATTACGTGAGCCTCATCTATATGCCTTGATTTGTTCATTACTATGAATCCCCTATTGTTAGTGGTGGCATTGTTTCTTATAGGTTGAGTGATCACATGCCTGTATTTATTACTCTTAAACAAAAACCAAAAATATTAGCTGAACAAGTATGTTTCTCGGAAATTATTACGGAAGATAGGGTTTTATGCTTTCGCGATGACTTACGTCACGAAGTCTGGGAGGCAGTTGTTGCTGCTACAAGTGATGAGGGCGCTTATGATGCTTTCTTGGAAACGTTCATTCCTTACTATGATAAACACTTTCCTTCTTGTCGTAAGGTTTTTGTTGCGTCAAAGATACGTAAACCCTGGGGGACACGAGAACTGTTTCAAAAGATAAAAGGAAAGGCAAGGTTATTTCACAACTTCCTCACGTCACGGAAGCCCGAGGACCTAGAACCATTTGGGTAATTTCGAAATTGCCTTACTAAAGAACTACACGCAGCAAAAACTACCTATTACAGAAAATCATTCTGTCTTGCGGTCACGACAGCAATAAAATATGGCGTTTGCTTAATTCTTGGTAAATAGAGTGCCCACTCCGGCTGCTGGCGTAAGTGTAAGTTCAGATCGAGTGAAAATACCCAATGACAAAACGGCAGATTCTTTTAGTCATTACTGTATTAACCTACCCATCTACAATGTGAACCTACCCACCTACAATGAAGCGGCATGCATGACGATGCATGCCGCTTCATTAAATTAAATTATGAGCATTCAATTCTTTTGCGTCCCACGGCCGATTCAGAAATAACTACAGTGTTTTTAACTAAGCAATAGTAACTCCTGTGAAGCAGAAAATATTGAAATCAAGCATGTAAAATTCGTTATAGACATAATCGCACCGATACTTACACATATTCACAATATCTGAAATTCTTCTGGTATGTAACCACAAAGAATGCAGATTGCGAAAGGAGTTGCGCTCTTTAAAAAAGGTGACAATACCGTACTCTGTAATTATAGACCTGTATCTAGTCTTCCTATTTTTTTGAAAGGTTTCGAAAAAAAATATATTTGTTATAATATCTGAATTCCTGGAAAAACACAGTCTAATGATTGAGCATCAGTATGGCTTCCGCAAAAATAGGTCAACACAGCTTGCTGTCCTAGAACAAAAGGGATTAACTCTAAGGAATTTTGAACAGCGCCTGCTAAGATTGGGGGTTTTTGTTGATTTTCCAAAAGCGTTCGACTCCATAAATCTTGAACTCTTGCTCAGTAAGCTAAGCCATTATGGTATACGCAGTGTTGTGCAGTAACCAAGATACATGTATCTTAGATACTACCTTAGATACTCTTTGGCTATCTGGTATCTGTATCGCGATACATCTCGCAAAATGAGTATCTGTATCTGTATTTCCGATATATTCAATAATGCACCGTGGAGCTTTAAGATACAAGATACTGCTATAGAAACACCATCGTGCGAAACAATGGACGTCGGCTGAAGTCCGCTTTTCAAGATGATAGAGCTGCCACTAAGGCACGTGAATAAATCTAAGGATAGTAACATTCTTTTAACTTTCCGCCTGAATGCTCCAGCGAGCACAGGCAATTAGGTCTACGCGTCCCTATTGTCGGGGCAGTCATGTGATGGCGCTCGAGCCATGTCGACAAAAACAAGCGCGTGAACGTGTACGTGCAGCCGACCTTTTGTTTTCTCGATATTTTCTTTCGTTTTAGTTGCGACACTTTTTCTTAGCCACTGTACTGTTCTGCGTACTCCAGTGCGTGCGGCGTCTTTTGCTCAAACTCTGATGTCGATATAGTGCCATTATCGAAGAATGCAAGAATTGGGGTTACTATGCGTCTCGCGACTTTCACACATCAGCGATTTCTAAAATCACGTGGATGTAAGCTTGACTTACATACAATGAGATTGACTTATATGCAGATCAGATTCTAACAACCGTCGTACTACTGGTGCCGATGCTAAATGCAATAGAACAAGTATTTACGGCAGAGAAGATATTTTGGCCTACTGTATCTTTGTTCTCCCTGCTAAACAATCACGAAGTTATTTTAATGATAATGTGATTGTTAGCGCAAGTGCTCTCTTCTCTGTCCTCCGTTTGCACGCCATACAACACCTATGCCTCTGTACAGCTTTTGCCCGTCTATTTACCGTAATATGTCTTTTGTAACCGGCTGATCAAATACGTTGTCTACATTATTCTTGCTTTTTAACTGTCTGCGTCATCACTACTGTTTACATATCTATATTTCATTTAGTTCACTGTTATGTCAAGGCGATGTTGAGGACAAGGATAAAATAATCTGCGCTCTCCTAGAGTATACAGTAACGAAACTTCTGCCTAATATTTAGTAAAATACCGAAATTCAGTTTACATTGTACTAATGAAAATTATAAGAAAAATCCTAAATATGCCATGAAAGGGATTTCAGAAACATAATACCAAGTACTCCGTTTTTCTCATGAGCTTCCACACGAGCCCCTTTATGCTGTTTTACAAAAGCACTGAGTTTTCTATTGTCAGGCCTTAACATCTAGGTTGACGATACATCATCTTCTATTGTGAAAAGCCGTCTGTATCGTGTTTATACAGGGTGTTTCACGTAACTGGAACCAAATATTTACAAACAAGTGGTTAACCTCAACTCAATGAAACCAACGACGTGGTTGACCGTCATGAGGCTTTCGTTAGGGTATTTTTACATATAGCTTACTTTGTTATTACCTAAGATGAATTATGCAACATTTGTGAATCGTGATACTAGGGCTAAGTGCGTTTCGTTACGCTGTAGAGGGCATTCCAAAACGACCGATGCAATTTTTTTGTGGAAACGCGTACATACTGTGTAGGGATTTTTTTCTGGCGTTAGGAAAGTCGGAGGAATATGACCACGTTACTGCGCTCGTGCCCTACGGTGCTGCAGCGCTCTCAAACGGGCTTCCAGCGGAACAACCGGCCCGCGGACTGTGGCGAAATGAGCCGCCGCTGCTCTAGGCATCGGCTGCACTATGCTTCAACATATCAGACGACCGCGCACGGCAGCAAACGGCATCGTGCCTGAGAAGCGACAGGCTGACGGTCCGCGTGCCGGTTGCTTCTCTCGAAGCACATTTCAGAGCGCTGCAGTACGGTAGCGCATTTTTAGATGTGAAGCATCTTATAGCGGAGTTCAATCCGGTAGTGGTGGTGGTGGTGGTGTGCGGCGTGACCACCCTTACTGCGCATGCGCAAACCTTCTCCACTCCCCCTATACCCTTCCCTCTAACCCTTCCCTTTCCCTTTCCCATTCCCTTCTCCTCTCCTCCTCTCCACTCCTCTCCCCATCCATTTCTTCTCCTCTCTCTCCCCCTCCTTCCCTCCCCTTTCCCATCTCCCCTCCCCCTCTCCACACCACCGCTCCCCTTCCCTATCCCCTCCCCCTCTCCACTTCCCCTCTCCCCTTTCCCCCTGACCACTCCGCCTCTGAAACGCGGGCTCTACATGCCGAAACACTGCTTAGCATCGCCTCATGGTCCTCTTTAGCGGGAGATGGTGTGGTTTTTGTTTCATATTTCGCCGGCTTTCTTTAAAAGCCGGGAAATATTCGCTATGCAGCATGCACGTCGCAAAAAAAATTAGATCGGTCGTTTTTAAATGCGCTTTACGACGTGACGAAGCGCACTGGGCCCTAAATTGAATATTAACAATGTTGAATAATGCCCACAGGTAAATAATTAATATTTCGCTATATAAAAATACCATAATGAGCGCCACATCACGGTAAGCCATATGCTGTTGGTTTACTTCAGTCGTGGTTGACCATATGGTTCTAAATATTTCATTCTACTTACGTGAAACACTTTGTACACTTATTCACTATTATTTTTTAATACGGAACCGCCTGGCTATTTGAGTTAGATATATCCGTGTTCCTTTTTTTAGGTGGCCGTAAAGTTTTCTTTTTTTTCTACTGATACAAAGCAGCATGTAAGGAGAGCTAGAAGTGGCAATAGTGTGAACTGCAGTGATATCATAGAACGCTTTGTGCCTACAATACGTCTGACACGTTTCTGGGCGGCACAAGCTCTCTTGGACAAGAAATCGTAAAAGATTACATGTTAGTGAATATGTTGCTAAAGAACGCTTTACACCAGCAGATAAACAGGATGTGAAAAATCATTGCAGTTTTATGTCCTCAATGAACTGCGAGCGCTTACTCCGTAGTTATTCACACGATGCATCACAAAAAATATCGCCACCAGCGTCGTTGCCGCTCTGCCCCTGTCGGGCGATGGGGTATTACGAAAACGGTAAAACGCTTGCGGACAAGGTAAGACTGCACAGCGGTAATTCCGTCGTCTTGCGGAGGCTTCTTAATGACGTTGTTGCAAGTAGATGTGAATCTGCTAGCTGGTCGCCAAGTAAAGCAGCGACACCCATCAATTACAAAAGTGTCAAGAAAAAACCACT
Source organism: Rhipicephalus sanguineus (assembly GCF_013339695.2). NCBI lineage: Eukaryota > Metazoa > Arthropoda > Arachnida > Ixodida > Ixodidae > Rhipicephalus > Rhipicephalus sanguineus. The sequence continues at coordinate 146,137,800 of NC_051183.1, forward strand.
GAGAACGCTGCGAATAAACAGCTGTCATGTTAAGCAGTAAAACAAATCCCAATAAGTTGTTTCAGAATGAAACAAGCACGCATTGAGCAAGAACGACAGCCCTTTCGGGATACAAACAGAAATTTCATTAAAATTTAACAAAGGTGGTCTCAGTTAAAAAAATTTTAAGTAAATACCTTTGTGCGTAGCCCTTTGCTGCTTCATTAACTAGATCTATAACAGCCAATTTGCAAATGTATCGAAGTATCTGAAGCTACAATTGAGAAGTATCGTATCGGGGATACAATTATTCCGGGAGAATCTTGTATCTGCATCTCAAATACTTCTTGCCCGAGTATCTTTATGGTATCGCGATATAACTTCAAGGTATCTCTGCCCACACCTGTGTGGGCAAAGATACCTTGAAGATACCTTGAAGTATCCTTGCCCACGAGGCAATACATAATGCCCACGAGGTATTACACTACACTTAATTAGGTCTTATTTAGGTCATAGAGAGCAATTTGTACAGATCAACATTTTTAAATATAAAATTAGGTCAATTAAGGGAGGCATGCCTCAGGGCAGTATCTTAAGGCCCCTAATACAATATTTTTGTTAATGACATTGTAAACGTTGATGTCAACACGCGCTATATGATCTACGCCGAAGATACTACGCTATTCCTCTCATCCAGCAGTCCGCCGAATTGATTACAGTAGCGAATGCAATTCTGAATCGTGGTCTCTTCACAACGTCCTGACCACTAATTCAGGAAAAACTAAAGCGGTGTTGCTTCGCAGTGAAAATACACATGTAATTTTTGAAGAAGATCTAGTATTAAATGATTCGAAACATGAACTTGTAAATTCTGTAAAATCGTTAGGTGTAATGTTTGATCAGAATATGACCTGGCGTAGTCATATTGATTTTCTTGTAGGTTAGCTTTCCCGAATCACTGGAATCCTTTATTCTTTGAACTACCTTCCTCGTTGTATCAAATGCCTAACGCACAATGCACTTTTTTGAGCCATTTAAATTATTGTTGCGTAGTCTGGAGAACAACTTCGCAAACTAATATAAACAGGCTCTATGTTGAGCGAAAAAAGGCTCTTTTAGCTATTTGTAATAAACCTTATGTTTTTCCATCAGCACGTTTATTTCAGGATCTTAAGATACCGAAAGTAATGACTCTGTTAAAGTATCGCTTAGTACTTGCGTACAAAAATGAGGAGAACAAATATTACACACATTGATGGCATGGCTGACCTGACACATGAAGCTGCTTATATTATAAGAATACCAGAATATTGGCGGTACGAATATCGCGCTCAAGATTACCTCGTCTAGTAAACGATCTGACAGTTGGTAACAATGATATTTTGTCCTGTTCTTCTCATGCTATTTTTTATTTTTCTACCGTGTATGTAGCATTCCTTCCTTTATGTTATGCAGTTTTATGACAAGTTTTATTTTTATGTTACGCCATACGTATAATGTATATCTGTGTATAATATGTAACCCGCTGAAAAAAGTGTATTTCCGCTCTGCTGCTCCTGTATTTTTATTGTACGGGTTATGGGGCTGGTCAAGTGGTTGTGAGCCGCTTTTTCTCCATTCGCCCTCTGCAACCCTGTATTTGTTTTGTGGAAAAATAAAGCATGAAGAGAAACGCGACGCGCATCGGGTCACCCCTGTAGTCTGGCCATGATTTCTCATCGTTTCAGCGGGGAACACGGTGCAACAGCCAGGCGAGCGTCGGACAGCTATTGTTAATATGTATGGTTGCTATGAGCGCGGCTTGGGCTAAAGCCACCCCCCTCACTGCGGAAAGCTTTGACAAAATTGCACTTCTACTGGAAACACGCCAAATGCGACGGTCGTAGCAACAGTGCGTTGTCGGCTTCACTCTACCGCTTCCAGGCGGCGACACCACCCCGCGAACCTAGAGCACCGCAAGAGGAAAATGCGTTCGTGTAACCTTCTTCATGTGTTTGGCGGTAGTGCAGTCGCTTATGAGCCCGCCAGCTATTTCTGCGAATTAAGAGGTCGTCGGTTCGACTGCCGTACATGGAATTTTTGTTAGTTTCTCTTCCTTTGTCTCCTGGTCGCGTTCATTTTGCTGTCGTATTTCCGTCACGGAAATACATCATGAAAGTGTTGGTGGACCCCGGCATAAAGCACTTTCGTGTTAAAAAAAAACAGGAATTCATATACTCAATATTTTAATTCTTAAAGCAAGTATAGCAAGTATAACATTACCTTGTGTGTACTACATACATAAACTCGAAGGTAGTGTAAAGTAGGTGACAAATCAGTTTCGCACAAGTGCGAAAACGCAACTGCAGTTGATAACACGTCGGCCATGACACGTACCGTTTATGTATGTATGTATGTATGTATGTATGTATGTATGTATGTATGTATGTATGTATGTATGTATGTATGTATGTATGTATGTATGTATGTATGTATGTATGTATGTATGTATGTATGTATACAATTACCACAATGATTAAGGCAATTATGAAAACCAAGGAAAGCATAGAGGTAACTTGCGAATTCTCATTTAACTAAAGAAATGACAGAAAGGAAAAGAATACAGGCTTCTTTTCGTTAAATGCGGAGGGTATTGACTTCGGCGGCTTTCCTTAAATGTTGGCAATTCAAGTAAGGTATCTGGGTTTATTCACCCTAACTTGGAGATATTCAGGTATTCATTGACGCGCGCGGTACAAAAGATGTTCCACATTTATCGCAACGGCTTTGAGTGATTCCGACGGCTAAGACACCCAAGATTTTCACACATAAGAAGCCCAGAAAATGTTAAATACGGCAGAGCCACGGTAGCTGTATAGAAACAGCATCGCGAGAGAAAAGTTAATATATTGAATAATCAATCAATCAATCAATCAATCAATCAATCAATCAATCAATCAATCAATCAATCAATAATTTATTTAACGTGCCCAGGAACAACCGTAAGGTCCTTGTGCTGGCGCGCGCAAAAAAAAAACCAATAAAAATAAACAATACAATACAGACAGTTTTCAGAAATAAAAAGAGCAAGAACACGTAGACAAAGAGAAATGAACACACAAGGGGAGGAGTAAAATAAGACAGCACGAGAAATATTGACGGGGAATAAAAAATTAGATTGCATATATACAACTATGTGGAAAGACTGAGAAGGGAAGACTTTGTACATTGTGCCACACTATGTCAAAACAGTGCAAAGCTCGGATAAAAACAATGATTGTGGGCTATGAAAAACGTCAAGATCAAGAAAATTAACATTATAGAGACTTTGTATTCTGTGAACGGTAGAGTGTGGGAAGAAGCAGGCGGGTACATTAAACGGTCTGTTCTCTCTGGTTAACTTACGCGGAATTCAAAAATTAACACGATTGAGAAGTACAGGGCAGGATATGATACCGTGGACTAGCTTGTAAAGAAATAAGAGATCAGAGCGATTTCGTCGGCATTGAAGTGATGGCAGTGATAATGATTCAGGAGTATTTGAACGAGATCCAGTGTCATTTTTAGCAAAGCGACGGTTATATATGCTGAGGAATTTTTCTGGACTCGTTGAATGGTGTTACCGCTGGATTGAGCAATGCCATTCCATATCACGGACGCATACTCAAGTTGTGGAAGACATACTGCCGTGTACAATTCGTGGAGGGCTATGGGAGACCTGAATTCTCGAGATATTCTACAAAGACATCCGAGAGAACGAAGGCCCCGCATAGCAGCACGCTTAACGTGAGCAGAAAAGTTTAACGCGCTGTCAACAACAACACCAAGATCACTGATCTCATATACCTTGCATAAGGACACAGAATTGACAGAGTATTGAAATGACACGCCAGATGTTTTGCGAGTGATAGCCATGAATTTTGCCTTCGAGGTATTCAGAGAAAGGTTATTACCGTTGCACCATTCGGAAAAAGAGCGCAAGTCTGACTGCAGCAAGCGACAAGCGTTAACTGAATGAATTTCATTAAAAATCTTGATGTCATCGGCATACAAGAGGAAAGAAGAATTACGAATGGCAAAAGAAACATCATTAACGTAAATTAAAAATAGGAGTGGGCCTAACACCGACCCTTGAGGGACCCCACTAGTCACTTTATACAAAGAAGAGGTTTGGCCATTTACGGCAACATAACAAGGTAATAATAATAAGATAATAATAATAATAATAATAATAATAATTAATAATAATAATAATAATAATAATAATAATAATAATAATAATAATAATAATTAATATTATTATTATTATTATTATTATTATTATTATTATTATTATTATTATTATTACGTAGACATATTCTACCAAAATGCTCGGGGTCTGCGTACCAAGACACTGGAGTTTTTCTCTAATGTTCTTTCGTCTTGTTTTCCTATTATCGCTATTTCTGAAACCTGGCTCGGCACTGAAATTCCTCATCGGACTTTTTTCCCCCGACTTACAACCACCTTCCGCCGGACCGAGATTTCAGTGAAACCAAACAGAAAGGCGGTGGCGTGCTGATTGCCATTGACAATTCACTGAAATCCGTTAGACGGAAAGACCTAGAAACTATCGAAGAATCGATCTGGCTAGAAATCAACCTTGAGCGCCGTGAAAAATTGTTGATTGGATGCTTCTATTTACCGCCCAGCATTTCCCCTGCCTCGTTTCACGATGTCATGTCTTCTATTGAACTTGTGATATCTTCTCATAGTGGGCACAGAATTATTGTTCTTGGGGATTTCAATGCACCTGGAATTGACTGGAGCACGCTTACCTTTTCTCATTACAATCATTTCACAGAGAAAAAGTGCAGCCTGCTCTTGGACTTTCTGGCGTTTAATTCCCTAGTGCAACATAATTCAGTCGTCAATTCCAGTGGCAACGTCTTAGACCTGTGTGTGTCAAACGATCAACCCCTTGAAGTTTCCCGCTCCAACATCTCTCTTGTACGTCCGGACAAATTCCACCCACCACTTAACGTAAGATTATCTGCATCAGCCGAAACAACGAGCTACAGCAGTTACGTAAACAAATCTCCAAGATTTGCGTTCAAGCGAGGTGATTACACGGGCCTCTATCATCACTTGTCCACCGTTGAGTGGTCACAGGTTACTGACAAACCTAATGTTGATGACCAGGTTGATCGGTTTGCGGAGCTTGTACTGAGCAGCATGCTTAATTTTATTCCCCAGTATACACCTAAACAACGTAAATATCCCCACTGGTTCTCATCTGAACTTATCAGTGCACTGAAGCATAAAGATCACGCACACAGGAAATCTAAATGTTCTCCATCCAGCGAGTGGAAGGAAGAGTTCAGCTTTTTTCGAACTCTCTCTAAACGCCTATATAAACGGGATCATAGTTCGTACATTCAATTCTTAGAAAAAAGCGCCTCTGACAGGCCGGCTGAGTTTTGGAAGTATGTGCGTAAACGGTCTAGCAAAAGCGGAGAGTCCTTCAGACTACTAGACTCAAATGGGGTAGAAGTGCATGCCGTCGCTGACTGTTTTGCCACACATTTCTCATCCGTTTATAAGGCCTCAGACTCCAGCACTGATATCAGTCAACAGCCCAAGGCAGTTAGCTCATCCAGTGCTTTGTCGCTGGATGAAAATCTTATCAGCGAATGCATTAAGCGCTTAAAACCATCCTTATCATGTGGCCCAGATGGCATCCCCTCCGCCATACTAAAAGCATATGGTACTATATTTGTCCCAGTACTGACTACGATATTTAATAACTGCCTGGACACTTCCACATTTCCTAGCATGTGGAAAACTGCTCGTGTTTTCCCAGTATTTAAGTCGGGCTCTAAGACAGATGTTTCTAATTATCGCCCGATTTCTCTACTATGTGCCACATCAAAGATCTTCGAACTGGCTCTTCACAAAATATTGTCTTTTAGTGTGAAAAACTCACTGATTCCAAATCAACATGGTTTTCTTGCTGGCCGCTCAACTACCACAAATCTTGCTAGTTTCATGACGCAGATCTCCACACCTATTTCTCAGAGAGGACAGGTTGACGTAATCTACTGTGACCTGAGCAAGGCTTTTGACGTAGTCAGCCACACACTGATTATGGTTAAACTTGCGAACTTTGACGTTGACTTGTCGATTGTGAATCTCTTGCACAGCTATCTGCTCAATAGATCTTGTTATGTTGCCGTAAATGGCCAAACCTCTTCTTTGTATAAAGTGACTAGTGGGGTCCCTCAAGGGTCGGTATTAGGCCCACTCCTATTTTTAATTTACGTTAATGATGTTTCTTTTGCCATTCGTAATTCTTCTTTCCTCTTGTATGCCGATGACATCAAGATATTTAAGGAAATTTATTCAGTTAACGACTGTCGCTTGTTGCAGTCAGATTTGTGTTCTTTTTCCGAATGGTGCAACGGCAATAACCTTTCTCTAAATACCGCAAAGACAAAATTCATGTCTATCACTCGCAAAACATCTAGCGTGTCATTTCAATACTTTGTCAATTCTGTGCCGTTATGCAAGGTTTATGAAATCAGTGATCTTGGTGTTGTTGTTGACAGCGCGTTAAACTTTTCTTCTCACGTTAAGCGTGCTGCTATGCGGGGCCTTCGTTCTCTCGGATGTGTTTGTAGAATATCTCGAGAATTCAGGTCTCCCATGGCCCTACACAAATTGTACACGGCAATATGTCTTCCGCAACTTGAGTATGCGTCCGTGATATGGAATGGCATTGCTCAATCCAGCGGTAACACCATTGAACGAGTCCAGAAAAAATTCCTCAGCATATATAACCATCGCTTTGCTAAAAATGACTCTGGATCTCGTTCAAATACTGCTGAGTCATTATCACTGCCATCACTTCACTGCCGACGAAATCGTTCTGATCTCTTATTTCTCTACAAGCTAGTCCACGGTTTCATATCCTGCCCTGTACTTCTCAATTGTGTTAATTTTCGAATTCCGCGTAAGTTAACCAGAGAGAACAGACCGTTTCATGTACCCGCCTGCTTCTTCCAACACTCTACCGTTCACAGAATACAAAGTCTTTATAATATTAATTTTCTTGATCTTGACGTTTTTCATAGTCCACAATCACTGTTTTTATCCGAGCTTTGCACTGTTTTGACATAGTATGGCACAGTGTACAAAGTCTTCCCTTCTCCGTCTTTCCGCATAGTTGTATATGTGCAATCTAATTTTTTATTCCCCTTCAATATTTCTCATATTGTCTTATTTTACTCCTCCCCTTTAGTGTTCATTTCTCTTTGTCTACGTGTTTTTGCTCTTTTTATTTCTGAAGACTGTCTGTATTGTATTGTTTATTTTTATTGATTTTATTTTTGCGTGCGCCTGCACAAAGACCTCACGGTTGTTCCTGGGCACGTTAAATAAATGATTGATTGATTGATTGATTGATTATTATTATTATTATTATTATTAGTATTATTATTATTATTATTAATACTGCTTATTGTCATCTTGAGAAGTACAACACACAGAAGAGGCCTGTCAAAACCACACGGTGGCTTGAAGGACTAGGCCCGGCACATCGGCAAACGAGCGGTGACATGCATATTGAAAAGCTCGTCACGTAAAATAATCAGAGAAAGAAGACGTGTAACTCATTTACAGTGCATTTAAACACAAAAACAAACACGATTCAAACTAACGGAAAGAATACTACCTACACAGCAGAAATGTGAAGATAAGGATTGAGCAACTTTAAACAGATTAAATCCGGCTTGCATGAAACTAAAAAAATAGTAATGCGATAAATGATTCAGCATAAAAGAGATTTTAGGATGTTTCGTAGACTGCGTTTCGTCGTTGCAAAAGAGAACACCGTCGGGGAGGTCATTAAAAACAGTAGAGACATAGACGTTTCTAATAGCCTTGCCATATCGTGTTTTGACGAATGGCACAGAAAGTCGGGAAGTTTTTCTTAATATGCTAAGGGCAATGGATTCTTATTTGAACAGAGAGCCCTGGAAAGTCCGTAATACAACAGTTTGATTAAAGGACGCTTTGAAAGACGGCAGGCGAAGTAGAGAAAATTCCTTTGCATTATCTGCTCAAGACATATTGTACACGGTGGATTTCAACATGATTTTAAAATATTGTCAACGCGACACTGCCATCGCGAAGAACAGAAGGCAAAAAAATCCGGCAGATCCCACGCACTGTGGGAATCGATGTAATGCGAAGCAGCCAGCAAAGAACTGCATACATCGCCTTGTTCGTCTTTGATCCAAATGAAATCATTCATGCCATGGCACCTAGTCCACCATATATCGCATATTTGCCATGCACGCATGCATGCCCAGTCTAGTATACACCATGCCAATGAAACGCATATGCTGGTATATGCAATGCATGACCTGTTGTTTATGTTCATCACGCACTCGTGTCATGCCATACCAATTTTGGTATATATCCAGTTAACAAAAAGACCGGAAGCGCACCATGACAGTGGCATGTGTGTCATACCGTACATGACATGCATAACATGATTCGCATGTTAAGACCTTTCATTTATATTCGTCATACACTCACATCCCGCAATACCAATTTTCGTGTATATTAAACGAGCGAAATGGCCGCGAGTGCACCATGAGTAGAGCATGTAAATCATGCCATACATGACATGCATATCATGGTTTTTCATGTTACCACCTGTCACTAATGTTCATCATACAGTCACATCGCGAAATACCAGTTTTGGTGTATATAAAGCTAGCGAAACGGCCGCGAATGCACCATGAGCGCGGTATATAAATCAAGACATACATGGCATGTAAATCATAACATACATGGCACGCATGCCATGGTTTTCATGTTACCACCTGTTATTCATGTTCTTCATACAGTCACATCACGCAATACCAATTTTGGTGCATATCAATCTAGCGAAACGGCCACGAGTGCGCCATGAGCACGGCATGTAAATCATGTCGTACATGTCATGCATGTCATGATTTTGATGTTACCACCTTTAATTTACGTTCGTCATACAGTCGCGTCGCGCGATACCAATATTGGTGTATATCAAACGAGCGAAATGGCCGCGAGTGCACCATGAGTAGAGCATGTAAATCATGTCGTACATAACCTGCATATCATGGCTTTTCATGTTACCACCTCTCATTTACGTCCGTCATGCAGTCACGTCACGAAATACCAATTTTGGTGTATATCAAGCAAGCGAAATGGCCGCGAATGCACCATGAGCGCGGCATGCAAATCATGACATACATGACATCATGTCACGGTTTTCATGTTACCACCTGCTATTCATGTTCGTCATACAGTCGCGTCGCGCAATACCAATTTCGGTATATATCAAGCTCGGAAAACGGTCGCGAATGTATCCTGAGTGTGGCTTGTAAATCATGTCGTACATGACCTGCATGTCATGATTTCCATGTTACCACCTCTCATTTACGTTTCTCATGCAGTCGCGTCACGCATTACCAATTTTGGTGTATATCAAGCAAGCGGAACGGCCACGAGTGCGTGATCATCATGGCATGTAAATCATGTCGTGCATGTCATGATTTTCGTGTTACCACGTCTCATTTACGTTCGCCATACAGTCGCTTCGCGCAATACCAATTTCGGTGTACATCAAGCTAGCGAAGCGGCCGCGAATGCATCATGAGCGTGGCATGTAAATCATGACATACATGACATGCATGTCATGGTTTTCATCATACCAACTGTTATTCATGTTCTTCATACAGTCATATCGCGCAATACTAATTCTGGTGTATATCAATCTAGCGAAACGGCCGCGAGTGCTTCATGAGCGTGGCATGTAAATCACGTCGTACATGACATGCATGTCATGATTTTCATGTTACCACGTCTGAGTTATGTTCGTCATACAGAAATGTCTCGGCATACCAGTTTTGTATATCCTTCATTTAAACGGCCGCGAGCGCCCCAAGACCATGTGATGTAAATCATGCTGCACATAACATGCGCGTCATGATTTGCATGTTAGGACCCGTCATTATGTTCACCACGAACTGTTGCCACGCCGTACCAATTTTGGTATATATGAAATTAACGGAACGGCCGCAAGAGCCCAAAGGCCGTGAAATGTAAATCATGTTGTTCATGACATGCGGGTCATGTTTTTCATGATATGACCTGTCATTTATGTTCGTAATAAGGCCATGTTATGACACACCAATTTTGGTATACATCCGATTAACGAAACGGCCAGGAGAGCACAAAGTCGTAGGCGGCTAGATAGATAGATAGATAGATAGATAGATAGATAGATAGATAGATAGATAGATAGATAGATAGATAGATAGATAGATAGATAGATAGATAGATAGATAGATAGATAGATAGATAGATAGATAGATAGATAGATAGATAGATAGATAGATAGATAGATAGATAGATAGATAGATACGCTCGAAGTCGCAGAAGTTCGCTGAGAAATGCTTCGCATTTAATAATGTGATGCCATATCGCAGGATACTGCACGCAAGAGCAAGTATAATGGTCACTTTAATATTGGTGGGTGCAATTGATTTAATAAGCAGAGGTACAGTAATACGTTCTGGCAGGCTAGTTGGTTCATTGCGATAAACATTCTTAAACTGCGCGAGAAGACGAGGACACAAGTAAAGAAACTTTCAAAACACCACGAGCGCAGACTGCAAACTGTTTATTTTCTGGAAAGCAGGGGACATATTTCATGCAGGAACCTGTACACGTGACCAATCTTTTCAGCCATCATAGTAAATTTGTCGGCACAGGAGAGATTGAAAAGATTGGTCACGTGTACAGGTTCCTGCTTGAAATATCTGTCCCTTGCTTTCCAGAAAATAGACAGTTGGCAGTCTGCGTCGTGGTGTTTTGAATGTTTCTTTGCTTGTGTCCTCGTCTTCTCGCGCAGTTTAAGATAGTTTAAAGCAGAAGTAACCATAAGATTTTTCGTAGTCTGTCACAAATGAAAGCCAAATGATTATTCCAGGACACGTCGCTATCGAAGAATACACCAAAATATTTTATAGAATTAACATATTCAATGGGAGTGCACTTGCACGAGGCGCAATCACGGGCACAAAGAAGTAAGGGTGCATTGTCACCCTTGCTTTCAACGCATTTTGAAAGAAAATTAACTTCGTTTTTTTTTTTATTAATCACCCAGCAATTATTCGTAAACAATGGCGCAGCCGCATGAACAGTATTGTAATAGTGACAACGCTTTATGCTAACATACATGTTTCGTTAACAGAACGATGTCGTCCGCATACTGAAATACAAGACATTTTGGTACAGCAGCAGTGAAATCATTTGTGAATAAATTAAACAAAAGAGGAGATAAAGTGGATCCCTGTCGTATTCCAGCTTTCAAGTGAAGCCTATTACTGAAAGGTAACTTATTGTGTAACCCCACTACCTGGGAACAATCAAAAGATAATTTTTAGGAAAGTCGTACAACGGACCCCTGAAGCCTAGAAGGTATTTTTTTCAAGCAATATACAGTAGTTTACGGTGTCAAATGCTTTAGAGATATCAAGAAATAAAGCACAGTCAAACATGTTATGTTCCAAAGCGTCATGCAGTTCATGGAACAATTCTTCAAATAGATCACTGGTGCATCGACCTGCGAAAAAACCAAGCTGGCCACTTGAAATAAGCGAAAATTTACATATACATGAAGTCATGCAGTGTAATAGGAATTCCTCAGTTATTTGGGATAAGATAGGTAAAACTGAAATAGGTCGATAACTGTCAGCGCTATCTTTTGGTCCACCTTTATATAGTGGCGTTACAATTGCTGTTTATAAGTGTGATGGCAGAGGACGTGTCTCCAGGAATCCATTAAGCATGAAAAGCAGAATATCTGATAATGCCTCCCGATTCCGCTGCAGCAAAAATACAGATATACTATCAATACCTGCTGCTTTCTACCTTTTGAACCCGGAAAGTATTCTAGCGAGTTCGTCTATTGTTAAAGTTGGAGGGAAGGTGGAGGCAGGTGTTGATTTATTTAAACCAGAACGGCCTTTCGGCGCCGGAGATAGTCCACCAGACTCATTTGCGAAGTGGCGATTGAAAATATCAGCTGTATGTGCAGGGTCACCAGTGAACGCATCAGTAGATTTAGCATCGCTACTTTATTTTGCTCGAAGGTGGTTTATTAGTGACTACATCCGCGCCGGGTTTCTGGCTGCTAAGTGAAACTGATGATGGAAGTATTGTCGTTTTGCTAATCGGATAAGGGCAGCCACTTTATTCCTTGCGATTCCTAGGCCAAGGCGCTTAAATTGCTGGTTGACAATAAAGTTTATTCCTCCTCCTCTGTAGTTGATACCAAGTTCTGCTTTACCAGGGGAGCGTTCAAACCGTTTTCTAAGCAAGTCTCTGTCAGCGATTGCTTCAGAAATATCTGGATACCGTCAGTTGTGACTACGTCTTTGCTTAGCCCTAGTAATACGAGCATAAGATTGTTGCAGACTACGCATTTTCGAGCAAAACCTATGGTGTACTTCACCAGGAGAACCAGAAATAGTAAGGGAAGACCAATCTAGCTCTTTAATTAATGAGTCTAATTTGCGTTGATCGATAAAATAACTGACACACGCATTTCTTTACGGGAGCTGTCCACTTTCAAACAAGAGGCAGAACGCAGTGTTTTCGAAGAAAAGCGGGAGGAAGTAAAGTAATGGTCTGCTAGGCGTTGCGCTATGACACAGGAGGTCAGAGTGCGACTCGGCGCTCGTATATGGTCCACACAAGAGCGTTTTATTTGACCGCTTATGACATCTCGTGTAAAAGCTGTACTTGTGTTTTCTGGGCCGAAAGCTGACAGAGATCAAAAATAATCAGGCACTTCGATCTTTCCTGGACAAAAAAAATCAATGTTCAAGTCAGCCGTGATGCAAAATATTTCTTCACAACTAAAACGCTTCAAGACAGCTTATAGTTCTAGAATAAAGCAACTGAAATAATTATTAAGGGGATGGTAGATTGCTAACAAAGTAAGACATACATGGAAGGAGCGCAACTTTAAAGTAAGGACTTGAGCATCGGTGAAACTAACGTCAACTTCAGAAACAGTTTACTTATCGTTCACAAAAACAGCAATACGACCACCTCTACGTAGCTCTCGAGTGAAGAATTTAGCCGCGAAACCTTTCAGTACGAATAAATGCACGCTTGAATCTGGATCATTAATTTCGGTAAGTACAAATACATCCACGCAAGTGTTTGCGTCTTCTCACAACCTTTTGAACTCCTCCCAGTATTTGCGCAAGCTGCGAATAATACATTAGCCAAAGTTAGGTCCGGAGTTAGAACCGAAGCTGGTGCTAAAGGTATCGAAGTTGGAGAAAAAGTCACAGTTTCGCCGCAAGGGCAAAGCAATGAATGTGATAGCAAGAAAAGCGGCCCTTGATGAACGCGCTGCTACGCTGCAAAAACATCTGCCGCCCAGCAGCAACTACCGCGCGAGCAGACAGCGGAAGGGCAAAGTTCTCCCTGCGCAAATATTAGAAGAAGCGAGCGAGCTGGCCGACGACTTTTAAATGTGCCCGTTGGCCCTCCTCGCGCCATCTCGCTGGTAATGAAGAAACGCTTATAAGCGCCTGCCGTGTGCGAGTCCTGCCAGCGGTAATGGGTCTGTATATAACGCTCGCCGTCAGCTACCAGAAGGATATGCGCTTTGTGGAGTAGTGGTTAGCGCGACGCGCTGCGGAGAGAGGCGTCTCTTTCCGCAGCGCGTCGCGCTAACCACTGCTGGTTCGATTCCGCGCCTCGGAAGCATTTTTCTGAATTATTTTTCATTGGTACGGTTATATATATTTACATACTTATACATACACGGTGCATGACGGCGGCGGCAAAAACCAGCCGAGACTGTCCATATAACTGCTATCGCAATAAAAGAACGGAGCAGATGGCACCATATTCATTTGATCTATTCAGTATCAGCTTCACTGATTATTCGAATGATTGACGCGTCCTAATCTTTGTTGGCAAATTTTCGCCTCCTCTCACCCAAAGAAATTTGTAGTTGTTATCCTTGCCCGCCGACCTAGCAAGCCAGAACAGATGTGTAGTGATCTGTGTTAGGTTGTCATTGAAGAAAAGTTTCGGTAGCACTTTAGACAGGTATAACTCTCGATGTTTACCACGCCTGTTAGACCATTTTTCTCTCATAGCGACATTGCAAAAGCGCGCCAGAACTGGTGAAGAATCCTGCTTGCCAGGAAGGCGGTGCACGGCACCACATCGTTATAAGAAAAATCATGCAGTTCAAGTTTCACAGAAACGCCTTTGAGCATTTCTTTCAAATTTTCATTTTGGGTGACTGGTAAGCCATGAATTTCTAAGTTGGACAGTCTACCACATCGGTCGGATTAGTTTTGCTCCTGTTGTAAACGATGTAAAATTGTAGTCGGAGCCTCGACAGTTTCGTTCACGTTTCTAATTTCTCTGTCTCTGTTTGCGGCAGTGCCCTCTGATGACTTGAGCTGTTCACATGTGGTATCATATTGCTTTGAAACAAAAGAAACGGACTCATCAAGGTTAGCGACTGACTTCGACAGCTGCAAAAATTCTGTCTTTAGAAGCAAGAGTGAATTAACCTTCTCACTTAGTGCAGGTAGAACTTCTAAACATTTCCTATCCCTTAATTTCTTCGAGCAAAGCTAAAATAGAATCGCTGCTGCTTGGCGTTGGCGATGCATCGAAAAACATAGCAGGAGCACTTTGCTTTTTGTTGGATCTGCAGGTTTTGCATGCCGAACAGTCTCTTTTCGACTGCCCCATAGTAGTAAACGTATTGGGAGCTCTGCCTGAGCAGCTAGATCCAAGATGATAGGAATGTTTGCATTCGAGGCATTTCATAAATTGACCGTCACAAAGCACAGTCTTTTGACATAAAACACATAAATCTTCCTCGCTCATAGCAACTGGCAACGAAAAAAGGAAAAAAATAGACTCCGCAGTCAGCAGCAAATGGTATACAGTAAGTAAGAAGAAGTGGCAAGAGACAATATACCTGCCAAAAGACGGATGATTACAGGCCAGTGTCTCGCCACCAACTGCGAAACTAACCGCATAAGGTGGGCGTATTATCCTGGTGAACAACGCCAACGTGGTCAGATGAGCAAAATGCTGACTTCCACAGTAGCGTAGAGGCGTCGGCAGGTATCGATGAACGCGCAGCTTGCCCGTCCGAAGGTCCCGTACTGAGCAGGGGAGGGAGCCATGGAGGGGGCGTTTTCTTATCCCGATGAGCCGGGTGAGTTTCGCAGAAAAGCAGGTGCCAAGCTTGAACGACAACTTGACAGTATCGGCAGGCGTCGATGGAACCACAGCTTGTCACCCAAACAAGAAAAGCCTCAAGAGAACCAGGAAATTTCTGAAAAGACGGATCATCAGCTTACAGGCCAGTGTCTCGCCGCCGACTACTACTACTACTACTACTAATTATTATTATTACAATTGTAGCGAAGCCTTTGAGTTGAGTAAGGGGTTGCGCTCTCTATAGCCTTCTAGTGGGTCGTCCTCTTGGGCTCTTCCCGCTCGCGCTCTGAGCTCGCGTTCTTGCTTGACTGTCGCCATTGAGCATCGTCGCCGACTGCCGTCTAATAAACACCTCAACAAATTGGTGGAGAGTGCTGTGCTCCCATTCGATGCCCCTGGAGATAAGATCCCGTACCCTACCAACTACCATGCCTCAAGACGCTGCTCAGCAAACGCCTCCTCCAACAACGACCTCCTGCCCAGGTGTCCCCCGCATCCGCGACCCCCCTATCTTCACCGGCGCGGATGGGACCGACGTTGAGGACTGGCTTGCGATGTACGAGCGTGTGAGCGTACCCAATAAATGGGACGAGGCAGGCAAACTCAGCAACTTGGTTTTCTACCTCGCGGGTGTGGCGGGCCTGTGGTACAACAACCACGCCACCGATTTCCCCACGTGGTCTGCTTTCAAGACCGCCATCATCGACGTGTTTGGCCGCCCTGCCCTTCGTAAACTGCAAGCCGAACAACGTTTACGCGAACGAGCTCAGCAGACCGGTGAGTCCTTTACGAGCTACATAGAAGATGTCCTGGACTTGTGCAAGAAAGCCGACGCAGCTATGCCTGAGCCTGACAAGATCCGCAACGTTATGAAAGGCATCGACGACGACGCTTTCGCAACGCTCCGTCGTTTGTTGACGTCGCCTCCCATACTACGCCACTACGACCCTACGGCCCCTGCAGAGGTACACACAGACGCCAGCGGTGTTGGCCTTGGCGCTGTCCTTGCGCAGCGCAAACCGGGGTTCCCTGAATATGTCGTGGCATATGCAAGTCGTACGCTTACTAAAGCCGAGACCAATTACACCGTCACCGAAAAGGAATGCCTGACGATCATCTGGGCCCTTACGAAGTTCCGACCCTATTTGTATGGTCGCCCATTTGATGTCATCACCGACCATCATGCACTATGCTGGTTGTCGTCATTGAAGGATCCCTCAGGCCGCCTCGCCCGCTGGGCACTTCGCCTACAGGACTACGACATCCGCGTGCTGTACCGCAACGGACGCCAGCATGCTGACGCCGACGCCCTCTCGCGCTCCCCCTTGCCTGACGACGATGCCCCCTGCTCGGTACCTAACAATGTTGTTTCTTCCATCGACGTTCACACCATCGCTATCGAACAATGCAAGGATAAATGGATCGCCTCGCTGATAGACTTGCTCACTGATCCGTCGGCAACACCAACCACTCGCGCGTTGCGTCGTCAAGCCCACCATTTCGCCATTCGTGACGACCTACTGCACCGACGCAATTACAACGCCGATGGCCGCCAGTGGCTACTTGTGATACCCCGCAGTCTGCGTTCTGAAATATGCGAGTCCTTTCACTCTGATCCACAATGCGCGCACTCTGGGGTATCCAAATCTTACCACCGCATTCGACAACGATACTTCTGGCGAGGGATGTACCGCTACGTGCAGAAGTTCGTTCGCTCCTGCCTCGATTGCCAACGCCGAAAACCTTCAACGCACGTGTCACCCGCTGGTCTACAACCATTACCTTGCCCTAACCGTCCGTTCGGGCGCGTGGGCATCGACTTGTACGGACCACTTCCTCTGACATCGGCTGGTAACCGCTGGGCAATCGTCGCTGTTGACCATCTAACGCGATACGCCGAAACCGCCGCCCTCCCAGCGGCTACAGCACGCGACGTTGCCTCCTTCCTGCTACACCGATTCATGCTGCGTCACGGTCCGCCCCAGGAGCTTCTCAGCGATCGAGGCCGTGTCTTCTTGTCGGAAGTCGTCGAAGCCATTCTCAAAGAGTGCCATGCTGTTCACCGCAAAACTACTGCTTACCACCCGCAGACGAATGGCCTAACCGAATGCTTTAACCGCACGCTCGGCGACATGCTCTCAATGTACGTCGCCGCCGATCACACAAATTGGGATGCCATTCTGCCCTTCGTCACCTACGCCTATAATACCGCCCCTCAAAGCACAACTGGGTTTTCACCCTTCTTCTTATTGTACGGAAGGCACCCGTCGCACACCATCGACACGATACTCCCATACAAGCCGGATTCAACTGAGTGTGCGCCGATTTCTGACACAGCCAGGCTTGCGGAAGAGTGTCGCGAGCTTGCCAAGACCTTTACAGCGCAGGAACAAGAGCGGCAGAAGAGCATTCGCGGTGGCACCACCACTTCTGAGTCCACGTTCCTCCCTGGAGCACTCGTATGGCTCTCGGTCCCTACCACTGCAACTGGCCTCTCTTCAAAACTACTGCCGAAATACGAAGGCCCCTATCGGGTCGTCGAGCGCACATCCCCGGTCAACTACGTGATCGAACCCATCGAACCATCTTCGGACATGCGCCGTCGAGGGCGCGACATAGTCAACGTGGAGCGCCTCAAGGCCTACTATGACCCACTCATAGTGACGAGCTGTTAGGTCGCCGGACGGCTCCCTTTTCCTTCCCGGGGTAATTGTAGCGAAGCCTTTGAGTTGAGTAAAGGGTTGCGCTCTCTATAGCCTTCTAGTGGGTCGTCCTCTTGGGCTCTTCCCGCTCGCGCTCTGACCTCGTGTTCTTGCTTGACTGTCGCCATTGAGCATCGTCGCCGACTGCCGTCTAATAAAGTCCTCAACACTATTATTATTATTATATTATGATATTATTATATTATATTATTATTATTATTATATGTGTGGCACAATGTACAAAGTCTTCCCTTCTCAGTCTTTCCACATAGTTGTATATATGGAATCTAATTTTTATGCCCCGTCAATATTTCTCGTGTTGTCTTATTTTACTCCTCCCCTTTTGTGTTCATTTCTCTTTGTCTACGTGTTTTTGCTCTTTTTATTTCTGAAAACTGTCTGTATTGTATTGTTTATTTCTATTGTTTTTTTGTGTGCGCCAGCACAAAGACCTAACGGTTGTTCCTGGGCACGTTAAATACATAATTGATTGATTGATTATTATTATTATTATTATTATCATTATTATTATTATTATTATTATTATTATTATTATTATTATTATTATTATTATTATTATTATTATTATTATTATTATTATTATTCACTGCGGTTAAGGTACAATTCCAAAAGCGCTAAAAATTATCTACCGTGACAAGAGATGTGTTTTGAAGGGGACAGTTTTGTCTTCTGAAATCCATGACCTGAATTGTAAAGAGTTGGACCTGGAAGACGCCGCATTTGCATCGGCTCATGCATAGCGCCGGTTTTGTGTAACATTTTCCTAGGTATGAAGAAACGAAGATGACTTTTTCCTAGGTAGTGTCGATCGCCAGCTTGCCGATGATTTGAACATCGCACTCTCATATTTTACAGGCTTTAAGGTATGTGGATGACTTTTTAATAGTTTTTAACCGACTTAGTTTACTGGACCGTTACCATGATGTTTTAAACCTCTTTAGACTGCATAGAAAATGACTTCATTTCACCCATGAACTACCGCTCCTGAATTCATTACCGTTTTTGGACTTGTGTTTAATCTTTCATAATAGTCATCTTTGCCGGCAGTACTCGCCTCGTGCAAAAAAAAGGGGTTGGTGCCGTTCGATTCAGCAGCCTCAAAGTTGATTAAGCGGGGCGTTGCCATGCTCTGCCTGGATTCGGCGCTAAATAAATCATGTGTTCACAAAATGCAGGCTGACATTGACAGACAAGTTAGGCGCCTTATTGGAGCAGTCTTTTCTCGTTTGTTGTTCACGTCAGTGGTAGAGACCCTCCTGCAAAAGTTAAACGCAGCTAG
This sequence comes from Rhipicephalus sanguineus, assembly GCF_013339695.2. NCBI lineage: Eukaryota > Metazoa > Arthropoda > Arachnida > Ixodida > Ixodidae > Rhipicephalus > Rhipicephalus sanguineus. The sequence goes on from NC_051183.1 coordinate 146,157,066, forward strand.
AAACCCATGGTAGCAAACAAGGCTACGAGGACCGTACTGACCTGCGGTGGTTCCTTATATCCACAAGGTAACACGCAACCTCAGAAAGGTGGCAGGCAGGCATGATGTTCCTCTTGTTTTCTTCGCCCCCATGAAGCTGTCTCAGCTCTGCCCTCGCACCCCCGGTGAGGGAACCGCAGGCTGTGGTGTAAAACATGCTACTGTTTAAACCAAATGTGAGATAGGAGTTGCGTATCAAATCCCACTGACGTGCGGCAAGTATTATGTTGGACAGACTGGCCGCTGTCTGAATATATGAGCCAGGGAATATTAGCGATATCTAAAGAAAGAAAATGAACTTCCTCATCTTCCTGCACACAGCAAGGTCTTCAAATGTGAACCTCGATTTCATGAGGTCAGGATTCTGAGAAAGAGCAAGCATCAGACAGCACGGGAGTTATTACAAGCCTTTCACATTAATAAGTTAGTTGGTGAATGTATCAGTGACACGTCGATGCAGCTGCGGTCTTCCGAGATTAGGTTGCTTGAGAGCTGGATATATTAGGCAGTGTTGTTGGCTCTTCTGCACATGTGTGTGTCACATTATATGCACGTCCTCTTTCATGCTTGGAATAAATCAGTTGGAAGTGCCGCCCTTGTCGTCGTGTTCGTGTCTTTCTTGCGTGTTTTGTCTTCATTAGCGGCAAAATGTCATACAGTAATAAAGACTAACTAGGCCAAGAAGAAGTTCTCCTCGAGAAAAGCACATCGCTCCGATTCCTTTTTCAAGGACAGACGGCGCAAGGCAGCTTCGTTACCTGGCACGTAGTCTCTCTGGAATAGTGCAACACGCCAAGCATGAGATATACTAGACTCCACGAAATAAACCCTGCGTTGGAACTCCGACCTCCATCCGGACTACGTATACGTGAAGCTTCGCTTCTTTGTCGGCTTTGGTGGGAGTTGCTTTTACGAAGGCATACATGACTTTAATTGGAGTGACCAACAGTGGGGCACGCGAGGTCTGCGGCACCGAAGAAGGCATCGATCATTTGCCATGCCGCTGCCCTCCATTTGCCTCGGAAAGACGACCTCTTTCCAACGTGTTACCACAATTGGACTATCGGTAGTTCTCCCTGCAGATGCTCCCGGGGCACAGTCCCCAGCGATAGTCGGCTCACAGAGCAGTTAAAGCACTTTTGTGTTTCTTGAGGACCACGGGGCTGTGTGAACGCCTTTTACTACTGTATAGTGTCTTTGCAGCATTCGCGTTAGTGAATTCATTGATCACTTCCTTCTTTCCTTCCCCTCCTGCCTCATCTTTCTACTCCCCTTTCGCATTCCCCTACTCTAGGGCAGCCAACCGTACATGTGTCTGGTTAACCTCGCTCCCTTCTCTCTTCCTTATGAACCACCCTTTCGTATAAGCTACGGTAAAGTTTGCTCGTTGATTTGATTATGGTTAACGCCACATTAAACTTGCAGCATAACGCAGCTGCACTGTGCTGAACAGCGACAGACGTAACGTCAAAAGTTCAATTTCTTGTACTCACTTCGGCGCTCATTCACCGAGTCATTTCGTTTTTATATCTTACCACGACTAAAAATCCCCAATCGTGATTTCTTCCGAAATAAAGCTGCTAGCCGTTGTCATCAACCTCTCTTATTTAAGACATCTAGAAGACAAATTTAGAAAGCGCGAAATCTTCCGCAGTTCGAAATTGGTCTTCATCTATCATCGCTTCTTCTCAGACTTCATCCATTAAAACTATACTGCAGACATCAAAATTGCAGAGCGGATGAATTTGCTTCACAATCCGCCTATTTTGCTTGAAAGTTGTAGCATATTGCGGGTCGCTTCTAAGAGACCACCCGGCGAAATATCGCGAGCTTTCCTTCCGAGTTTTGCTCCTAAGATTACATTTGTCTCAGCAGGCTTTTTTTGTATTTATTACCAGAAGCGGCAGCCTTGTGGAACGATAAATTTCACTATTGCATGCACGCGTAGTGAGATCCATATTTCTGAACCTCGAGAAGGGATGAAGGATTGCATACTCTTCGTGATTCATTTGTTCCCTTCGCGAAGTTTGCCACTGAAAGAAGACCTGAGCTTTGCCGTTATGAAAATGGAAGTTTCTGTGGCTGCGCCTTAACTTTATACTCTGGAAGTTTAGTTGACTTTTATTTATGCGTTTCTAGCGCATCACAGCTGACTGGAGTTTCTTCGTGCATCTTAGAGCTAAGCTCCCGTGAAATAACGACGCGGCAGTGCGCCTCTCACTTGTTCAATCATTACAATGTTATGTTTTAAAAAAAGGATTGAATATAATGAACTTGTGTGACGAGGTATCGATGCAGCGATTTACCGTGCGCGGTGTCTCCTAACATGCAATTCCTCGCAGACAAACAACTATATAATAAAGAACTGAGACACGGCATCAACATCCGGAACTGTAAGGCGAGACAGTACAGGAGCGTAGTTCTAACCATCGCGAGCAGGAACTTCGTCCAGCACGAGCCTCTCCTGCGTAGTGCTACCGATTCGGGTGCAGAGCTCTGCAGGGTGCTCTTCTTATTCATTACAATTACAAATCAAAGCGTAAGTACGTCGTTCTTCTATACCGAAAGTGCACGTAGCTATGTTTTTATTGCGATAGCAATTATATGGACAGTATCGGCTGGACTTTGCCGTCGGCGTCATGCACCGTATATGTATAAGTATGTATATATATATAAAAGCCCTAAAGAAAAATAATTCAGAAAAATGCTTCCGAAGCGCGGAATCGAACCAGGGACCTCTTGCTCCGCAGCGAGTGGCCCTAACCACTACGCCACGGAACACAGGTCCTTCACGTAGCTAACGGAGAGCGTTATATACACACCCTTTACCGCTGGACGGACTCTGAGACGGCCGGCGCTTATAAGCGTTTCTTCATTACCAGCGAGATGGCTCTAGGAGCGCGACGGGCGCATTTAAATGTCGTCGGCGAACTCGCTCGCTGCTTCTTATATTTGCGCGGCGAGAACCTTGGCCTTCCGTTGTCTGCTCGCGCGGTTTTCTCGTGGTGAGGGCAAGAGGGATGTTCAATCTCTCACCGTGATGTCCGCGCTCATGTTACGGAGCGTACGAAAGTCACTCGAGCTCAAGAGACGCCGCTAAACGAACAAACAGAAGATGAGCGCGAACTATTGTCACAGCTAGACACTTGAAGCACGCTAGTTTCCTTCGCTGCTTCGGCCGCCTTTGCAACAGGAGCGCTGTCCAAACTGAGAGTATCCATTGGCGAGCCTCACTTCGTATAGCATTAGTTTCTTGCTATCACATTCATCTTTTAAAATGCAGCATGCCGATCTTTCAAGGAACCTAGCAAAAGAAAAGAACATGGCATGAGTGTCCTTCAGATTCGTTGTGTGCGGCTGCAGAAGCGTAACGACGGGCCTCAAAGTCCTCTTAAAGATGCATTTACAGGCATAGTTATTCACATAACAAAGTTAAAAAGAAATACGTGCTTTCAGAACACTTTGGTATTCGTTTCGAATTAATGGCTCCGGTCTAGTTTATTCCCATTCTTGATCAAAAGGATAGAGTATACTGTGGGAGACTCTATGAGATAGAGGATATTAGGCGTTTGAGTTGTGCTGCAGCAGCTCTTTCGGTATGTATATTAGTGACACATTAATCAATATGACCTCAGCCTTAGCAGGAAGCTTGATACTGCAGAAGTGTTGTTCGTTGGGCTAGTTGGTCACACACTTGTAAATGAGAAAAACAGCTCAAAAAGAGACGTAGCACAAGTGAAGCAACACGCATAACGAGTGCTCTTCTTTGTTTTTCTTCGCCTGTGCCACGTCACGTTTTGCGCTGTTTTTGCCATTCTCAAAAGTATCACACTGTTGCGCCGCGCCACCTCGGCCTCAGCACATTTCGCGTACACATTTTGTGCTTGGAAGGAGTAGCACGGTGCCTTATACATTTGCCTAAAATGACAAGCAAGCGAAAATATTCATCTCCTTTTTCTCATCAGTCGATTGTACTGATCCTTCTCTCTCCCTCCTCCCGGAAGTTCTCTGCACCCAGCGTGGTGTTGCACTTCCTCCGCAATCAGCGCACCCTTGACCAACCCACGATGTAATGTGATGACGTTATTATGTGTCGTCACGCTATGAGACAATATGATGACGTCATGTGGCGCTGAGGTCGTGTGACGTTTGGTACGCCGACGCTACACAAGCATTCACAGAATATTTACGAGAATTTTGAGCAACTTTTATAGTTAGGGAAAGAAGGTGACTTTTTTTCTTTGGGCTCGTTTTTTTTCTTTGTTAGACACAATAATAATGAGAACTAACAGACAATAATGCCAAGGAAACTATAAGGGATGTTATTTGTAATAATTTGGATATAAATGTGAAGAATGTAAAGTGGACGAAAAGATAACTTGCCGCTGGCAGGGACCGAACCTGCAACCTTCGAACAATGCGTCCGATGCTCTACCACTGAGCTACGGCGGCGGTCATCCCTCCGTCCACTTTATAGGGTATATATGTGCATTTAAACCTAGAAGTGATAGTCAGCGCCGATCGCAGCGATGGCGGCGAGTGTGGAACACTTTTTTTGGCCTTTTAGTTAGTATTTTTTTAGCATTCATTCACTCGTGGCACATATAAGGCTTTTACCTAAGAAAGTCGCGTTGCCAGCTCACAGTGCTTTTGTGGTAACGCAAAGTCGAAGATGCACACCACCACATCATATGCCTAGATGCTAAACATAAAGCGAAGCAACGAAGGCGGAGTTGAGATTACTAGATCTCCGACTGTAAGCCTTCAGAAGAGACGGTCTTCGTTTCACCAGCGTAGATGACGTGCAAAGCGCTTGCAGCGTAAATAGTCTACTTATAGAATGATGCTGGTTGCTCGCGCTTTAAAATTCTGTGGTCGCGACCCTGAACTTTTTTTTTTCACAATACTCTACCTCTCTAAATCTGAGGGGCTACTCAATACACTCGTTACTCTATCAGTTGGGCTCACATAGTTTGTCAGCCGTGCCAACGTCACCACTCAACCTCGCAGGCTTTGCAGTATGTCAGCCATGGCCCTGAACATGGCGATATTAATTTTGCCTGCGGTTTTGTCCATTAAATCACTGCGTGGCCATGCCGGCCTCTTCCAGAAGAAAGTCAGTCGGACTTGTTGAAACTGATTCGTTATTACTGTTGTACGAAAACATAAAAGTACAAAATACTACATGGTCCAAAATACAAAAATACAAGAACGGCTCAAGTTTCTCCGCCGACGCCAGCGCTTGCCGTTCTCCTACCGGAGAAAGCGAAGTTAATCGGCTGGGTACGACCCATGCGCGCCCCTTGGTTCCCACGCACTTGCGGAGCTCGCGCTGCACGTGAAACGTGCCTCGTTCTGCATGTGGCCCCGACGGATGGCACTGCTGCATTGTTAACTGCCATAACGCCACTGTAAGCTCGAAGGGGGTGATTCGACCCGATAAATTCTGCTGATTCCCCAATAGATAATACCAAAAAAGCGGAAAAGCATAGCTTTTTGAAGTGCGCTGAACAAAGTAAACAAATTTTCTTGCATGCGTTCGTGGTCGGAGTTCACGCGTGCAGAGAAAATGATTTGCTGCACAAAGCAGGTAACATAACCAGACTTCATTCCTGCTTCACCACTACACTGATAAATCGAGTTGCTGGTGACACATATCTGCGTCTTGGTTGTGCCGGTACTGAAGCAGAAATTGCCACACTGCATTCAACTTCCGTGTTTTAACTAGTATTAAACATTTAGGAAGCAATACACAGCGTGGCGCGAAGCCAACTTACACATTTCAAATTGATGGCGAGGCCACTGATGAGGACGTACAGAGGTGCGTGTCCGAATTTAAAAAGCGTTCGCAACAATGCATTGCTGTGAATGAAAGCCACCTACCGATGTTGTTTTCAAGAAATGACCTTGTAATTGCTGGTAACTAACTGAAATACTTGGTCCTATTTAGAGACACACACCTATGTTTGCCCTGCTTCCGTATATATTATATGACTAGTGGGAAAATGTCAGATCACTCCGCGCCACCCTGTGTTTGCGCTGCTGCCGCTACTCTGTATCGTAGGGGACGTACTAGCGAAAGGTGTGTACACATATGTCATATTTGCGATGTGCGGTGATATATTTTGTGTAGGGCCGATGGAAATACGAGGTCGCCAACAGAGACTGCACGTATTTGTAGCAGATATATTTTGTGAGAAACTGCAAAAAGCAGTTCGCCCAGACGAGGATAATGTCGTCTACTATTACCAGCTCCGCTCCTCCTACAAGGCTGAGCAGACGCAGTCCTTCCGCCACACTGCAGCTACGAAAGGAGGCGCCAGTCACGTGGACCTTCTTAGAACACCTCGCGTGGCACGAAACCCGCGAAAACACGTGCAGTGTGCGGGCAGCTTACCGGGACCTCAAGGCGGCTCAAGGCAGCTTAAGGCGGCGTGAAGGGTGGAGGGCGGTACAGTCGCGTTGCTAGTTTTTTCTCCAGATACAGCGGCAGCGCCCGGCACCGCAGCGCTCCTCCGCGTTGCCATTCTCCCCTATACACGGAGTAGATATGAAACGACACGTGCTCTGACGCGCTGTCAGCAGATGCTAGCATAATTATTATGGGAGTTTTATGCGAACTTCAAGATATCTCTCACGCATGATCACTATGTCGGCATGCCTTTGTATCGTTACCTCATACACACGGGCAGTAAAACCAGATACCAGGTAACGTAAGAGTCATATATCTCTATGAGAACAAGATGGTTGTCCATTAGGCCCAGTGGCGGCTGGAGCACCATTGTGTGAACTGCATTGTCAAATACGGTGGCTTCATGAGCTCCCTCGTTATATAGTCAGAACACATTTTGGATGACACAGCACACTCCAAAAAAGTATTTCGTTTCACGCGACGAAAGGCTAATTGGGTAAGGCAAGACTAACTGTGAAAAGAGAGTAATGGGCACGAATTTAATTTGGCAGTGTTGCGATCAAAGTTTACAAGCTTTTCGTTTAAGGTTCATTGCATTACAGCTATATGCTACGCATCTACAACAGAATGCAGCGGCATTTAGAGCCCTTAAGGTATGCGAAATGGGAAGCGTGAAGTGCCACCGTTGACAAATTCGGAGGTGGGCGAGGGAAGCTAATGGTTGAGTAGTCCTCTGGCCCACACCCCGTAACTGACGCATTTGCCCTAATTTACCTGTTTTCGTAAGTGCGGTCTTTTTAAGCAATTGTTAAAATCCCTCGACTCTTGCTGGTAATAAACCTACGTAAAATGAACAATATGTACCGTGAAACTAGATGAAGAGACCCCTAGATCAAAAAGTGCTTCGCAAATATCCTAGTGCCGCACTGCTGGGCAGCTAGAACTTCTCATACCAGATTGCCCATGTGTAGGCTGGCTCGTTAAAAGGATCGACGTGTTGCTATTTTACCACACAAGTAGAGGTTGACTGAATTTGACTCGCTTTTGTCCGACATCCTTAAATTTTACTTTAATTCTACATTCTCACAGGAACGCGTGACACCATACTCTTTAGCATCATCCATACTTGGAGGATCCTCAAGCATCCTGCAAGTTTTATTTTGTTTCTTCTGTAAAACCTCCATGGTCCATTAGATCGCATGATGTTTCGGAAACGTATAAAAAATAGAAAGGATGGTACAAACCAAATTGCATTCCTTCATGCGCGTATTTTTAAATCAGAATCACTTGTGCGTGCATGTTAAGCAAACTTGCATGTAAAGAAAGTCTTCCTAAGCGTACTGAATCCTTCAAGGTGGAAAATAATTGTTCAGTAATTGCGCAGATCATTAAATCAATGGGGCTATAATTGAAGTGAAAACATTTATGAAAGGCGCATATACAACAAATTGATATCATAGGGAATATACCGCGCTGAACTCACTAATATCAATGAGGGCGAGTATCTTCTTGCGCGAAAAAAACATAAAACATATACAGTGTGGCACTTGTGTTTTACACGTTCTAGCTATATAATCTTGAACAGAATGGAATTACAGGTGACGATATAGAGGTTCCATTGTTAATGAATAGACAGTGTAGTGAGAGGGTGTTGTCTATATCGCCATTCTTCGAGCTGTGTGTATCAGATCGTTGCTTTCTTTCAACAGATATTTCATTGCGATAGCAAGCATGAACACTCTCGACTGGTTTTCGCCGTCAATGTCGCAGTCATGTCCCTTATATGTATATGTATATATGTATGTATGTATATATATAAAAGAGCCACAAAGAAAAATAATTCGGAAAAAAATCTTCCGAAGAGCGCATTCGAACCAGCTGCCGCTAGCTCCGCAGCGCGTGGCGTTAGACGGCTTGGCCACGGAGCGCACGTACTTCAGCGCACTAACGGCGACCATTTTATATACACAATTTACCGGTGGGTGTACACAGGGCTGGGGGCATTTCAGCGTGTTCTCTGCATTACCAGCGAGATGGCGCGAAGGGTGCGCTTTAAAGGTCGTCGACCCGCTCGTTGCGATGCGCGCTCCTCTACCAATTGTACTTTACTCTTCAGTGCGTGGTCACCAGAGCGCGCGCCCTTATCGCATGATGGGGTGGTCTGCACGTCTTCTGCTTTCACTGGAAAGTTTGCGGTGAAGTAACGGAGCGCGAGAACGTCACTTAGCTGGCTGCAGCGGCCGCGTTTGCGAAGGAAGCGCGCTGCTCAAACACGATGAAGTAACATCTGTGACAGATGTTAGTTCGCGGTCCTCCTGTGCATACCTGTCCGTTCATTTCGTACGTCCTTCTTTGTGTTTGAGCAGCGCGAGCTGCTCAAACACAAAGCAGTGTCGAGCTTGGAACGTTGTTAGCTTACGCTCGTCCTGTGGGTGTTCTTTACGTCCGTCCTTTGTGCTTGAGCAGCGCGCTGCATGTTTCGAGCTGCTTGTCGTTCTTCGTGTGGCATTCCAATTTGTTACTATCACATTCATTGCTTCGCCTTTGCGGCGAAACTGTCTTTTCTTTTAATTGCACGTTTCAAGAACCATCATTCTACTTCTTCAGATACATTTATGTGAATGCCGACGTTATTTGCAGGAAGGATCCAATAGTAATGCGCTTGTTGGCATGGATGCTATACTCGCGGAAACGAAGCGAGAGGGCAGGTCATGGGCGAGTGCTGCAGCCATACCTTGCACGAACGAAAATGTATCAGCATTCATTCTTCCCTGAAACGATTGAGGCGTGGAATGTATTACCGGGTCACGTAGTACACACGAATGATATTCACAAATTTATGCACTCACTTGATCTACATTTTTTGTGATTTGTCATAAAAATGATCCCGATTGTTATTTGTTGTTATGTGATTTGAAATGTCTTTGTTTTTTGTTGGTTGTAAGAGAGTACTTCTAATGTTGTATAAATGTATCTCAGTTTAAAAATTTTATTGTAAGTTGTATAAATATGTACCTACTTATTTGTACCAAGTGTTGTAGCTCCCTTAATAACCCTCAGGAGAGGGTTGACAGTATTTCAAATAAATAAAAATAAATAAATAAACTTTTCTTGGCAATGGAGCAAAGGCTACAGAGCCCAATCGCCTGTATCCAACCACCAAATAATGTAGTTCCACAGTTACGTCCATATTTCTACGTAAGCTGTAAAAGCGACGTCTTTATTTTCTAAATGTCACTCTTTAAGCCAAGAATGCGACACACAGCAGTGAGATATTTACATTTATTTCACTTTATACGTTGTCACTTTGTGTTTCTGTGCGTGTGAGAAGGTCCCGCCTTTTACGTGTACCTCAAACGCCTAGAGGCGTCTACGTCAGTACGCAAGGGTGATTGCGCGGAGCCATCACCTTCCACACCGGTACGAGGCGCGCGCCAGACCGCACTACTTCGCGTAGGAGTACTTATGAAGAAGCTCCATCCACATAGCTTTCCCTTCATCGCCAATAAAAGTAGTCGGCGAGTATAGTAGTTTGTCAGTTCATGGCAGCGCGAGCAGCCATAGCATCTAACAGCATGACACCATTTCGGTATGTGTTGTTAAATAACTTGCGAAGTAATTACTTCCACATCACCTTGCAATAATGGAATTGTAGATTTTGAGCTGGAAAGCCACATTCATTGCGAATGAGATCTGGCGCCAATTTAAAGATATTCACTCCAGAGGTTTGTGACGAAATGCACTGATGTTCCAGCGATACTCGTGCTATAATGCAAAGAAAGGCGTATTGTTAGAAACGAAGAACGTGCAATGTCATTCATTTCTGCAAATATCCGGCGCTTGCGTGACCACTCTTGGTAGGTTTGAAGTTCATTGAGAGTGCATGTACCTTGCAAAATCACTGCCTTGTGTTGGTATATTGCCATGTACGCGCTAAAGTATGATCTGGAGTATTTACTTGCAAAGTTTTCTTAATATTTAGGTATGCTGTTTACTTATTTTGTATGTAATGTCCACCTCTTCCATATATTCGGCTGAATGAGCAGATTCGCGTTGTATTCTCCAGTCGATGTGAATGTTTTCGTAACGTTTAAATTAAAACAACGGAGACAGACGTGAATATTTATTCTAGTGCTATTTCAGCTTTTTCCTTGCAACCACCGCAAGTTCAAAGTAAAGGTACAACTTTTCGAGCTTGCAGCAGCTGGCTCTTGCACATAAGATGCCGCCTGCCTTCGGTTTGCGCCGCGTTAATTAACGCTTGCCACGCCTCCTCTCAGCTGGCATGGCAGTCGCGGTATAACCTAAAAAGTTCGTTATTGCATTTCCGCCTCGTCCGGAAATGCGACTGGTGCGTACACAAGCGTAATGAAAAAAAAAGAAACTTAGTTGCCAGCGCAGCTGTCCGCGAGCCACAACAGGGAATAAAGGCTGCGTGACAAATCGTGCTGCGCTGACATGTGTGCCCGTCGCCAGTGACGATCGTACGCTGCGCGCCAGCGGAAGCGCCAGAGAGAAGCGTCCACGCTTGACACCAGAGTACACGCATGCGTGCATGCGTTATCTCCTCCAAACCATGCTTTCATCTTCCCGTTTAACGTTCCCGGGTCAAGGCTTTTTCAAAACATTCTTTTCTTTCTTCTTTTTCCCGTCATTGCCTTTCACAACGTTACACTCCAAACTTCACAGAGATTTGCATGAAGGTTGGAGGCGGGAAATATGCATATCTTTCGGCACTTTTTCGCCCATCCGCGTCCCTAGTTCTTCCGCGCTTCAATCTCTTTCGCCAGCAGAGTTCCGACCTGCGAGGCAGCGCAGCTCAGCCGTAACTTTCCGCTTGGCGCTTCGCGTATTCCCTTCTTTTGCTTGACGAAAACTTTGTTCCGTTTTGCTGTTCCTCCTTTTCAATTTACGACGTATTGTTAATATAGCTCCGAAAAAATCTGTTAGAAGTCTGAACTTTCAGAGCAGTTCAAATTTCTGCTGCGATATGCTCAGTGCTCAGTCGAGCACTGCCTGAAGCGGTGATATGGCCAGCGATTTGCCTTCGAGAGAAGAATACGGTCGTCCCAATAGATTTTGTTTGTCCTTCGCAAAATTTAAAACGCATCCCACCGTCTCCACAGTGAAATGTGATGAATTTTCTGTGCATCCTCCTATGCGATAAATAGCTTCGGATGCGCAAATATCTTTCTACATGTTCTGGCGGTTCGCTCAATTCCTCGTTGTATCATTCAACGTTTCCACGTGAAGAAACTGTTAAGTCAGTGACATCCCAGCTGCTGGATCAAACAGTATGGAAATCACGTGTTACATGGGACGACCTCTGCCAGGAGACGTCAAGGCAGCTTAGACGCAGTGGCATACCCGGCTACACCATTTACCGGACGTAACTGTGCCAAGACGCTATGGTAGCTTCCCAATGATAGCTAGAAAGCTATACACGTCTTTACAGGTGTAAACCCCAAAAATATTACGGCGTAGTTGCGTGTTTACGCCCCTACGGAGCCAAGGGAACAATGTTTACTCAAGGTTGTTTCGAAGAGTATGGATTTTTGGCGTAGTTGGTTCGGTACATACATTGAATAAATAATGATGGCAAGACAGGGACAAAGGCAGACGACAGGACGTGCGCTTTCGAAGTTCCGAGTAACACCGATTAAGAAGTTGTCGCTTCCAAGATTGGAGTGGAATAGCCAGATGCCACGGTGGCACATTCTAATATATCCATGTCCGCTTTTACTATATAACGTATACCTTCAGGAACTCGCAGTTTATACGAACAGATATATCTGGTTTCCAGATTTTTGATAAAGTGCTTGTTAACATCATATTTTCATCTTATCCAAATTTTACTCGTCTGTGTTTTGCCTCGATAATATTGCCTGCTGCTCTGAATGGGTGGCTCGTAGGCTCACCTTCACCTCAAGTTCCAGTTCGCGGGAAAGCCTCTTTGCAAAAAAAAAAAAAAACTACGTTGGCTACCTCCTTGAAAGAGTAGACGTGGGAGAGGTTTCCTCCGTCGTTCTGCGCATACTCATATAGGTCCCAGTATTTTCGTAGTGATGCATCCATCTTAAGTATAGGTACAAGTTGAAAATGTCGTGAAAATATGTGTACCTTGTTATGTTCTTCTGCCAATCTGTCCTTTTCGTATATAAAGTTAATGCACCGTGAAACTGAGCATGAGAGTAGCAGGTTTTTCTAACGTACCATAATACAGATAATCGATTTGCTGCGAAATAGTAAGAATTAACATGATCGTAAATTAGGAAGCAAGGTGAAAGAGACGATTCACAAGTAAACAAATACACACGTCGAGCGCTAAGAACTGAATGGTTTATTGCTGCAACCCAATGCAAAGCGAAATTTGGCGAGAAATCCACCGGCACATGAATTGTTAAACCTTAGTCGTGCGACATGAAACACAAGGCACCAAAGCTGTCGAGAGGCTGCAAGTGCATACTTCAAGTAAGGTTATCTTGAAGCAGCTGCGAGATAGTTAAACACATCCCTACTTAGAGTCAGGGACGGCGCGCTTAAGAGTGTGTCACCATTTTGACTCATAGCAAAGGCCTCCGGTGTCAAACTGGACGCTGTGCTGTTAATTCCCATGAGAATGAATTTTCTGAAATTAAATTGGGCTACCGCACGTGCTGCAGTGCCATGCTGTTTCCCAGTTTCTCACGATAAGATTGGCCGATTAGGCGAGCCGTCTAACGCCGCGCGTTAGACGGCTCGGCCATAAACCAAACGTCCATCAGCATGCTGGCGGCTAGCTAGTTATATACACCATGCGTGTTTTCTTGGTCACCAGCGAGATGGCGCGCTTTAAAGGTCGTCGCCCCGCTCGTTGCGATGCGCGCGCGCCTCCTGCTTCGCCAGGTGCACATTGCCCTACAGGGCATGGTCGCCTGCGCGCGCGCTTATCTCGTAAGGGGGTGGTTTGTATCTCTCGTGCTCTCAGCGCGATGTCCGCGTGAATACAGAGCGTACGAAGGTCACTTCGCTCGCTGCAGAGGCCACGTTTGCGAGAGGAGCGTGCTGTTCAAACAGAAAGAAGTTACAATTGTGACAGTTTTTATTTCGCGCTCCTCCTGTGTATACCTGTGCGTTCGTTTCGTGCGTCCTTCTTTGTGTTTGAGCAGCGCGCTTTAAGTGTCGAGCTGTTACGCTTGATAGTTCGTGCTCGTCCTGTCTGTGCTCTTTTCGTGCGTTCTTTGCGCTTGAGCGAAGCGCTGGAAATTTTGAGCTGCTTTCCGTTCTTCGCGTTACATTCCAATTTGTTGCTATCGCATTCATTGTGTCGCCGTTGTGGTGAAACGGTGACTTTTCTGTGACCTTTTGTTTTGAATCTTTTTTTAGTACAGTCCTCAAAGTGTGGAATTTCTTTTATTGCTTGAAAAGCGTCGCGGGTGTTACAATGACCTTTTTGGAATGTTATAATCAGCGTGACATATTTCTCTTATGGTAATATCTTCCTAGTAATACAAAATGAAGTGCAAGAATTATTTTAATCATGTATTTTTAATTCCAAAAGGTCCCACATGCACCATTACATGAGGGGTGGGCGGACAAAAACTGGTGGGTCAGGTTAGATTTCATGACTTGAAAGATGGTCTTCAATGGCAGCTTTGTGTGAGTAATGTCGGTGATGAGGGCGATTTCTGAATGAAGGGTGTTCCATTCTTCGGCAGTATGCAGGAAAAATGAACGTTGATATGTAGTCGAATGGGCATGTGGCAGATATACAGCATTTCAGTGCGAGTGGCGAGAAGATCGATGCGCAGGAATGATGACTTGGTTTACTGGAGGCAGCGACTGGAAAACTCTAAAAAATAATATTAGGCGAGCAAGCACTTTTTCGTCCAGAAGATACTAAGGGAAGGCATAGCTGTGATTTTATTTTAAGGCAGATAAAATGGTTGTATAAGAATAATCAGACAGAATGAACCTGGCAGCACGGTTCTGGACCGGTTCAAGTGAATTAGTGATATTAACTGGATGGTTGTCATAAATAGTACAGTCATATTCGAGTTTAGATCAGATCAACGTTTTATATCTATGTAGTTTGACTGCAGGGGATGCTGATGATAAGTTGCGGCGTAGATAACCTAGTAAGCGATTGCAGGAGTTAGTTAATTGGTGAGTATGATAGGTCCAGGAGAGATTACTCGAGAGTTTTACACCTAGGTATTTAAAAATGTCTTGCAATGAGTTAAGGAGTTGTTAAGGGAGTAAGAATGAGCTATGTAGTTACGGCATCGATGAAAGGACATGTGGGAGCATTTACTGACGTTAAGGGACATGCCCCATTGGTTGCACGCTACCTGGATTAGGAAAAGGTCGTCCTTCAGAGTGGAAGAATCTATTGAATTTGCTATTGGTCGCTAGAAAACACATCCGCCAAAAGGCGTATATCAGATGATACGTTAAAGTGCAAGTCTTTAATATATATGACGAAGAGTGACGGTCCAAGCACAGAGATTTGCGGCACACCAGATAAAACAGGGGATATTGACGAGGAAAAAGAGTTGGTGGAAACAAATTGGAGGCGATCGGTCAAGCATTTACGTATCCATTTAAGTGTGTCGGGGTGAAGGTGTAGATGCGAAACTTTGTGCATGAGAAGATTATGCGATACTTTATCGAGGGCTTTTTCGAAGTGCAAGAAGAGGGCGTCAGTACTGATGTTGAGATCGAGATTAGAATGTAGATCATGGAAGAATAAAGCGAGCTGAGTGTCACAAGAGAGCTTTGCAAAATCCATGCTGGTTAGGCTGAAAGAAGTTAACAGATGCCAAAAAATTGACAATGTGGGAGTGTAGAACGTGCTCCATTGGTTTCGAACAAACGCTGGTTGTTTTTTGCTAGGATTTGTGCGGTCGCCTTTTTTAAAGCTTGGAATGATCTTACCAACTTTCCAGTCAGAGGGGATTTATCCAGTGCAGAGATACTGCTGAAATATTAACGTTAGAAAAAGACTGGTGATGTGCTTGATTCTTTTTAATACCTTAGCGTTTATACCATCGTTTCCACACGAAAATGCATTTTTTAATGACTCAATAACTTTAACGATGCCGTTAGTGCCGAAAGTGATGTTTTACATTGGGGGGGGGGGGGGTTATTAGAGGGTGGCAATAAGGGAAGAGTTTCAGGGCATTCATTAGTGAAGGCTGATTTTATCTAAAGAGATAACCAATATTATCTAAACAGAAGGTCTCAACATTCTAAAGAGCCGTACCTTTCCCGACTAACGCATACAACTGCACTGCCAAGATCGCATCAACTATTCTAGCGATGACGTAACTGTGATGGGAATAGTAACTACACAGACAAGATCGGCACGACAAGCATTTAGGCTACCATAACATAGCAGGGCACACATTATTTTTATGAAATGTAACTATACATATCATTTCCTTGCTTTCAAATATTGGCAGCTCCCCCTTTCGGTCATTGTTTTAACATCTAGCAGACAGTGAAATGATACTGGTGTTACAGTGTGCATCCTTCCCATATGCGGCCTGTTCTAACGCGATAGCGTTAAAGAGCTCGTATCGCAGAAATTCCGCCGTCGCCGTCGGCGTCGGCGTCGGCACCGTTCGTTGTGAGCGAGAAATCATCATCTTGTCCGTGACCAAAAAATCTAAAAAGCTGCAAATAAAATAAATAATAAAAATGTTGGGTCCGAGTGAGAATCGAACCCAGGATGTCTGCGTGGCATGCAGGTGTTCTACCACACAACCACGCCTCTGCTTCGAGCCGCACTGAAAGTAACTTTCATGCTTCCCAAAAATACGCGTCCTGTACACAGGTGTCACAGTACGAGATGTAATATCGCAGTAATATTGCGTGGTACAAGCGTACATTGCCATCGGACGTCACACCATGTCAATATCCTAACGACTCGGTGGTTTAAAGACAGCCACCCATTACAAAAGGCACACGCATTACTGCGCGTATTCCCTTAAGGCCACGTAGTGGGTGCATCGCAACTTTGAAAAAGTTTCTGGTTTAAAGCATGCTACCCATTACATAAGGCACACACCTTAGAGCGCGCATTCTGTTAAACACTCGTAGTGTTCGAAGTGCGCACTAGGGGCAGGATATCGCTGTCGCGTTCAACACTTAAAGGCGAAGCTTAAGCGGCCCCCAATTTTGATCAGATGAGAAGGTGTTTAACAGGGAATGTCACTGTAATGGACGCTTCGACAAGGAGGGTTTCGAAGTAACGTTTTCTCCATGTGACATTTCGCTATTCAACGGTTCCTCAAAACTTCAAGCCTACATCTGCCTTTGAACTCCTGTCTTGTTTGTACATTCACGGCTCTGGAATAAGGAATAAGGAATATCTGGAATAAGGCCAACACCAGTATAACAGAACTCTAGGTAAGCACTCGATCAGGTGGCACGCAATGTTCTCATCAGAAAACTGGCAAAAAGCTATTTATTTCTAAATATAAACGATGAAAACAGCCTGAGCCTTTTTTTCCGAGGAACACTGAAAACTGAGTCGAGTCTCAACGCATGCAAATTGCATTCTGATGCGAACGGGGGAAAAGACATTATCGATAGGAATGCCCTCGGCAACATGGGTCGAAAGAAAAGAATGCACAACAATAGCAGTAATGGCCTAAACATTTTGGAACTGCACGTAGACCTACTCTCATGAATAGCAGACGCGGTGGCTCAGTAGTTACGCTGCTCGGCTGATGACCCTAAAGCCGTGGGTTCGGTTCCGGTCGCGGTGGTCGCATTCCGATGGAAGTGGAATGCTAGAAGGCTGTGTACTCTGCGATGCTAGTGCACTTTAAAGAACACCAGATGGTGGACATCATCCGGAGCATTACACTACGGCGTACCTCATGGTCTTAGTCGCTTTGGGACGTTAAACCCCACCGACCAGCCTACTCTTATGAATACAGGATAGCAGAATTCACCTGAAAGATGCTTGCCATGTTTCTGGAAATCTGGAAATCCAAAACAAAATAGAAGCTCAAGGCAAGATGGCAGCTTGAAGAGATGAAAAGTTCGTGAAAATGGGATGCTACTGGATCCCACGTTTCGACAAGTGGTTTTTATCTTCTGCGAGGCTGCAACTGTACCCTACTGTAATGTTAAGCAGTAGGAGAAAGCACTTAGGCTAGTTACTGTATGGCCGTTACGCTGATCTCCTGTGGGTAAATATAAATTTTGGTTAAGGTGTCATTATATATATATTGCTTGTCACAGTTACGCGTGCAGGTATAAACAGATACGCAAGTTCAGTCAGTTAGCACCTTGTATGTCGGAAATCGAAGATCCTTATTAAAGACTCCGTAACCGGTGGTCATTAAGGGTAACTGACTGGATTCCAAGAGATGGTAAACGTGTGAGGGGGAGACAGAAAATTAGGTGGGTAGATGATATTAAGGAGTTTGTAGGTATTGGCCACGAGATCGACCTATAGGTGGCAGCACCATCGCCGCGTTAGTGTGGAGAGGCGGTCGGGGGCGCGTATACAAATGCACACAGCGGCGCTTCGTTGTGAGCGGTTTGAGCCGATTGTCGGCGAATAAAATGCGTTTATTGCAGTTTACTGGTATTATATACGCTATTCATTGTTGAATCTATGCACGAAGATCATCCAACATTATTATTACTAGTCAGAGAAGCGCAATCTGCCGATGAAAGGAATGCTCGCCTAGGATGACAGTCTGCGCTTACGCACTAAATGACGCTTTTTTGTTGTTTTCTCTGTACGTGTTTAGCTTGTGTTTTGTGTGCTACGCACTGCAATGACAGGACTGAACTACTTAAGTGTTTACTTTGATCTTGTTCTTTTGTATTCGCAATGCCCACGAACTATAGGTGGCGCGCCGTGCTTTTCAAGATTGCGCCAGGAGGAGGGTCAACCCGTTCGTTAGCATAGGAACAGATAGGACGTGCGAACCTTGCCACTTTCACCGGATGAAGTCACGAGCTGCACTGAAATGGATATGAGACTAAAATACTTTCCCAAACCATGGAAAGTGCTAAGTACTCGCCACCTAATTATTTGCTGCGAAGTGAAAGGTTATATTTCAGCTCCGTTATCGTGCATAACGATGCTTTGCGAAATCCTGTGCGTGCTATATACATGAACATGTATGAACTAGAATTGACGTATGAGCTGAACGGCACTCCGAGGTAGTACGTACCGAGCCTGCCTGACGGATTTGCCGCAGTAGTAGGCCGCCAGCGAGTAGCGCCATCGCTGCTGCGCGTGATGATGGCTTGCAAACATAAAAGTGTTCTGTGATAATACCCCGTCGTCATTGCTTGCGCAGTCGGAAACGCGGAGTTACGTCTTCAACGGAACACAAGCATTTAACATGCCATTCAGTAGCGCTTGTGTCACAGCCATGCTGAGACTCTAGCCGTGTGTACTTCACTCGCATGTTGCAGGTTCGATCAGCACGATCGAAACATGAATATCGAAAAGAACGCACACGTATGCTTTTCGCAACGTCGAAGAAGTTCGCCGTGAGGCGTGGATTGTGGCCGTGACTGCACGTTCAATCGCTCTAACCATTTCGCTTCGCTGGTCGAGCTCGAGCGTGTTGGCGGCATGCGGCGCTCCATAATATCCACAATAATTGTGATACATGCAATGCACAAGAGGAACAATGCTTTTATTTTGATCTCGCTCAAGGATATTATACATTAAATACAATCAAAGTGACTTACGAGCGTGAAAGAACATTAGCGCTCGAGGGGACGTGAAGTGCAACTCGCTCCTCGTGAGTTAGCAGCTGGTGGTTCATCGTCGCTGTCACTCTCGGTGCTTTCACAGTCTTCTACGTCCAGTGAAAAATCCTCGTCCTCAAAATGGTTTCTTTCAACATCACTGCTGAAAGCAATCTGAAGAATTTCCTCCGCCGAACGACTTCGACCACTTCGCGTCACCACGTTTACAATTACAGAGACGTCTGGGCGCGGAGAACGTTTTGCTCTCAGACCGGTCAACAAGCAAATCGCTTGCAGTGTGCTGCCACCTATCAACAAACGTACAAAAACAAGAAGCGCAGCGGTGGCTATGAAACCCAACACACTGGCGAAGGACGGCGTGGATGGAAAGCGTTCGCTCCATGAAAGGCGTCGAGCAGACGCGTCCTCGAATGATTGAAACGTCGCTCGCACGATTCGTAACAGCGCTTTGCTGACAAAGGATAGAGGCCCTATTTTCATGTATTGCCAACTTGAGATCGCTCAGTTATACATGAGGCTGAGCACATCGCGAGCCCGCGTGACCTCCCTTCCGCGTACAGTGTTATGGGACTCATGCACTACAAGAAACACTGACCAATTATATATGCAAGTAAAACAGGGTGAGCTTCAACTGAATATGTCAGACGATAACATTTAACTTACCTACGTGGCTACAGAAAGCCTCGCGAAGCTGATAGTATGCGTACACTGTGGGCTAGCATTGAAAGCGCGAGTTGCCACGTATTTTCACGAAAACTTCGCGTCTCGCAAGAACGAATCAGATTTCTCGTGTCGCGGAGGGCCCGGTTTATTCACTGATGCAGGGAACATGCAAAGTCGTAGTGTTCCTTTCTTGCCAACGCGTTAACACTGAGGCTAGCACAGCCGAACAAGGAAGCGACTGCATAGTGCCGCCATTTTGTCGTCTACTAACCCTCCTCGAGAGGAAGCTCCTGAATTCCGCTCGGTGGCGCGACAGTCTATGGGCATTGCGAATACCAGCCCATATTCCTGTGCAATGAGTTCATTAGCACTATTCACGCGAATACGCATATATACGCAGGTAAGAGTTTAGCACAGAGCTTTCATCAATTGATTACGTGCACGACAATGATGCAACAAAGGTGCGGTTATTTTATGAAACAAGTGTGTTTTTTTTCAAACTAATAATGTGCGCTGCCATCAATCAATTTATAACAACTCCACACAAACGCTCAAAATAAGGTAAAAAGAAAGGATGAGGTTCTGCGTGGAATTATACGACATAAATATAGGGCACGCCGTCGGGATTAATTTTGAACATCTGGGTCCTTCAAAGCGTAACTAAATCTAAGCACACGGGTGGTTCTGCATAAATTTCGCCCCAAGTTAAAATTGCGCGCGGCAACTCCGTTTTATCATTGCCGTGTCATTCCATTGTTTTTATTTTCTTTTTTTTAAGGACAGTTTGAGTACCGAAGTCTCAAACTTCACTTGCTGAAAATATTTCGCTGTGGCAGGACCACGACCGTGCAATAAAAGGACACCTTAAGCACAACTAAAGCTTATCATTAACTGGAGTGCCGCGGTTATACACCTAACAACAACGCAAAAGTGCATGAGCCTTGTTTTTGTTTACCACCGAGTTGCTGAAGCGCTGCATTCACACACTATACCTCTGGTTTGCGACTATGCCAAGCGCACTTCATGGTGTGCTTGAACCAGAAAGCGGCACCGACACTGAAATGAATCTGGCGAACGAAGCGTACGACACCAGTACACAGCCCTCTCGAAAGTCGCACTCACTGATCTATATTACAATGCGCATGCAGCCGAGCAAGCTCATTTGCTTCTGTACACCGTGTTAGGTATACGTACGAGCAGTTAAACTGGCGCTAACATAACAGAGCAAACCGCCCTTTGAGAACGTGCAGGACGTACGCGCACATGCAAACACTGCGTGGCTAGCAGACGACGCAGGGAGCAATCCACACTAGGCGCGCTTCAGTCAGTAGCCGCCAGGCGGCGACTCCGCTCGATCTTGCGGCCAATAACGGGGCAGCAGAAAGCACAGGACCGAGTTGATTGGTGGAACATAGCAGAGGCCTTTGCCCTGCAGTGGGCGTAGACAGGATGATGATGATGATGGTGATGATAATAATGATGCTACAACCACAAATTTACCGTTGATGCGGATCTCTTACCGAAAGATTTTTCCCCAAAGTGCTTTATTTAAAGGCAGCGCCGTACTATTTTTACGAAAAGGTTTCAATGCAATTGCGAGTGCCTACGAAGTCACTAACTTATACTTTGCCAAACCGGAAGGTATTGCACCCGTGCGTAAGCGTAGTTCAGCTTTTCCTGTCGAAAGAATGCGGCCTGCATTAAAATATTTTCTGCGTTAGTAGCGATCCTAGGAGCACATGGCAGCCAATCGTGAAGTTGTAGTGATTAAGATAACCAATCGGACCAAGCAACTTCGAACAGTACTAAGGAATGTCAAGGTTTTATGTATAGGCCGCTTGTTTCCTGTAGATATCGAGCGAACATCATGACTGCATCAGCAGGGCGTGATGGCTGAGCATGCTGACTTGAAACACAGCAAAAGATACTTAGAACATCACAAAGAAAAATTGAGATATAAAGCATCCGATGGTTCTTCTGTTTAATTGTCAAGCGATGCAGCTACACAGCGCATTACTGAAGATACATCTAAAAACAATATGCAGCGGTCGTTCTGAGGCTCCTAATGCTTTCGGTTCAAGGACGCCCTAGGTACTAGTGCGCCAACTAATCCGTTCCTTGCTAACACCGCACGTTTTGTGCCACTGGTGGTGTCTAATTGTCCATCGGCAGATTCGACTTCGAATGAACCACGCCGAGATTACTCAGGTATTTTTACTACGTGAAAAAACGTTTTTGTCGGGGAATGGCGTGCATTGAGACTTTTATGCGTTGTTATGATCGCACAGAATTATCCTGTCACGCTTCCCAAACGCTGCGCTGCACGGATGAAACCGGTAGGAATGCCATGCAAGACTCCTAGCACTGCGTTCGCGGTCGAAATTAATACAATATTGCGTTTCTGGACTGAGGGATTGAGTTTCTGAACGCATCTCAAAAACATTCACGTACAGGGCATCTCTTTCCTTTAGCTCGGTGGCAGAGTTCATTTCTTGCACTACTTCATACCTGCGGCGTATTTCGAGTAGCTCGAAACCAGCAGCACCATGCAGTTGCCAGGATACGAAGTTCTGTACGCTTACCGCCATCTATTCATCAGAAAATTGAGATTGAAAACGATGTTAAAGCAAAACCTTTCTTTGCAAGCTTCCCAGTAGTTCAGTAACCATGCTTCCGGTGGCTTGCGTTTTATTGAATAGCTCACGCGCTGAACGCCGCCTGAATGGGCTTGTATGTACGCGCTTGTATTTACCCGCACCTAAATTACCTCTAGAGGTGTGTTTCGGGCATGTCTCTCGGTGTCGACACAAAGATTGGGCGGGTGAACCGAAGCCCCACCTGATCCCAAACTCAGAACGCGACCGGCAAGGGACTGGCACCGAGTACTCAGAAACACATATTCACACATACGTAGGCTTCACATTTCACAAAAACACAGAGACTAATGTCCGTGATGCGACTCGACCCCGCCACTACAACAGATAACCTACTAGTGCACACAGACTCCGACAGATGCCGCCTGACCACTAATTAACGACAGTCTAATCAAGTGAGTGGCCGTTGGATGCGCGACTCTCCAAACTTGATTTGGGTAGCCAACTGGTGACACTTAACGATGACCGCAATAGACAGCGTGGCCCTGTACGAGGGGTTCCACCCACTGTGATCAAGGGGTCTTGTTTTATTAAAGTTTATTGATTTATTTTAGTTATTTATTTGAAGTTACTGCAATCTGGTACCAGATCTTGGCAGGGTGTGTATACATGAAAACGTACAAGCATTTAAGCACATGCAAGATCATAGCGATTGCAGGTATTCGTCAAACATTTGTAAAGAATTCTATAAACACCGCTAGCGAGCACACAAAAAATATACAAAAACGAATCCATAACTCTCTCAGATACTTTTCATACACTGTTAAGAATTTTGGGGCACAATTTTGGTATTAAGAGTATTCCAGTCTTTATTGCCCTTGCAAAAAAAAACATATTTAAAAGGTATTCCTTGAGTTCAAGGGAACTATGGTAATAGCATGACTTTGCCTTGTTTGATAACCTGATGAGTAAGTAAAAAATTGTAAATGTTACCGTCATAATGACCATTTACCCGCTCAAAAAAGAAATTTTAAGCGGCAGACACGGTTGCTCACAATCACCGGGAGCAATCCACTGCGTCTAACTAGCTCACTTGCAGATGTGCATCTGTGCTCACAGATGTACAACAAAAACTTGTGTCTCTCTTTCTTTTTATCTTTCTCTAGAGGGCTGCTGGTTACCGACGTTATTTTCTAAAGAATTATGCAGCAAAAGAACGATTGTACCTGAAGATCTTCGATTCACAAATTTACATTGAGAGCAAACTGCTTTATCAAAGCTCTCTGTATATCTCTATTCCCGGGACTGATGGGTAGATTAGCGCGCCAACTTGTTCTTTCTCCCACCAGGTAAATTCCCTTCAGTCCTACGCTACCAGCAGGATCGACGTTCTCTAGTCGCAGACGCTCTCACACACGTGACTGGATGACGAACATAAATGACAGGTCATGCGTTGTATATACAAGAATATACGTTTCATTAGCACGGTATATACCAGATTGTACACTTATGAATGCGTAGCAAACATGCGCTATATAATGAACTACATGTCATGACATAAATGATTTCATTTGCCTCAAAGACAAACAAGGCGATGTATGCATCTCCTTGCTGGCTGCTTCGTATTACATCGATTACTACAGTGCGTGGGATCTGCCGCATCTTTTTAGAAAACGGTTAGGTGGGGACCACCAAACGCCCAGAGTATGTTCAAAAACCACGAGCTTTCATGAGCCAGTCCGCCACACTAGACTTCGCGGGACCTGGGTCACATCACAAGCCACAAACAATACCTCTGGATTATTGTATTGCTTTGGTAGTTTTCTATAAGACAACGCTGTGGTTACGGAGCCCTAAGCGCTACCTTAGCGGCAATTCCCGGTAACGCGGATCCACAGAGAATTGTCAGAGACGTTTCGCACTCCTTGAGTTAACAGTCTATCATTACGTTGTCGTTTCTCGCGTTGGCGAATCCATCGTTGATGTCAATGTCACCCTTAGGAATCATAAGCAGTATAAGCTAAAAAGTTTTCAGTACTATATGGCAGTGGAAAAACAGGAATTTATCACGATACTTGCGTATTTGCCTCTCTGTATTATTTTGGGCTGCTTTTCAGGCAGAAACGGTGCACCTGACTGCGGTAATAAGAATGGTAATTGCTATAAAAGATGCGCATGACACTGTTTCTTGGTATTTTAAGACTAATACATGTTTAATGTATAAGAGACTGGCTTGTCTCTTCGTTCCATATCCGCATTTCTCGCGCTTCAAGGCAGTCGGTGAAGAATTGAACAAAGATATAAATAACTACCTTTTTTTCCCCCACACGTTCAATTCCAGTTCAATGTGCAGAACAGCGCGAGAACAACACGCTAAGCAAGAGGGAGATCGGTTGAACTGTTTGAACCTTTCCGTTACACACTATTGAGTATTAAGAAAAACAACATAATCCACCATGACGGAGAGTTCGACGAGTTGCTGAAAAGAACGCATTCGCTTAGCGGAGGAGGGTGGCACAGATTCAAATGCCTGGAATGGCAGATAGCGTTTGAGCGTGCGACTTCAGGCGAAGTGCCTTTACGTGCATAATTTATCAGGGCACGGAAACTGCAATAGGCGCGAAAGACATCGGAAGGCTTCTTTTTTGGTTGACTGCAGTATTTCGTTTTTATATGGAGGAACAAGAACATCGCTATAGCCTTTTTAGGGCGGCGTAAAGACTTTGCGTCAGGCGTAGTACGCACTTTTGAAGATGCGATTCGCTATTTCCAGTTAGTCAGTCGGGAGCACCGAGGAAGAGCAAAAGGAAAAGAGATGGAGCTAGGAAACTGGACCCGGATGTTGTCGCTATTGCCGTTGTGCCCATATCTAATTTGTGAAAGGGTGAGTGTCGCTCGTAAAAAGAAAAACGATCCATTTCCAAGCTGCCCATTACTGTTTCCTGCGGATCAACACATAAGCAAAAAATTCGTCCGCATCTTCTTCCCTACTTCGTTGCCGGCGCACATCTAAAATGCCACTGCAAACAGGCTTGTTCGAGCTAGCCAGCTATTAAACTGTAGGGGTTCGTATGACTCGGCCTGATATACACAATCTAGTTTCATCTATGTTCCTGATTTCGTTTTCTTCAGGAAACCAAGATTTTTCGTGGCCTAACAAGGCACTCAGCGACGTCGTCGTATGACGTTACAGCCGGTACGATGACACTAATTTGATAAACGTCATGGAACGTTGGATGTAGGGGAAAGTCAAGATGGTGGTCACATACAACAGAATGAAAATGTGGCTTGCTTTCAGCGAGATTTCGCGTCTTTGATAGCAGTAAAGAAAAATGTTCTGATTATGAAGTGAGAGGCGAAGTTGAGGCGTTGTGCTCCGGATGAGAACAGGATACGCTGCGGCGCTTGTTCACGACCGTGGAACTTAACATTTTCATAACTCAGTTTTCGAAAATCCTTCTTCGCAAGCATCATGACTTCAGCGCAAGATTTTAGTTTTCTCCGCAAAGCCGGATATATTTGTAAGGGTAAGCTTAACATGACCATGTCATTTTGAGTTTTTGAAAATGCTCTAAATCTGCTTGGCATTGTATAACTGAATTCGTATAATGCTCATGGAGTTTTTATTTCAACGACAGAATTTTATCAGCAAAGCCCGCATGCGCGTCATCTTTCGTTGACTCATGCACAATCACCTGGGGATCTTCGGCATAATTAGCTGCATTGTATTATCTTACTATACCACTCAGAAATTCTGATAACTAAATAAATCATTTAATATTTATTTGTATTAATGAATAACAGTACATTGATTGATTGATTGATTGATTGATTGATTGATTGATTGATTGATTGATTGATTGATTGATTGATTGATTGATTGATTGATTGATTGATTGATTGATCATTCGAATGATCGATCGGTCCATCACTTATATGATTCATCTTGAACATCTCCCTCTCAAAACCTCTAGCTAGATATTCACTAACTCTATTCGCGCAAACGTCGTCTATATCCTATCATTTTCAAGTTACACGTATTCTCTCGAGAATTTTATTTACTAAGCACTCGCATTTGTGAATGAGTGCTCTACCGCTTGCATGAGTGGATGAGTGCTCCGAATCGTTTTTCCTGGGAAACGGCCGTTCAGTTTGAGCATGAGAACGCCTTTCCAAGGCTATCCATCCCGATTCAGTTTTCGTGTTTCCGGCACCTCATGGCAACAGAAGAACGACGCCTGGTCCGATCGATAGGCCTTGTTTTTCTATCTGGGCGGGGGAGGAGGCTCGGTGGTATACTTCTGGTGTACAGAACAGTATCTAGGATATTACTGATGAACAAGTGTCTTAGGAACTTATACCATCTAGAACTCCAAGAAGAGAAACAGAGTGTCTGCTGCATCTAGAATGTTTACGTAGAGTACATTAAAGGCTATGTTGCCCAATTAAGGGCACCAATAACCCGCTGCTTCAACTAAGGAAGTTCTAAACCCTGTCTCTCTAAGATATTTATAAGGCTCTAAGTCTTCAGCCTCTTTATTTACCTTTCTTCTTTTTGCATTGCAATAACAGCAACAAACTACCGCTATCTTCTGTAATTGCCGAATCGGTTATGCTATATTTTGCATCACTGTGCCTGGCGCAATGCCCAGCTCCCACGCCTTCTCCTGCTCACAACATTTTTGCCAGTCATTTTTCCGAGTTTCAGAGTTGTCTCATAACGAGAATTAGGCGTGCGCTGAGAAACACTCCCAAAACAAAAGGTTTCAAAGCTCTAATGATTGTCGCTTTTTAAATAAACTGTTTTCTCGAGATGATTTGTTTGTCCCTCTGCATATATATCTTTATTTCTCTTTGCGTAACCCAGTGTTTAAGCATCCGGGTGTTTCTTAGTCGAAGTTAATAGTAATATTAAGTATAATTTTCAGTTTTATCTGACATTCGTGTGTGTTATTCAAGAAATGTGCACACTTTGCGATATAAAGATCCCCAGAGCAAAATCTCCTACTTATACTAAGTACGCAAAAGAAGTATTTGTTCTGCGCGGTCATACAAGAGGAACTTCTACTCACTGCTGTTTGCTTAAAAAAGCTTCCGAGAGACATTTCTGGGCATATGAAATAGACTGCTTTGTGCTCTGTGACATTCCCCTTTAATAGCAATACGCCCGAGCTTTCAAGCGGAGCGAAACCACTTGACGATGGCAGTTTTCACTGCCATTTGTAATGTTCTGGGGGCAGCCTTACTTTGAAGTATTCAGATGCAGATGGCACCGCTACATCTCTAGCTTATTTAATAACTTTTTTCGCTTCACTCTCCACTGTGAGACAGCCGGTCAAGCAGGTCAATGGGGCAGTGGGGCAGTGGTATGTGACGGGGAGCAATTGAAGCAGCACAGCAAGCACTCCTGCACAAGATGTGTGCTTCGAGACCGCGAAATATCCTATATTCTTTTTAGGGCATCTCCAAAAAAGCTGCCTCCCAAGAAAATTAGAAAATATGCGAAGGATCCTTCGAATGCAAATGACGTGCTCCATACATAACTCTCAGTAACGCAACAAAAAAAAAACGAAACAAGTTTGATCTCCTCCAAAGCATTATATCATGATTGACCCAGTTCGAAGTTTTTATACAAGGCTTGATATCACCCAAATCCTTTCATACTTCTTACTGGTCGTGAAACTTTCACCCATTTCGACCTAATGATAGAAGCTGTCGCTAGAGGAAGGCCTTAAATCTACAGGCGACTGCGTCCAGTTAGCGCGCGAGAGTCGCCGGCGGGAGTGTATTGCTCCCGCGTCTGATCACATCTTAAATCATAACATGGTCGAAATAATTTAGCGATTTTATTCTGCGCTATGTCGTCAAAAACGATGTCGCTTTTAGCAACAGTGCACCCGTAACAGTCAACATCGGTACATAAAAAATATGGGTTTGTCATGCCATAGGAATAATATGGTCCAACGAATCACGATGGTGTGTCTACATCTATGTATTGACAAAATCTGTACTTAAACCCGTACGCCATGTACGAATGCATTCTGTGATAAAGGCCGGTCCCCGGCCGAAAGCTCAGAATAAATGTTGTAATGTTTTTCATTGTGACTAGTTTTCTTTCATATCATTAAACCAAAGCCAGAAACATTCTTTCGAAATATATATATATATATATATATATATATATATATATATATATATATATATAAACCAGAGGAGCTGTGTTACTCGAAGCATGCCTAGCACATATTGTGTTCAGTACACTAGAGGAACCACTGTTATTTTTTTAGTTAATGAGGTAAATTGATGAGTTACAGTTATGTCGTAATTCGACAGGTACTCACCTCATTATCTATATGTGAATGAGGCATACGTAGTCATGCTTAAGTAGCATGTAACTGTGCCGTTTCTAGCAGTGTACTGCTGCCATGCCGAAAGCCGCGATTTAAAGTATCTCCCCATATCGGCGCTTCCCAGCAGGTCACAAGCACGGCTTCGAAATTCCATTTAAACATGACAGGTGACTTTGACTGCGACAGTAAAACCGCAACCTACATGCTTGAACGCACGGTATACAAAAAAGTATATAGGACAAACAGAAGGACCTTTATTATTACACATCAACAATCATAAATACCACGCCAACACCTTGCCAATTCTGCCGATCTCCAAACACGTGCATTATTTTTGTAACATTAAAGTCACGGCGCTTGAATCTGGGGTTTGTGCACATTATGACAGAGAAGCCCGCCAGTCCTTCCTGGTTTTTAAGTTTGATAACGTCGCGTCTTGTTTAAGTGAATGCGCTAGTAAATTGTCTGACTAACCTACCTTGCACGATCATGTAAGTATGGAGCAAACTTCGCACTGTCAGATGTAATTTCAAATTTTTGGCGTTTATTCTGCATGGCCATACGTTTAACTTTGCAAGCGTCATCAGTATATCAAGCATTAGCGACCCTTTTGAATGAGGCATGCGCATTTTTCGTCCCTTGCAATATACATGTGTTTTTTGTTAACATATTTTCAGTCCATTTGATATGCGCACGTATATTAACTGCACTGTCCCCATTCGTATGTTTTCGTCAGCGTCATCAGTGTATCAAGTGTATCAACAATTCTTCTGAACAAGCCACGTGCTTCGTTCTTCAGCTACCGTATGTATATATTTTTTGTTGATAACATATTTTCGCTTGGCCTGATATGAGCACCTATATTAACAGGACTGCCTCCATATTCATGGTATGTTGAAGGCCGAATGCCGGCCGAAAAAACGTGACTTCTTCACATGCACGTGTGCGCCTCTATGTCATTGATATATATATATATATATATATATATATATATATATATATATATATATATATATAATATATATATATATATATATATATATATATATATATATATATCAGTGCTGGGCAGTATCGAAGATACATGTATCTTAGATACTATCTTAGATACTCTATGTGTATCTTGTATCGGTATCGCGATACTTCTCGAAAAACGAGTATCTGTATCTGTATTTCCGATACATTCGATAATGTATCGTGTATCTTAACCCTTTGCGGTCCAAAACCTTTACCCACTTTCCGGCTCTAGCGGTCCGAAACTATTTCGCCAGTTTCTGGCGCCGCGAATAAAAACACAAGCTGTGGAAGAGAAACGCACAGGATATTTATTTTTGCTCCTGCATTCTGCAGGCAACTCTTTTAGTGATATTTGGGCAACGTATGATACCGCTCAAAGCATTCCCCTGTGTGCAGGCCAGGGTTATTACTGCAGGTTTCCACCGCCGCCGTCGTCGTCTTCGTCACTCACTTCTGTCGAATCACTGTCATCACTGTCTGGTGGAGGCACGTAATTCTCTTCCTCACTAAAGTCATCCTCGCTTTCGCTAAAAGCACCGCCGTAAAACGCACGCGGTGAAAACGTGGCCATGCTTCTCAGCGAACCGCGCGCGCGAGTGGGTACGCTCTAGGCCCCGTGCTGATCATAGTGCTGCACCCTAGTGTCAAAAAAGTAAAACCTCAACAAACAAAGCTCACTTATTCCTCAAGAGATGGCCCTTCATGTATACAAAAAATGCGCGCGACTCGCGGTGAGAAAACAGCAAAATTTAAACCACGAACACCCTTGTCGGGCGGGGCCCGACAGCGGACCGCTACGGCCGTGTTGCGTTGTCGGGCGCTGCCCGACAACGGACCGCAAAGGGTTAAGACACAAGATACTTCTATCGCTACACAACCGTGCGAAACAATAATCGCTGGCCAAGCTCCGCTTCTCAAGCTGGTACAGGTACCACTAAGCCATCTGAATGAGTCTTGGGGCAGTGACGCAATTTTATTTTTCCGCCAGAGTATCCCAGTGAGGGCAGAAGATGAGGAAGACAAGCGCGCGGATGTCTACGCCCAGCCCACCTACCTTTTTGTTTGCTCGATTTCTTTTCTTTTTAGTTACGCCAATGCCGCGACACTTGCTCTTAGCCACTGTCCTGCGCCGCGTGTATCGCGCAAATTCTGATGTTGCTACAGTGTCGTTATTGAAGATTCTCTCGCGTCTTGCGTCTTACTCCGTAACTAAATGTGATGTGTGCAAAATGGGGTTCCTCTGCGTCGCGTGTGTTTTTCATATCAACGATTTCAAGGATCTCGTGGATGTAAGTTTGACTTGCATGCCATGAATTAACTTATATGCAAATAAGAATCTAACAACGTTAGCACCACTGGTACTGATGCTAGATCTAAAAGAGCAAGTGTTTACCTAACAGAAAATATCTTCGCGTACCGTGTTTTTCACTTCTTGCTACATTTATTCAAAGAATTTACGAAATCATAATTTTATTATTAGCACAAGTGCTTTCTTAGCTGTCATTTTGCATCCCTTACATTACCTAAGTCTGTGCAGTGTTTTTCCGGTCTGGTCACTGCAGTATGTCTTTTGTAACGCGCTCCCAAAATAAGATCTCTGCTTTATTGTTCTATCTGTCTACTTTATTTCCACTACTGTTTCCACAGTTACACGTTGCCAAGGCGATGTTGAAAACAAGTATATAATTATGTGGGCGTACCTTGAGTAAACAGTACAAAACATTCTGCTTACCGATTAGGAAAATAGCGAAATTGAGTTTGCAATATAATATTGGAAATCATTAGGAGCCATCTTAAAGATGTTAGGAAGGGGATTCGAGAAACTTTGTTTTTCAGAATGCTCTGTTTTGCTCTTGAGCATCCCAACGAGCCGTTTTAGGCAATTTTCCATAGGCACTGAATTTTTTATTGTCTCAACATTTAAGATGACAATACTTCATGCTCATAGCTATTAAGGGGCCCGTCTGCATTGTGTTTCTGTACTCATTCAATGTGAATGTTTGATACACAACCACCTCTCTATTTAACTTATATTTGTTTTCCTGTTTTAGGCTTTCTTAAATATTTTTCGCATTACTAATCGCCACGTAACGGGAGCTACAAGTGGCAATAGCGCGAATAGCGGCGGTGTCCTGAGACGCTTTGTACGTCTGAGACGTTTCTGTGTTGCATATGTTCTCTCGTTGAAGGAAAATTGCTAAAAGATTGCACGTTAGTGAGTATATCAACAAAGAATCCTTTACGCCGGCAGATAAGTAGAATATGAAAATTCATTGCAGTTTTATGTCATCTACGTATACACAAGGGTTTTCAATCTGAGCTTATAGCCAGCGGGCCGCAGTGGCGAAATTTAGTTGCAAGGGCCGGGACAGTGAAGATGGTGGGAGAGAGTTTGAACAAAATGACGTTTGAAAGGAAGCCTTCCCCATATCTTATATATAGGTCACTTCTGAAGGGGATTTGGAGTCAGGATTCGAGAAACATCGATACCGATGTACAGAATGACTGATATCTGGACGCTGATTCTCAAATATAGAGTTTTTGTACCACGGTTATGTTTTAGCACATGGTGATCACATGTTCCTGACGAAAGGAATGCTTGAGGAGACCAGTCATGCCTGTGCAGCTCACGAACCTACTTATTTAGAAAATAAAAACAAATGAGACAAAGACAGTCATGTGTGCGGGCCGGGCCGCTAGCGAAAGGTCTCAAACCCCTAGTATACACCATGCGTCAACCCCCCCCCAAAAAAAAAGAAAGAAAAATGTCGCCACCAGCGTCGTTGCTGCTGTACACCTGTCCGGATATAGAGTATTGTGCAAGCTGTCTTTTACAGATATGGAAAAAGTCCTCACCGGTATTTGCCCCGTCGTGCGAAGGCTTCTTTTGAAGTTATTGTTTTTATATGGCAACCTGCTAGATGGTCGGCAAGCTGTGCAAAGCAAGTACCGCTGTCAGCGAAGTGTACAAAGTGTTGTCCTGTTAGGAAGCTAAAACAAACCCCGATAAGTTGTTTTGGAAGGAAACTAATGTTTCCTTCCAAAAACTAATGCTTTGAGCAAGAAGGGCAAAACGTTTGAGATACTAACAGACATTTCATTCAAGTGAAACAAAATAGGTCACAGTAAAGACATTTTCGTGCATAGGCGTTTGCTGCTACATTATATGGATCTATAATAACAAATTTGAGAATGTATCGAAGTATCTTAAGATACAATTGCCAAGTATCGTATCGGATACAATTTTTGCGGCAGTATCTTGTATCTGTATCTCCAATACTTCTTGCCTGAGTATCTTGTATCGTATCGCGATACAATTTCAATGTATCTTTGCCCAGCCCTGATATATATATATATATATATATATATATATATATATATATATATATATATATATATATATATATATATATATATATATATATATATATATGAACATCGCTTCACCAGCGCACTCAGATGCATTCCTCCGACAGCGAGTATGATAGAAGGGCCGGCAGCAATCACAAGAAAAAAGCAGGTTTCTTTTATTACAGCAAATGTGCGTGGTCACAAGGTAAATGCGCACATGTACACACACACGTACGTACAACACATACACAGGCATGCGCGCGCACCATAGCCTACACATAGGGCAAACCTACGCAGCTTGCTATAATAAATAAGACGCATTATGGAGCGCAGGTCGTTGCCCGAGGCTGGCGATTTGAGCACAAATCGCTGGGTCAGAAACTAGATGCCTGTTGGGCTCAGGAGAAAGAAAAAGAATATGTCCATCACTCAAGACCTCAATCGAGAAATGAAACGTTGAGCAGCCGGCAGCGATTCCCTCAAATGTGTTGGCCATTTTCGGCTCGAGTCTGTCCTCGATGCAGCAGTGGTTGCAGGCCGGCTTTTACCTCGAACATGAAGCGCGTAGACCTGATCGATAAGATTCACACAAAGAAATACGTTTTTTGTTGCGACTCATAAACAAAAAGTTAATGGCGATAAGCACTCCAGAGGGCATTGGCCTTAGAGCGATACGAACAAGAATATTGTGAGCCATGCCACTCTCTGAAGGGGGATGACCAGCGCTGCCGTTTGGCACACGGCACAGAAGGGACACAGAACTTTGAGCGAAAGTACGACCTCAAT
The DNA here is from genome assembly GCF_013339695.2 of Rhipicephalus sanguineus. Taxonomy (NCBI): domain Eukaryota; kingdom Metazoa; phylum Arthropoda; class Arachnida; order Ixodida; family Ixodidae; genus Rhipicephalus; species Rhipicephalus sanguineus. The sequence continues at coordinate 146,191,010 of NC_051183.1, forward strand.
TATTTTTTTATCAATGGTAATCGTGACGAAATGTATCCACACACATTTATTGCCTTGATCGGTAATCATTAATTATCTTGGAGAGAAGAGATGGCGCGTTTAAAACAACTTGAGGAGGGTACATGCGCGCATCGGTGTCCCTCATCGACTAAGGAACGAAGGCTAATCACAGCACCGCACATTCAATCATGGCAGCCGTTTCCCAGTCTGGGCGCATGGCGTTTTCTTGCAGGCCGCTAGCACCGCCACCACGTGCGATCACCATTACCCGGACGGCCGCGATGTTTCACGAGCGAAGATAGAGGAGAGATGGGAGACCCTGCTTGGTCGGTCATCGGATAAATTGTCTCGAACGCAACTGCTGCAGCGTTAAACTCCCTCAAAGATTACTAAAGTAGCGCCATTCGTGTCAGTATAGAGGCAATTCCTCTCTTTTACGCTTTGGAGATCGCAAATGATGTTTGTTGAGGTGCGAAGCTCCCGGAACATGGCTCTTGGTCGGAGAGAGGGACCTGAGCGATTCTCACGCTAAAGCGCCCGAGAACGCTGCAGTTCTAAGCGGCTCAGCGAGAAAGGTGCGCGAAATAAAGAATCTGAAAACTAAAAATAATTACGACAATGTCATGTATACAGGAGCGAGTGGCGTATATTCGCGGTTTTCGACAGTGTAATAATGTACGGTACGTAATCAGCGACCACACGAAAGTGCTCCCTCCTGATGGCAGCGCCACTGCGTACACGGCGGCGTTAAGCAATTCCTAGTTTTCAAGCGTGATGCACTAACTTTTTGGAATGTTGTACAAGCGCCATCTTTTTTTGTCCGAATCTGGGTTGTTTACTTGATCGGTGCACGGTATGTGCTCTACCGCGCTTAAATCTGTTCGTGCAGTGGTGCTGCATGCTTCAATATGCCGACCTGCTGTGCCAATGGTAGCAAAAACAGATACAACAGTAGAGAGAGAGAGAGAGAGATAACATTTATTTACACCCGTCGAGAATGACGGGACAGGGGGCTTTGTAGAAAGAAGCTGTTTTCACTACAGCGGGAAAGGGCCGTAGTTTTCTGGTGGACACTCTAGAGGCGCTGTTGCAGCTGCTAGGAGAGGAGGCAGAAGCGAAGGGACGCATTTGTCGCTACTTTATCTTTTCAGGGACTTTATGCAGCGTGCGCGACCACCGCCACCTCGATGAGGCGGGACAAATTAGTCTTTTGATCGACGCACAGGAAAAAATTACACCATCTCCCGCTAAAGGGGACCATGAGGCGATGCGAAGGCGGATCACTTGCACGATCGCGTTCGTTGGCGTTCGTTGGGCACGCTACCGACGTCGCGTCGTGGAACGCGAAGAGGGACGCTACGCGCGTCGTATCTTCTATCTAGCCTGGCCGTTAATTCTCACAGGGCGAGCGGGGAACGCGGTCGACAGGCGGGCGAGAGGGGGGCAGCGTAGGAGAGGAGGGAGAAGGGGAGGGGACGCGCATGCGCTCGAGCTCATCGCGGCGTTGCGCAGGAGAGAATTTCGGCATGTCTAGCCCGCGTTTCAGAGGAAGAGTGGAAAGGGGGAGGGGAGATGGGTATGGGAGAGGGAAAGTGGAGAGGGGAAGGAGGAGAGGGGAAGGGGAGAGCGGAAGGGGAGAGGGGAAGGGGTGAGGGAAAGTGGAGAGGGGATGAGGGGATGGCGAGAGGGTGAGTGGAGAGGAGGTGTGTGGAGAGGATATGCGCATGCGCAGTAAGGGTGGTCACGCCGCACACCACCACCACCACCACCACCACCACCGGATTGAGCTCCGCCTTAAGATACTTCGCATCTAAAATGCAAAGAACCCTAGCCATATGCAGCTTCGCTGTAAAAAAAACACATCATATCCACGAAGTGAATGATGATGGAGCTTGAGGTTAAATCCGGTAAACCGTGAATCCTGTGTACATCTGCTCAATCATCATCAGATAAAGAAGTGACACGAGAGTAGTGGTTTACCACACAATGTTATATACACAATGTTTATATTTTACATATTGATGCACTATATACAAAAATTTGCATATTGATTCAGTATATACATTTTGTTCAAGAGCTTATTTACGGATCGTATAAGCTCGGGGGAACGTTTTCCTTTTAGTATAATGGCTTCTTCTGGTTCGCGGGCTCTCAGCTGGGTGTCCGCTTGTCGCTGCGGCCTCGCGGGCCCGTGCCGCCTCAGGGTCCGCTTGTCGACGAGCCCGTTTAGCTTTTTTTTTTTCAAATCAAATTCAAATCAAATTTATTTCAACATACAAGCGATGTCGTGGACAATGAACTAAAAGCCAGCAAGGCTTGACAGGGTCCATTGCCCATTTTTCAGGCAGTGACAAAACTGGAAAAACAAGAAATATACCGGAATTAAACTATAAATACACCGCATCATATTACAAGAATACAACAATTACATGAAACACAAGAAATACACAAACATACACAAGAATTACACTATCAATACACCGAAACATATAACAGGAATGCACGAATAACACAAGAAGTACCCAGCATTATAAGCACTAACACATAAACATTGGCATTGCAGTAAATAAACATACTACATAAACATAGGCATTGCAGTTGCATACATGTTTTTTTTTTACATTATGAAGAGTTATATTACATTTTTTGTATTTAAGTGATAGGGTAGTCTATAACGTAGCATCTGATAGGTATAGTTCGTTCTAGACCTCGGTAGTTCCCATATTTCAGAGCTCCTTTTATTGGCCATTTTATGCTTTCGCGTTAAATTAGAAATACGTTTTAGAGTGTCATTGTTCTTTTTAATAGCATTCTTATAACATTTTTTTAATAGGTTTTCGTAAATGTTAGGCATTGGTACCAAATTTAGTTTTTCGAACAGAGGACTAGTTGGCGTTAAGTAAGGCACATCTAAAATGCAACGCACGGCTTTTTTCTGCATTCTATGCAGGGTAATGATGTTAGTAAGTGTCGTAGTGCCCCAGACGAGATGACAATAGTGTACGTACGACAGGAACAGGGATTTGTACAGTAGAAGTTTAACACTTTCAGGAAGAAAAAAGCGCAACTTGCATAGTATTCCAGTTAGCCGAGAGAGCTTACCTACTACCATTTCCACATGAGCATTCCATGATAAATGTTCCTCAAATACAACACCAAGACATTTAAAGGTAGGCACAATAGGCAAAATAGAGTTATTAAGATGCAAGTTTGTTGTAGTAGCAACGTTTCGATTTTTCGGCCTAAAAAGTACGGCCTTTGCTTTACTGACATTTATTTTCAACGAGTTAGCGGTGCTCCAGGATGATAATTTTGACAGTACTTCGTTGGCTTTAATCATGACATCTTCAGCATCTTTCGCGGTTACTAGAATTGTAGTGTCGTCTGCATATATAATAAATTTTACGTCATTATCAATACTAACTACGTCATTAATATAAATACAAAAAAGCAAGGGCCCCAAAATACTTCCTTGGGGTACTCCTGCAATATCTGGTTTCAAATCGGACACGTGACTATTTATGACTACTTTTTGCATACGGTGCTGAAGATATGATTTTAATAATTTCAAAAAAACCCCGCGAAAGCCATAATATTTAAATTTTTCTATAAGTGTGGTATGGTTGATGCAATCAAACGCCTTTGAGTAGTCCACAAAAATACCCAAAGTACATAGCTGACGTTTGAAAGAATCTAATATAATTTCCTTCTGCGTTAGAAGCGCAGTTTCAGTAGACGGCCCTTTCATAAATCCAAACTGCATATTTGTCATTAATTTATGCTTAGTTATAAATGATGTAACACGGCTGTGAATTAGTTTTTCCAGCGCTTTTGAAAAAATTGGTAAGATTGATATTGCTCTATAGTTAGTTAGCGCGTTTTTATCTCCGCCCTTATGCAACACTATAACCTTAGCAACCTGGAGTGCTTTTGGAAAGGTACCATCAGATAGAACTAGATTGTAAATATGGGTCAGTGCCGGAGTGATGGCATCTAATACGTACTTTGCGGGTCCGATTTCGAAACCATCTATATCGCAACATTTACTATTTCTAATGGACAAAAATGCGTCAGTTATTTCGTCAGGTGTCGTAGGAGCCAAAAATGCAGACTGGCTGGTCCGCGAACTTAGAAAATTTAAACAGTTGGGATCGTGAGAACTCTTTACCAAACTAGTAAAATATTCATTGAAAGCTTCCACCAAGTCCTTTCCTGACATTATATTGTCATCAATCGTAATCTCCTTAATAGTCTCCTTACAGACATCTCGGCCAAGAACAAAGTTAATGCGTTTCCAAAGAATATCTGATTTTTTCGTAACGTCAACGTTAAATAAATGTTGTAAGTATAATCTTTTCTCACGACGTAGAAGGCTGTTTACTTTATTCCTTTGAACCCTAAACTGGCGCAGGGTTTCTTCAGACCGCGTTGAAATAAAATTATGAAACAAGCGATTTTTAATGCTTATTTCCTGTAAGCATTGTTTTGTGACCCATGGCTTTCTACGTCTGCGCGCAGGTTTAACTACCTTGTACCTAAAACATTTTTCATAAGCAACTTTAAACTTCTCATGAAAATAATCGTAAGCGGTTTCGGGGTCGGTAATGAGCAGTAAAGGCGACCAATCAATGAGCAATATTTCGAAAGTTGTTTAAGCTGTGTGCATTCACATCCCGTACAGTCAAAGGTAAAGGATTTGCGGTTTCAAGAGGCATGGTTTGCTTAAGGAGTAGAAAAATTGGGAGATGATCGCTAATGTGCGTGCTCACAACACCTGATGATAAATGTGTAATTTCAACATTGGTTATGAAGACGTCTATCAATGTAGTTGAGTTAAGTGAAACATGAGTAGGAGCATTTATCAGATTTGCAAAACCGTTAGATTCAAGAGTCCTATATAAGTCACCTCGCGGCTTCGAAGTCTTCAAAAAGTCAATGTTTATATCACCTCCCATAATGAGTTTGAAATGGTTATCATTAATCCAGTTTAGGTAATCGTCCATAAAAGACAAAAAGCTAGGTATACTCGTACCTGGAGGTCTATATAACACACAGTACACATTATTATTGCATTTGACCGAAAGCACTTCGTAATTCAGAGTAACGAAGGAAAATGACTCAATAAGTTGGCAATGTAGCGTGTTTTTTGCCATTAACATAACGCCTCCTCCTCTTCGAGAAGGCCTATTTACAAAAAATGTGTTAAATCCGGGCATCTTGAAAACATCTGCGTCATTTTTAAACCAAGTTTCAGTTATCATCAGTACATCTGGAGTGAAACCGAAAGAGGCAAAAAGGGCAACAGTTTGTTCTTCCGTGTTTCCAACAGATTGTGCATTAATGTGGATGAAAGATAAAGAATTCTTGTTTCTTGCGTATAAGCTACCCACTTCGCAAGGCGAAAGATAAGCAGAACGAGAGCTGTTCATGGATATGACGTCATCGAAAGAAGCCATGATTTTCCTAGTCGATCTTATCGAGATCCGAGACACAAGCTATGCGCAGTGCTCTGGAAGATTCAGTTTTCCTTACGAAAATCCTGCCGTCTTTTGTCCATGCAAAACGCCAATCCTTTTCTTTCTTTTTCGAGATAGTCATGCCCAGTAGCTTCTTCAGTTCGAAACATAAGTGCTCGTTGATATATACCGGGGCAGACTGTGCGAAACCGATATTAGCAGTTGAAAATCTTTTCTTTCTTGCCTTTTCCAAAACTGCATCGAGTTTTGACCTGCTGCAAAACTGCACAAGAATGTTCGACTGCGCTGAGACCTTCGTTGGAATCCTGTGACACACCTCAATATCACTCTGTGCAATGGGTTCGCCGACAGCATCACCAATTTTTTCCAAGATTTTCGGTAGACTTTCATCCTGCGAAACTGGAATACCTTTGACTTCTAGGTTCCTGTTTCGTGAGTACTGCTCCAGTTGCACTATCCTTAATTCATTTTCCTGCACCTGTTTCTTTAGGAGCGCACACTCGGACAAAAGGACGGCATTCTGAGCCTTAACATCTGCATTTTCCTTCTGAATGGTTTTCATGGTAGCGTTAATTTCTTCGAAGCTTTGATTTATCAGTTCCATGCTAGCTTTCACTTCTCTACTTTCCTTTCTGAATTCCCTTTCCAAAGAAGCGCGCATGTCGCGAATTTCCTGCTTCATTTCTTTCAACATTTTCAGCATCTCAGGATCAGGTGCCATTTTTGAATAAAAGAACAATGCAAGAAGAACAACACACAAGAGCAAAAACAACAAGGCAAAATGTGGCAGCGCGAGCCCTCGCTGCTGACGCCGCCTCGGTGCTGTTAGGGGCTTGTGCTTACTCTCGGCGCTGGCGTCTCTCTTCGGCCTCGCGAGCTCTCACCGCAAGGTCTCGGAGGCGAGCCCGCGCTGCTGCTGCATTGCGAGCCCTCCGCGCTGCTGGCTTGGCTTCTTCGACTTCTTCGGCTTCTTCATCTTCTCGGAGTGCTCCACCTTAAATCGTGCGCTTGAGCGCGTGCTCTGCTCTCGGCGCAGCGCGCGCAGCGTACGCGGCAGGAGGGACGAGAGACAACCCCCCAGCAAAAGGAGCAAGCTCCTAAAACATCTTGTTTGTGATAAGTAATACTGTTTCCGCCTTGAACAAGGAACGGCACTTTGATTATGTTAACGCTTCACTTGTGTTCGTGTGTTTTGGACACGTAAAACACCGGTCTGGATAATAACTGAGTGACATGGTGCATTTCGACCTTTTCCTGAGTACTCAGAACAGCATGTCTCTTCTTCCACTTGATCCTTTCACGGGCACTGCATTGCCACTCAGGGGTGCTCGAAATAAAAATGGAATATCAGACACTTAATAAGTTTTGATCCCAGTGCATCGCTTGGCGCGTTTTGTTCCCATGCATTCAAGCCGTGGTCGAGCGGCACCTAAATTACGTCATATTTTAGACTGCTCGCGTAGTTGTCGAAAGGCGAACGTTTGTAAACCGGGCGTTCGGATAGTGATCGCAACCGAACATTGTCAGGCGATACACTAGATGAAGCCCAAGTAGCCTTCAAGGCGGTGGGAAATACGGGTTGGTGCGGCGCGAGCACGGCGAGCTGGAAAGGTTGAGCCTTCCTGTAGATGGGTTTCCGACCACCGCTGCCATAGGAGACCGTTTGGCGCGTTCAACCAACCGAATGTGCTCTTTCGGTTCCCAGCTAAACTGTGCAGTCTCCGACGGCTCCGGCATGGCGTTTTGTGTAGGGGGCACTGCCGCCATATTCTGGCATCCCCATGCGACATGGTATAATATGGGTTTTTCCTAACTCCAGGGGCAAATGAAAGAATATTACTTGTACGGGCTCGGTTCTTAGACACAATGTTAATGAGAACTAACAGGCATTATTGTCTCTTAGTTCTTATTACTATCCGGGGGCAAATGGGTCTTAATTCTACAAATGTGTCTTAATTCTATTTGATGTGTGGTATTGCGAGTTAGTGAACATGGATGTGAATTGAACTTTTTAACCCGCCGTTGAAACGCACGCCTCTTTGCCCAACTTACTGTGGGGCGGGTGATATCGCCTTCTGGTTCACCGGAAGTGGACCATGATGCTTCCGTAGACGTGCGTCACCACTTCTTTACCTACCGCCTTTGATCTCTATCTGCAGGCGTATCCTAGGGCTATGAGTTTCACTTGTAGATTCCTGGCAATGCATTCGTGGTCATAATGTATAAGGCTGAGGAGTTTCCGCTTAGTAAATTAATCCTAAAATTACATAGCATAGGATTGCCACTTTATCTAAATAACGGGTGGAACCTTACTTAACCAATAAAAAGCAGTTAATTGAAATTAAATCCAGTGCACCTAGGATGCTCAATGTTACTTCCGGTGTGCCACAGGAAAGAGTTTTGGGGCTACATCTATTGCGCATAGATATATGTAAATAATTCAGAGCGGGAAATCCCTGACTCAGTGTCTATTAAACTTTTTGGGGATGATTGTGTAGTGTTTAAAGAAATAACCTGCTCTGAAGACCGTAACCTATTACAGGAAACTCTTCGCCACATTGATTCCTGGTGCCCAGCATGAGACATGGATTAAACGTTGATAAAACAGTGCTCTTAAATATTGTTACGAATATATTTAACTTGTTTACAGTATGGAATAGTCCAGCAGTCAAGATGGCGGTTGTGTATTTTCAGCACACCGACACGTCGTCTGCCTCTTCTTCGCACACCTCACCACAGACATAGCTGCAACCCCGCTACATCGACCTCCGGCGGCGAAAGCGCCGACTCGGCGCTTGTTAGCAGGTGGTGGGCGAAAGGTACGGCTTCAGGCGAGCGACGTGGACGACGTTGGAAGACGTAGAGGGCGCCGTATGGTCCAGAGGGCCGATGTCATAGGTGACCTCAGTCACCTGGCGTAGCACACGGTAAGGGCCGGAGTACTTGGGCAGAAGTTTTTCGGCCAGGCCAACATGCCGAGACGGAGACCACGGGAGAACGAGGTCACCCGGATTGAAGCGAACGTTCCGGTGGCAACTGTCGTATGTATGTTTCTGGCGGAGTTGCGAGTCCGAAAGGCGTCGATGGGCGATCTGACGGGCCTTTTCGGCTGTGCTAATAGCGTGGCGAGCATATTCGGTGGACAGGTGGGCAGGGGTGGGTACGAGCGTGTCGAACGGCAAGGTCGGTTCTCTTCCATACAAAAGGTAAAAGGGAGAATATCCAGCAGTGTCGTGGCGCGAGCTGTTGTACGCAAAAGTGACAAAGGGTAGCGCAACGTCCCAGTCGCGATGATCACTCGAGACATACATGGCGAGCATGTCAGTGAGCGTGCGATTCAAACGTTCTGTGAGTCCGTTCGTTTGGGGATGATAGGCCGTCGTAAGCTTGTGCTTGGTTGCACAAGAGCGAAGTAGGTCCTCGATTACCTTGGATAAAAAGTAACGACCTCGGTCCGTGATAAGTTGACGAGGAGCGCCGTGATGTAAGATGACGTCTTGTATCAAAAACTCGGCGACGTCTGTAGCGCAGCTGCTCGGGAGAGGTCTCGTAATGGCAAAAAGGGTCGAATAATCCGTAGCGACGGCGACCTATCTGTTACCTTTGTTAGAAAGTGGGAAAGGTCCCAAAAGGTCGAGGCCGACACGAAAAAAAGGCTCAGCAGGTACGTCGATAGGTTGAAGGAGCCCGGCGGGGTGCACAGCTGGCCTTTTCCGGCGTTGGCACGACTCGCAAGAAGCGACATAACGATGTACGGAACGGTAGAGGCCGGGCCAGAAAAAGCGTCGGCGGACACGGTCGTACGTTCTGGCAACACCAAGATGGCCGGCCGTTGGTACATCATGTAGTTGCTGAAGTACGGTCGAGCGGAGATGAGTGGGTACTACAACTAGTAGTTCCTGTCCCACTGGGCGCATGTTCCGGCGGTATAAAATGCCGTCGATGATGACGAACATGCGAAGCGAACTGTCCGTCGAGTCAGTATTCAGGCGGGTGATTAGATCTCGTAGGGACGCGTCACGCTGTTGCTCGTCACCGATGTTGCCGAAAGCGGAGAGCGAGGAAATACAGATGGACGTGTCATCCGTTACGAGGTCTGGATCGTCGACGGGGTACCGAGAAAGGCAGTCGGCGTCTTGGTGTAGACGGCCGGACTTGTAGACCACTGTGTACGTGAATTCCTGGAGGCGTAGAGCCCAACGAGCTAGGCGCCCTGTTGGATCTTTGAGTGCTGAAAGCCAGCATAGAGCGTGGTGGTCTGTGGTAACGGTGAAAGGTCGACCATATAAATAGGGGCGGAATTTACCAACTGCCCATACAAGCGCCAGGCACTCGCGCTCAGTAATAGAGTAATTGCGTTCGGCAGGAGAAAGGAGCCGGCTGGCATACGCAAGAACTCTATCATGACCGGATTGACGCTGGGCTAACACAGCGCCAATGCCGTAACCACTAGCGTCGGTGCGGACCTCGGTTGGAGCGGACGCGTCGAAGTGGGCGAGGATCGGCGGTGTGGTGAGCAGCGTAATGAGGCGGGAAAAAGCACTGGCTTGGTCAGGACCCCACCAAAATGGCACATCCTTCTTGAAAAGGTCAGTGAGGGGGCGAGCAATATCTGCGAAGTTTCTGACGAATCGTCGGAAATATGAGCATAGGCCCACAAAACTTCGAACGTCTTTGGCACAAGTTGGTACGGGAAAATCGAGGACAGCGCGAACTTTGTCGGGATCGGGTCGGATGCCAGATGAGTCGACGAGATGCCCTAGAATAGCAACTTGGCGATGGCCAAAGTGGCACTTCGATGAATTAAGTTGTAGCCCAGCCGCACGAAACACGGAAAGAATAGACGAAAGTCGGTCGAGGTGAGACTCAAAGGAGGGAGCAAATACAATGACGTCGTCCAGGTAACAAAGGCAGATAGACCATTTAAAGCTGCGCAAAAGCGTGTCCATCATCTGCTCGAACGTGGCCGGCGCATTGCACAAACCGAACGGCATGACTCTGAATTGGTAGAGACCGTCAGGCGTTACAAAGGCGGTCTTCTCACGGTCGAGGTCGTCTACGGCGATTTGCCAGTAACCAGAGCGTAGGTCTATCGAAGAAAAATAGGTAGCGCCATGAAGGCAGTCCAAGGCGTCATCGATACGAGGAAGCGGGTAGACATCCTTTTTGGTGATCTTGTTTAAATGCCGATAATCCACGCAGAAACGCCAGGTGTTGTCTTTCTTTTTAACTAAGACTACAGGGGAAGCCCACGGACTCGAAGAAGGCTCAATAATGCCTTTTGTGAGCATCTTGTCGACCTCCTGTTGAATAACTTGGCGCTCTGATGGTGAAACTCGTTAAGGACGCCTGTGAATTGGAGCTGCATCACCGGTATCTATGCGGTGCTTGACTTGCGAGGTTTGACCTAAGGGCCTACCGTCAAAGTCAAATATGTCAGAGTAGGTCGTAAGGAGATCACTGAGGTCTTTAACTTGAGAGGGCAAAAGGTCTAAGGCAATCATCTTGGTTATGTTGTTGTGCAGTGTAGAAGAGGGGACTGCGTCGACTCTGTGCGGGTTTGGAGAGACGACAGCGGGCAGTTCGGGTGACACCGATGAGATCTGGCACTCGTACGACGGTGACAGAGTAGCGAGAGCAATGCCTTGTGGTAGGACTTGAGAGCTCAATCCGAAGTTCAGAAGAGGAAGGCACGTCTTGTTCGCTGTAATAGTTACAACTGTGTACGGAGAGGAGACGTTGCGGGCCAGTAGAACACTGGGAGAGGGAGAGACCACGTAATCCCCATCCGGTACACTGGGATATGGTTCAACAGCGACACAAGTTAGGGCTTGTGGTGGCAGACGAACAGCCTCAGCACACGAAAGTTTCATCTGAACCACCTCCGACACGTCGGCGGACGCAGGCAAGTCAAGTTGTACAACACCGGCCGAGCAGTCAATGACAGCAGAGTGGTCAGACAAGAAATCGAGTCCGAGGATGACATCATGAGGACAATGAGCGAGAACATGAAACATAACGGACGTCTGGCGGTCGGAGAACCTCACACGTGCCGTGCACATTCCGAGTACAGCCGGAGTTCCTCCACTAGCGACACGTACAAATAGGGACTCGGGCGGCGTAAGGACCTTATTTAATCGTGCACGGAGATCAGAGCTCATAATAGAAATATGTGCGCCGGTATCAATGAGGGCAGTCACAGGCAGGCCATCCACTTCCACAGCAAGCAGGTTCTGGTCCGTAGTGAGGGTCAGCAGAGGGTTTTCAGGTCGGGGGTCGAATGCAGCAATATGATGCGGAAAACTAATCCTAGTGTGTTTGCCTACAATATCCATGGCTACCCCAGTCAATCAGTAACGCAGTATAGGTATTGCTACGTAGAAAACACACAGACAGGAAAGCTGTGCACTTTCCTGCGAAAACAGGTTGACATCTTCCAGCTTCTTCTGCCTCGTTCTCTACGGTTCCTCGTCTTAGCCCGTGCCTCATTGTCATCCCCTAACGTCACGTGTTGTTAGAGCCAGCTGGGTGAAGAAAAAGAGAGCCACATGGTGTGAGCGGGCGGATTGCAGGAAGACGAGGGGGGGGGGGAGTGAGCTCAGATGGTCGTGCCATGTTTTTGTCCGAAATGTAGTACTCCTTTCTGTTGTGTTGACGTCATGTAACTTCAACGTTACATTTGGTGGCAGCGGTGGGTTACGATGAATGGACTGACTGAAGGAAGAACTGGTGAGCGCAATGAATGAGTCACTGCTTGAGCTAGACCGCAGGCAGCTGCGCAGGTTCGAAAAGTTTCTTCGCGGTGTTTTGGGAAAGAGAACAGCATGTATTGCTGAGGGCATAAATCAAACTTCAGATCTTCAAGAGCAGACCAGTGTTGAGGAACAGAAGGTTGTTAAAAACACTGATCTTAATACTGATTTGTCACTGATCTTAACACTGATGTTAAAAACACTGATTGTTAAAAACACAATGAAAGCACTGGTCGGTGTGAGCGAGGCGAGACGGGTAGCAAAGACTGTGTGATAGTGCGCACAAATGGGAAGAGAGTCTGTGAGGCGGCGCTTACGCCGTTGTTCAAGAGCTATGTTTTCAGCGCGCACACTCAGACGACATCAACTCCATCAAAACCAGGGACAGTACCAAAGGAAGAACAGTCCAAAATTTATCTTGCGGCCTCTACTCAGCAGCTCGTCATCGAGTCGGCGGAAATTACCCAAGGCAACGTCGCCAGTCAAGTTATTGTTTGCAACAGCCGAGAGGGGCTATCTGAAGCCGAGAGGGGCGGCGATCTGAAGAATGTCCGGCGTACGCAGAAGCGCGAACTCGAGGCAAGGGACATTGTCACCAACGTTCTGCTCGTGAATTCGACGTCATCTGTTACACGCAGCAAGGTAGCTCGCCACCGCAAGCAAAGACCGCTACGCGTGACTGCCCTGTCAGAGCGCGCATTTTCCAACAGCCGTCTACTCGTACGCCATAAATGCGGTCATTTGTTCAAGGGGACTCTCAACCTCCCGCGGAAGGGAACAATCTTCTCTTCCCACCTATTCCGCTACCAACTATCGCCCCTTTCCTCCCCCTCCCTCCTCCCGGTGGAAAGATATCGCGAAACTTGGCGATAAGTGCGTGAGTGTCCCGTCCATTGCCTTGATGGAAAAAGAAGTTCGGTACATGTCCCGTGCGCATGACCACCGCAGGTGATGTTGGCTGATAACACTGTTTTGGGTTTTTTTGCAAATAAGTGCTTTGCAATCTTTTTTGTCCACGCGCCGCTTCCTTACATTCTGTCCCGTTTCGGAAATAAACTTCAGTTTATTTCCGAAACAATCACAGACAATCACAGACAAGACAGGGCTTCTCTGTGATTCTTCCTGGTCCTTCGTCCTTTTTTGCGTTGTTAGTAACATTATGGTGGAAAGATGTTACGAGATGTCGGAGCCTGCTGGATGAAGAGGAAGAGCACCATATGGAGGGGGCGGGCTAATTGCAGGAACGCGAGAAGGATGAAGGAAGCTGAGGTGATCGTGCCATGCTTGTGTTCGAAATATAGTGCTTCCTTCTTCTGCGTTATCGTCGGGTGATTTCATCGTTACAATACTTAGGTATTACTCTTTCTAGCGGTAGGACATGGGGGGCACATATTTCGTTAATTTGCAGATAAGCCTTCCGGAAACTATGCTTTTGTAAAAAGGAAGTTTGCAAGGGAAACTGTGAATGTTAATCCTCAAGCGTATAATTCTATTATCAGACCTAAATTGGAGTACGCATCCGTTGCACGGGATCCGCACACTAAAAAAATGCTTAGAATGGCTGCAAAAGAAAGCCTTCAGATTCATATTTAATAAATACAAACGACTAGATTCACCAACTCAACTCATGAAAGCACATAATATCCCCACATTGGCGGTCCGCAGAAATATCTGTCGACCCTAATCCTTGCACAGCACTTGGAACAGAAAACATATGACGTCTTCACTTTCATATTTAGAGCCCCCTACAGGAAGAACGGCACGCAACACTCACAATTACACCTTACAACACATTTTTACCAAAACAGAGACATTCAAACAGACTTTGTTCCCCCGCACTCTTTCGCACTGGAACAGTCTGCCTAAGTTCGTTCGCGAGGCAGACAGTTTTGATAAAGCCCTTGAACTACATTTGTCATGTTGAATACTGAACCAGTGAAACTGTTATACTTCTTGAAGCGCGAGTGTTTTTGGGCATTACTGGCGCTGCTCTTCATTTATTTTGTTAAAAATCGTCCTACAGAAACTGCCGTGTTGCATGTGATGCCAGTATTGTTATGAATTATTTGTGTGCTGTTCTTCTTTCATTGTAATTCTATTCCTGCCTGGGCCATGCTGGCCTGCAGTATTGTGAAATAAATAAATAACTGCCCATGGGACCAAATTATGTGGCGCTTTCTCTGCTTCCGGCACTGTCCTTTAGTGTTCTGGCGACTGTTTTGCTTACCTTGCCATTGCTGAATCCCAGGCAGGCACCCTGACAGTCCCTTATAATTTCCATCTGAAACCCTTGCAACTCTGGAGCGACGGCAGCCTCTTCGATGTCAGATACAGTGCAGCTTTTCATCGAAGCGCTGACGTTGTCCTTTAGTGCGAAAAAACGTAGGATGAGATGAAGAAACGAAGAGGACAAGCGCATACTAACAACTGAACTTTTATTAGACAAAATGGAAATATATAGGAAGCGCAAAACCACATGTTCACCACGAACAGAACCAAAAACCTCAGATGTGCGCATCCAGGTACTTTATCTCTGCCTTATTTAACGCAAGAGAAGGCTCCCCAGCTTTCAAAATAAAGCTTCAACGAGCTCACGTGCCGTCTGGTCCCTACGACGTGCGGGCACTTCGGCATCAGACAGGAATGAATAATCAATTACCAACTCAGCCAACATTCCATTCGCCCTGGTCCTTTATTTCGGAGTCCGTCGCCCACTACTGCGCCTCTACCGTCAACATATGTACCAGCGTCAACGCAGTTGGCGTTCTTTCTGTTCTTATAGGTCCTGTATCGTTCCCACCCTGGATCTGCGCATTTCCTGCTGACCGACAGTGGGCATGTCCAAAGGAATAGAACGCACCTTGTACGTAGGCTCAATGTAGTCCGGTATATCTACCATGATTCCTATCCCTCGTATGCTATCCTGGTGGCCTCTTCTCCGGTAGAGGGCTTTTCCTGTTGTAGTGCGCTCTATCAAGGAATTATACCAGCCGAAAACAGACGAACACAGGAAACCCGGGAACAGGAACACAGGAAACACTTCCCTGTGTTCTCGGCGCCAAGGAAGCTGAGTGGGTTATGCGCACGTATTGGACGAGAGAAGAAACCACAGTGTGATACGAAGCATGGCCAGATCTTTGTGTATTGTGCTCTTGGCGTCATATGCGCAATACCACTGAATTGTGGGAAGGCTTACATAGGCCAGACGGGTCGTTGTGTAAACACTAGAGCGTGGGAACATTTCAAAACGTTAGAAAAGAGAACAGGATCAAATCTGGCCCTTCACTGTAAACAGTGCAAATGTAAGCCGGTACTGACTGATTTGAGAATTTTGGGGCGAAGCCATGAGAAAATGGCACGTGAAATACTTGAGCCCTTTCACATTGCGATGAAGGGCGAAGCATGTTGTAATGATAGCTCTGTGGCATTGCGCAGAATAGAACAAGATTTTCTGCAATCTTTTTTGTAATCTCGAGAAGGAAATGAGGATGCGAAGATGACACACAGTAATAGCATGCCATGTTTTGTGTTATGCCTATATGGTTAGTTCGGTTGATGTAAAGAGCGATAGTGATATGACCATGTGACCGCATGAGTGTATATATTTGAGCCTCGCTTTGGCGATTAAAAGAGTTGGTAGTCTAGCCGCTTTCCTGTCTCTCACCGTTTCCTGTGTTCGTCTGTTTTCGGCTGGTATAATTCCTTGATGCAATGCACCAACTAGCCCAACAACCAGTTCTACTAGTGCGCTCTATCCTGCGTTTTGAGAAGCCAGCCATGCCTCCATGTGTCTGACAAAAATTTGGAGGCACAAATGAACGAGGACAAGAAATGACAGGTCTGGTGCCAACTAACAACTGATTTATTGGAAAGAACATTGCATCACAGGTAACTTCACGCGCATTCGCGAGTCACATTGAAGATCACCGTAACAGAACGACAACCTACCTTGAGTCATCAAGACTTGTCTAAAAAGTGCACTTCCCTGTGTTCCCTGTGTTCTAGCCAGCTCCTCCGAAAAGCCGGAAGTTCTTAGGCTGCGCAGGCACAGGCAAGATGACGTAGACTTAACAGTCACGCTGGTGTTGCTCCAGAGACCGGAAGTACAAACACTCAGGTTCCTAGGAATGTGGATTAACTCTTAACACGAAGAGAGAGTCAAAGTAAAAGTTTATTTCAGCAGAAAATTCTGGATATTCTTCAGGGCTAAAAGCTGCTCCAGGCAGTTTGACTTGGTCCCTGAAGACTTTTACATTGGCAGCATAGTACGTTTACAGTACAAATGAGCACGTAAGGTCATACTTAAACATACCCGAGTAATGCTGCAAGAGTTGCAGTTAGGATTACATCAAGCAATAGAAATAGCATACAGAGTGTCACGGTAAAATTTGCATTTAAACGTTTAGTACAGCATAAACAACTTCGTAATACAAAAGGTACTGTAATTGCAAGATCAAAAAATAAAAAATTCTGTAAACCTGGAGGTTTTGAAAGTACAGAAATTTTACAGAATAACAATATCGCATAAATATGACAACTCAATCAAATGACAACTAAAGCGGACGACAACTCAGTCACGTGACAACTAAAGAGGACCACACAATCAGGCTCCTGTGCGGGCTTGCAGTGTCAACGTACCTGAAAGCTGCCCGCTCTTTCAAGCTTTAGTGAAAACGGAATCGTTCGCTCGAAACTGCCTAACCAACTGCTGCAGTTGGCACCTCTTAGGAGGTATGGAATGATAACCAGGTGTTCTTCTGCAAGGCGAAAAATTAAAATAATAAGAAAAAACAATCGTGATTCGCGTCATATTGGTGCGAATATTTACCATCTTCGGG
This sequence comes from Rhipicephalus sanguineus, assembly GCF_013339695.2. Taxonomy (NCBI): domain Eukaryota; kingdom Metazoa; phylum Arthropoda; class Arachnida; order Ixodida; family Ixodidae; genus Rhipicephalus; species Rhipicephalus sanguineus. The sequence continues at coordinate 146,208,077 of NC_051183.1, forward strand.
CAAACTCATTTGTCAACCTAAAAAGACAGGGCGTGCAAACACGGACACAAGAAAGAAGTCAGGACACCACAAACGCCGTTTGTGGTGTCCTGACTTCTTTCTTGTGTCCGTGTTTGCATGCCCTGTCTTTTAGAATGAATACTTACCAACTAGCTCAGCTCTCTGTTATTCATTTGTCAATATGCAGCCAATGTATAGACATCGGCAAGGAGTCAAGACGAACGTGATGGGTGTTTCCTTTGTTATTGAACATTCTTTAGGGGGATTGCGATAACTGTGCTGTAAGGTGATAGTGATAGTTTTATTAACACGGTTCAATTTCGCACGTTTATAAAAACCACGCTGCCTCATGTAGGGCGTAGTTTCTCTTCGGGTTTGCTAATAAGCTGGACTCGTGGTGGCTGCCACTGTTCAAGGACAAGCACACAGTAATCGGTTGAAATCATGCTCGTTTGCGAGCACTGCGTTTGAAGGTAAACAATATTGCGCAAGGCAGCGTGCGCTGTCTACAGTGTGCGTTATTTCTTTCTTTCAGGACTCGCCGTTGGACCACCACTGGTAGCTAATGGGTATTATGCGACAGTTCATGCTTACCCCAGTCAGCAGAACGACCCAGAGGGATGTACGCTCCCCTACCGACCGTAATGATCTGAACATCATTACGGTCGCTAACGGAGACATGCTTTCGTTTCTTCATTAGGTACGAGTATGGGCGCGGCGAATGATGCCCACCTGCCGACATGCACGATAGGGCACTTACGCGAAAGAGTATTATCAGTTCATGGCCCTACAGTATGGTTTCGGAACTATAGTATTGGCGATTTCACTGCAAGCAGTATTGACATGCTGGGAGGAAATGGAGGACCCGGAATAAGTTTTATTTCGATTTATGGCCATAACTATGCGGCGGAATGCCGATTCGTCATCGCAGCTTTCCGGTCACTTCCTTTCATTTTAGCCAGCAATATCACCGTAAAGATTCTCTAAAATTGCTTAGCTTTGTCTTCGGCTCTTCTTTATTACAGTGTGGTTCATCTGGCATATCTGCTTTTCACGAACCCACAACGTGATGCGAAATTTACAGCAGAGAAGTAAAGAGACCCTAACGCAAGACTTTGGGGTCCGAGATGGCACTCGCAATTACTTTGTTGATAAATTAGTGATTAACTGTGAGGCATCTTTTTTATTTCATGTGTTGATACATAAATAAAAAGAGCGAGGTTGACAATACTTTCAGGTCTGGCGGTCCCCTGCTGCAAATTTCCCGCAGGGTGGGTGCCCTCCCAACTCACTATGTACTTCGTTATGCCAAGCACCGGGCCCAAAGTGCGCTTGTACCTATTTTACCGGTAGGTACCGGCGGCAGAAATTCTCTGCCTCCCACAGCAGCGGATGATGCTCCACTATTTTACCTGGCCTGTGGTGGATTAAGGTGCGCTACATAGTAGAGCGTCCGCTTTCAATGCGGAAGGTAGCGGATTCGATTTCCAGTGCCAACCGGAAAACCATCGTTTTTTTCTTAATGAGTAGAGGAGTATACCGACCTGGCGGTCGGTTGTTTTTGGGTACTCATCTCGAAAGGTAGCCCCATAGCGTTCTCCAAAAACCCCTGGGCGCACCTTAAAAGAGTACTGACACCAATTTTACATATTTTGGTCTGATTGTTCTAAATAAAACCACTGATGTCGAGAACCGTAAAAATAGTATCGTGGTACCTGGAAATGCAATGAATACATGTTTAATACCGCTACCTTAAAAGGCTCTTTCGGTTTCGATATCGAGGGGGCTGCTTCGCATTGACGTGTAAGCACAGTCTGACGTGACGGGGAGACAGGAACTCGCGACGTACTAGCAGCAGCGCTGTCAGTTACACGTGGTGCACGTAAACTACAATGGATTCTTCGACGTACTAAGACAGCGATTTATGCAATTTACGCTGCGTGCAGGATGCAGAGTTGGCAAACCAAGTCAACTGCGCTGACCCGTCGTGATAATGTCCATTGCGGTGAAGCTGGCTTGCCGAAGTTGTGTGACGAAAACTTTAAAATCCAAGTAAAATATTTTATACGTGTTGTCTGGCTCCGGTGTGTCCTGGGCGTTAAGACTGCATACCAAGGAAGCTGAAAATGCCAGTGATGCGATGCCTGAAAATCGTGTCGGTACTCCTTTAACCCACCACAGCCTTGGTGTAATAGTTGAGCATCTTCCGCTGCTGTGGGAGGGAGAGGATTGCTAGCGTCGGGTACCTACCGGTGCAATAGGTACAAGTACACTTTCGGCCTGGTTCTCGGCAGAACTAAGTACATTGTCACTTGGGAGGGCACCCATCCTGTGGGAAATTGGGTCATGGGACCACCAGACCTAAAAGTCAGGTGATCCTTTTTGTTTCTTTTGTAGCGTTAGCTACACTTGCCTAGCCGGAGCCGATTTCGCGTGGATCCTCATGAGCCGTGCTGCGCATGCGCGAGGATCAGTGATGTCACACAGCTGGCTCACCGGAGCCGGTATCTCAGGCGATCTCCGCCACCGCCGCGCGCGGCTCGCCGCTGCAGGTCTGCGCGTTCGGGAGGAGTGGCGTCGTAGCCGCGGCAGACACACTGGCGCCGGCGCGCGCGCAGACTCCGCCACCGCCGCGCGCGACTCGCCGATGCTGGTCTGCGCATTCGAGAGGAGTGACGTCGTAGCCATGGCAGACACACTGGCGCCGGCGCGCGCGCAGCTATTCGCTTTCGCTGTGCTTTCGCCGTCTGACACTGTGCTGGAGCCGCTTGATAGCGCCTCTGACTGGCGTTTGCACGTTTGTAACGCCAGGGAGGAGATCGCAAATGCTGCTCAAGGGCGCAGAAGAGCCGAGAAGCTTATCTCATCGGATCCCGAAGTAGTTGCCTGGAAATTAGCGGTTCAGCGTACGAAGAATGAACAGAAGAAGGCTAATAATCCTAGACAATCTGGAAAGCTAAGCATAATCAGCTGAACCTTTGCTAATGCTACGTATATCTTGGCATAGCCGAGCTAAGCCACTGCAAATTTTTTTTGTTTCTTTTTTTCATCCGATGATTTGGTGTGATCACGTCATCACTTGACGTCATGTTATGTGATGTCATAATGACTCCACAAGATGACGTCCTCAGGACGTAATCTCTGATAACGTGATTTTTTGCATCGTTCGGGCTCACGCCAACGCTGACGGTCACTTTGCTCGTCGTATGAGGCATGTAATGTTTTTGCCTTTAGATATCTCTTCAATTGGAACAGCCACGAATTTCACACCCGCTTGCCACAGCGTTTATATTATTTGCTGCTTACGCGAATTTCTACTCACTATATGACTCTAGTTTTAATTTATGATATACCTAATGTCCACCCTGTCATGTACAATCCTTTGCTTTATCTGTATTTCATCAGTTTTATGTTTCTTTTTAAAATTCTCTCAAGGTTTTCGGACAACTCGCACCGGCGCTTGATTAGGTGTTGCAGAAGATAGCAGAGAGCGTAACTCGGTACTCGTGCGACTAAAAAAAAATCATGCACACTACCGTAGCATAATGAAACAAAGAAACACCCACGGGTTTCACCCACAATAAAGCTTTGCAAATAAGAAAAATAATGGCAGTGTTTTCCGAAACTGACATCACCAGGTCTGGACATTGCAAGCAAGCATGGTGGGTCAATCACCCAGTATTGATCTTGTATGCAAATTATCAAATACCGGCGGAGTGCGAAAATGGTCTCAATTTAAAACAAAATAAAAAGATCCGGGAGAGAATAAAGTCACACAATCCCTTATGAATTTACCAGAAACAACTTCAAGGCAAAAGCCATGTTCTTCTTTCGTTTCTTCTTTTTCTCTTCCCCCTGAAAGTTTTCTGCACGCAAAGGGGTTTCGCGCTGTCTCCGGGATTAGAGGCGTTGGAAGCTTTGCGCACGACACGTGGTTTCGCAGTGCCTGCGGGATCGGCTCACCTTTGTCCGACCAAGGATGCCATGCCATTACATCCAGTTACATGGCATAATATGGAATTTATGGAATATGGGATTTAAATAAATAAATAAACATAGGGACGTCATGACGATGTCATAATGACCTAACAAATGTTTGCACTTTATAACGCCATGATGACATCACATGGTGACGTTATCACAGGGCTATTATTTTTTCTATCGCTTCTTGTTGACGCCGTTGCCGCCACCGCCGGCGGTTAATTTTCGCGTTTGAAGAGGCATCTAAAGATTTCGCCTTAAAAACGAAGCAAACACATACTTAGGGTTAAATTCTAATGACCGAGTTGGAGAAAACATCCTGTGGCGCAGAGCTCGCGAACGCGTGTTCCAGTGAGAGGCTAGCAGTGGATTCCTACCAGCGCTCATCCCGTGTAGCAGAAAGTGCCACAGATATTCAGGGAAACGTGTACTATACTCGGGGACAACTTTCTGTGGCAATGGAGCGAAAGCTACGGGGGGCGGAGCTAACTGCTCTGTGTTACTGCGTCAAAGTGGTTCCCGATAAACTGCTTACGGTTTCAGTTTCGGCGCGAGAGATTCGCAATTGCTACAGTTCATCATTTCGCATGTTCTTCGTGAGTGGGTGCGTTGAACCACGATCTCTGAGCATGCAGGCACATTGGCGACTCTTTACCTACCCTTCATTTGCATCTAACCAGGGCACCACTTAGAACCTTCGCCTTGAGCCGTGCAACAGTACGCTCTCCTACGCCGGTAAGTTGGCTAACCGAACGAAATTCGGGAACGACGGAGAGCCCAATTTGCGTAAGTCTCACTTGGGCGTACATGTTGGAAACCACTTGCTTTGTTTGTTTCGACAGCCTTCGCTTCTCAAGTTTCTTGAAAATCCTATGCGGCGATTCAAGTGGCGAGCTACCGGAGGAAAAAAGGCGCCGTCGACGAGGAGGACATGTTATTGTTTTATTTTTTACCACGAAAGTGTTTTATGCCGGGGTCCACCAAGACCTTCATGACGTATTTCCGTCACGGTAATACGTCAGCAAAATGATCGTCATCGAATGACAAAGGAAAAAAACTATAAGAGAACGTTCGGTGGACAGGAGTCGAACCCCTGACCTCTCTGTCCGCGACGATGGCTAGCGGGCGTTTAGCCCACTGAGCTACCGCCAAACACATAACGGAGGCTACATGAATGCGCCTTTTATCTTTCATACTTTCCTCTCACAGTGCTCTTGCATGGATGGATGGATGGATGCTATGATCGTCCCCTTTATAACGGGGTGGTGACATGTGTGCCACCAGACTCGAAAAAAAAAACAAAAAAAACGCGCCGTTGCTGTGACTGTCCCATTCGGCGCGTTTCCAATAGAAATGTAATTTCGTTTAACACACCGCGAGGTGGTGGCTTCACCACAAGCGTTGCTCTTAGCATTCATCTATATCGAAAATAGCTCTCCGACGCTCGCCTGGCTGCCGCACCGCGCTCCCCGCTCGCCGTGTGAGAATTAACTGCCAGGCTAGAGGAAAGAAACAACGCGCGTAGCGTTGCTCTTCGCGTTTCACGGCGCTTTGGAATGGTGCATACCGAGTATCAGTATTTATTATATGCTTTTTGATGCCATATTTGTGCGGGATTCACCATATGCGGTGACCACGTATATGTTAAAAACTTCAGCTACCGCAAGGGTTAAATCATGATCATGGGTGTTAGTCTTCGGCGCGGAGACGTGCCACTAGGCGTCAACGTGAGTGCGTCCACATCAGGCGGTGCTACATCTGCCAAACAGCAATAGACATTATAGGAGTTCTGATATACCGGTGCACTAAAGCAATCAACTAATTCTTTGACGACACGTTTCACTTTCGTGTTATACCGATTCCTATGACAGAGGGAGCAACCATTTTTTTTTCTGAAGGGAACCCATGCGACGCCAGTGGAGAACGCCGCAACAAAAAAAAACACCGAAAAAAAACAAAAATTATGTTGTTTCACATAATCTGGTTAATAATTTCGTGGCATTATCACTTGGAAGCTAAACAGTAAGAACTGTGCATTTTTCCGTGCTTAGGTTACGCACAGCAAATTATTTCTTGAGGCTGCGCAGCGAAAATATCGAAACGGCGTGGTTAGCCCGATGACTGCACTGCCACAGTATGTTATACCCCAGTAAGCACTCTTTTGGCTCGGGCTGTTACATGACTTTTCTTTCCTGCTTGGTCTCTTAAGGTAGGTCACCACCTTCGAGAAAAAATTTTACAGTTGCAGTCCAAAAGTTATAAATATGGCTTTGGCTTGTAGGACTTAGGTACACTTAAACTTTAGAATGCTGAAACTGCTAAAAATGTAAAACACAAAATTTATACATTCAAAATCTGCCAAAATAGGCATGTTGCGCCAACAGTCATAACTACAAAATGATTGGTGCGATCGAAACGAGACTTGGCAGGTACGTAGTGAGGGCACTATCCTGTGCATCTAACCTTCCGATCAACCTATTTCTAAGCTAAGGCGCGTTATTGTAAAAAGAATGAAAATGTTTATATTTGACAGGTGTTTTTTGCACACAATTGGCCCTAGTACAAAAACGTTACCGCTAGTTTTCAATAATATTGCTTGAATGCACAAATCAACCTATAAAGAAATAGTATGCAAAATTGTATGTAAAAATGTTTATCAGAAGGAAGGTTATCACTGTTCGCGTAAGTGTAGGCTGAAAAAAATCATGTTTTGAGAAAAATTGCTATAAAGATTTCAGTCGAATATACCTATAATAAATAAACGTTCAATATGTCTGAAGTTCCCCAGGATCATAGCTTGGAACCTCCCGTGAAGCGGCGCATTCTCCTTTTGAGCGAGCTGAAGCACATATATTTTTTATAGCTTATTTTGCGTCTCCAGCTGACTCTTATCTATGTGCGCCACAGCGGGTCCACTCTTGGTATATTGATTCCATAACTTGTGTTGATGCTTCTTTTTTGTCCTATACTTTGCCATATTTCATGGAGTACTATAACTGTCTCCTTGAAAGGCCACAACTAAGTCCAAGAGCTCGAAGTAGTGTACGAAAAAGCACAGACATCCGAGAGAAAACGCGCACAACTTAAACAACAGCGTGCCGCAGCCGTGCAGTGGAAATTTTCAAATAAATCGAAAACATCATACCCCACAAACCTTAGAATGTGCTTAGACAATTAGCATTATGTAATATGTATAACGAAAAACATTTATGACGACATGGCAGGTGTTATGGAATCAGAAACCTTCAGTTTCGGTTCGAATGCATCTTAGAGGCGTTGGAAAATAGTCATAACTTTCGAACGGCTCAAGATAACTAAATAATTTTTTTGCTAAATATTCTTGAATAGACAAGGAGCTTGAAAATGATGAATTCAAAAAAATCGTTTTTTTTTCAAAACAATTTGTTATTGAAAGTGGCAACCTACCTTAACCGGTGCATGTCAACCGACTGGATATTTTTCTGATGGCAAAGATTTTTTACGCATTTGCATGGTTAATTAAATAATTTTTGGTGTTTAACGTCCCAAAACCACGATTTGATTACGAGAGAAGCCGTAGTGGAGGGCTCCAGAAATTTTGTTCATCTGATGTTCTTTAACGTGCACCTAAATCTAAGTACAGGGGCCTCAAGCATTTTCGCCTCCATCAAAAATGCGGCCCCCACGGCCGGAATTCGTTCCCGCGAGCTGCGGGTCAGCCCTCGAGCACCATTACCACTAGACTACCGTGGCGGGTGCATTCGCATGTTGTTTTCTAGATTTCTGTGATACTTTTACGCTACTACACAGTTGAAATGATTACATGTGTCGTCGAACACCCCCAATTTTTCCATGCACCCATGCACAAGTGCAACGCCGCAACGAAGCTTCGACTGCTGGGCGGTTTAGGGACCCTTTAACAATTTAAGGCAAATGGCATATCTTCCTTAGCAATCAGGCATATACAGCATGGAGCTCAGTATTCGTTTCAATAAAGAAAACCAAAAAACAAACATCAAAACCACATGATGGATGACAAGGTGCCTGTGAACAATCGAAACACCCTCCCACGCGTTCCCGATAAATATTAGGTTGCAGCTGCTGTGCACTTCACACGAGGGCCTCGAATGACTACAAACGGTCCTTCGTTGTCCCCGCGTATGTTTCCCGCTTCCATATATAAAAGAGAAACCCGTATAGCAACTCATCTCGCTCATACTAAGACTACCATGGGTAGACCACGGAAACTAAAGACGTCAGAAGAACAGTGTGAATACAATGCTCGACGAAGAAAATTAATTCATCTGGTTGAACATGTTCGCAGAACCATTCACGGTCCACCACAGCGACCACAAAGCAATTATCACAACCCTTACTCAAACTAATAATGAAACAACCCCCCCCCCCCTCGACATCTGTGACGTTTGATACAGCTTCGCTGGACATTCACGCTCACAGGGCGGGCTGGCGGCCAGATTTTCAATTGCGCTCACAAAGAAAACTTTTTTTGCGTGCAATAGCCCCACAGCAGGCTTCTCTGTAGATAAAGCCGTATTGCGAGAAAGTAAGCTTTCAAGGCCCGATGGGAACGGTTTTCTTTCCGATCATTCTGTTATTTTGTTTCAATCCTTCCTTATGGATTCAATAGCTTCCAACCATCTGTATTTAGATTATTAAAACGATATATTAACGCGAAGATGTTTTATGCCGGGGTCCACGACGGCTCCACTGACGCATTTCCGTCACGGATATGACGTTGTAAAATGTAAAGACTAATATTTGGCAAAGAAAAAACTACAAGGAAAAAGTTCCACCACGGGGAGTCGAACTTATGACCCCTCTATCCCCAGCGCGCACCTCCAAACGACTCCGCCACAGACGGCACGTTCTTCGTAAAATTAACGGTCGTTCTATTTATATACACCATTTGCCGGTGGTGGTACTCAGAGATCGGTGGTACATCAGCGTGTTTTTGTTATCACTAGCGAGATGGCCCGAAGGGCTCGAAGGGTGCGCTTTAAAGGTCGTCGCCCCACGTGTTGAAATGAGCGTGCGCCTCTACAGGGCGTGGTGGCTCGTGCGCGCGCGCTTAGCTTGTACGTCTTGCGCTCTCACCGCAAGTTTGTGTTGAAGAGACAGAGAGCACGAACGTCACTTCGCTCAGTGCAGCGGCCGCTTTTGCGAAAGCAGCGCGCTGCTCACAAACAAATAAGTTACAACTGTGAACGTTCGCGTTCATCCTGTGTATACTTGTGCGTTCGTTTTGTGCGTCCTTTTTGTACGTCCTCCTTTGTATTTCGTGCGTCCTCCTTTGTATTTGAACAGCGTGCTTTAATTGTCAAGCTGTGACAGTTGTTAGTTCGCGCTCATCCTGTGTGTGTTCGTTCCTTGAGTCCTTTCTGCTTGAGCAGCGCGTTGGAAGTTTCGAGCTGCTTGCCATTGTTTGCGTGACATTACAACTTGTTGCTATAGCATTCATTCCTTCACCTTCGGGGCGAAACACTGCACAACAAATGCTCAACTACGTCTGTGAAGAGACGTTTTACTTTCATGTTATACCGATTCCTATGACAGAGAGATCAGCCATGTTTTTTCTTAGCTTCATCAAATACGCGTGTTTGTGCAGGTACAAGGGGCCACAAACTCGGATTGGAAGACAGATTTTGCAGGGATAATCATCAAAGAATGCATGCGCATTAAAATGCTAACATCGATTTGAGCAGCGGAACTTAAAACAAGGGACAAAAAGAAGACAGACGAGGACGCTGTTTAAACCAGTATTAGCTATGAACCAACTAGCTCCGGTGAATGCTGTTTTGGCATTCAAATGTTTTTTCAGAAAAATCAGCCGAGTGTAACAGAACTGCGCATGAAGCCCTCTCTTCGCACGCCATCTTACACGTTTACCTGCGTGTTGGCTCAAAGATAGTCGCGAGTTTTGGTAAAATTCCCGCGCTTTCTTCCCGAGCTTCGACGAAAATTCCAATATTCATGTTCACGGTACTCATTTGTCTCACTAAGAATTGAAGATGTATTTCGTCAACTGCCCTCTCCGTTGGCGGACTCGAACGACAGAGGGCGTGTCAGCGCTTTGCCCGATTCCTTGGCTTTATTAGGACGCCCGAGCGGGCGCAGTTTCGCCTCCTCAACAATTCTTGCTTCTTGCTTTCACATACGAGTTATGAGTGGTTTCAATCGAGTAAGGACATTTTTATGAAATACGCGACTCACACGAGATATTTTTATCAAGAACTTCCCGAGAAAGAGTTTGAGGGGAAGGTCACGGCACCTCCCCTCCCCTAACTCCCGCCTGTGATCAATAAATATTGAGGTGGAGCATGAACGCGTGTGTTTTGAGATATGTGTGAATAGATTTGAGTATAAACGTAAGCCCACATAAGACTGATAGTATTGCTGAAGATGAGTAGCTGGACAATAGGTCGGCACTGAAAGGTGGAGCTCACTCAGACTCACTCAAAAATTATATTTCGCGCTTAGGGCTCACTCGGGCTCAGACTTACGAATATCTTCCTCAACCGCACTCACTCGGACTCAGACTCACTAAAGTTTTTCCTCAGCGGGGCACACTCTGACTCAAGCTCACGAAAATATTACTCACTCGGACTCACTCAGATTCATACTAATGTCCCGATATCAGTCCAAAGAGTATGAGTGCGCCGACTCATGAATGAGTTTGCCGACCTATACGTGTCCGTAATGATACGTTAGGCTGATCTGCTTCGTACAGCAACAAGGAAAAATCTGCTCTTGGTGCAAAACAGAGAACGTACGTCCGAGGCGAACGTCCAGACATTCACCAGAGCATTTGGATGACCGTAGAAACAATATGTCAGCGTGTCTTCTCTTCAAAACAACGAACTTCGAACAACCGAGCTCTTCGCCACGCAAGCTGCTGCGCATGCCACCACGGTTTACGCCACGGCAATAACAGAATCATTAAGTGCCACGCGAGCTAAATTCCGCAAGATCACCGTCATTCTCCAAGACCAGTGGCTACTGCAGCACTAACAGAGCATATAGGAGAGCTCTACGCTGCGGAAGACGACTAACCAGCGGTCGACTGAAGCAAAGACCGTTCTTTAAGCGAGTGCCACTTAAGCAACATTGCAATTGGCAAGTTACCTGTGGGGCCTTCGATGACGATTGTGGTGCATACGGCTGAGGGACTTCATGGCTTGTCTCCGGAGACGCTCAAGTTGGAGCACCACACGAGCCCGACCTGGCTCGATACTCGGCCGCAGCCGGGCTCAGCCTCGGTAATAGTTTACCCGAGCCTAGTTCGGCATTTTGCCTCAGTCCGACGCGTAGTATCCCCCGTCGCGTGATGTGCAACTCCGCAAAACAGCACACTATAAATTGGGGCTATATGCGGTCCCGTTTGGGTGGTGTTCTCGATTTTTCGCAAAAATTTTGCCTGGCCACGGTAAAGGAGCGGTACATGACGCAAATTAGTGTACGAATTAACAGTGCTCTTCGGTCATTTAGAAAACGGTACTTGTGGTCATGCGTGTCCATTATATAGCCATATTTTTCTTGCCTGGAAAACACTGATCACTCCTGTTCCCGGTTGACTGAGACCTCGACTTCCTATGAGTGATCGCACTCAGGAAAGACCGATAATCGCACATTCGAAGACCGGACCCTGAGTTTCACAGTGTCCTGCCTGTCAACGAGAACAATCGAATTAGCCAAGTGGGATTGGTAGCGGATGACGAAGTTTCAGATTGTCAACATTCATCACAAAGCCCTAAGTGCAGCAATTTTTCAAACTATTTCGACGTGGTTGGCTCCCATATGCTGCAACCCAATGACCTGAAAAATGTTGCAGTTCCTATTACTCCCCATTAAATATAACAATGTGTCACGCACAGTAACCATGATTGATAGCGTGCCGTGCCAGCATGGATCGAAGTGCAGGACAGACGCAAGTTCAGAAACAGCAAAAAATAAAAATGCTGCTTCGTGGCATGAAGGTGAGTAGAGGTTTGCGGAAGAAGGATCGAACGACGTGGCCCTCGATGTTAGAAACAACATGAAATCTCCGGTCCAAAGGAAAAAACTTTATCGCAGCGGACGGCGACTTCCGCGGGGATCATTTATATATATCCGATTGGGAAAGCGGTGCGTTTATGTTCTTATCCAGCGCCACATCGTTATCACTGCTGGAACGGGAGTCTTTTGCGGCTCGCTCAGTTCTGCGACACTCGCCAGCAAATCCAGTCCCCAGTTTTTTCCCGCCATCTACACTCCAGGCAGATATCACGAAGACGCCCTAAAGATGATACAAATACAAAATGCTATAATCCTTAAAGCCTAGGAGCGCGAAATCACGAGAAAACCCGGCTCAGGCGGAAGGACATATTTTTGTTTTTCTGAATGTGCAGTGGAAGGCGTTTCGAAAGCTCCCTTAACTTTTCCATTAAGATCCAAAGTGGGTACGCCATTCCTCCTCATTAAAGACGGATTTACGGTTCCAACAACTTCCGGAGCAAAGTATGAAATGAAGAAATCCCTGTAGAGGCTGCTTTGTATTTGTTTTTAAAACTACGACGAATCCATGACATGAAAGAAAAAGATTTAAAAAATATTTTGCCCAAAGAAATTGGTGGCGGTGTAGAGCAACCAGCTAGCGATGCCAGAAGTTTGGCACCCGACCGTTGTTAATGGCTTCAGCAAGGGTGAACCGACAACAGGGCCGCCGAGCGGAAGAAATATGGCTGCTCGTGTTCCCATTAAGGCAGAAGCTTGCGTAGAAGCTGTTCGACGCGACCGGTGGCTTCCGGAGAATGACTAGCAATATATTGTGGCGTGCAGCTATGCGATAGCGGTAAGGCAAAAATTTGGGTCGCTAAAATGTAAGTAGCGGTGCCCTGTAGCGGGAAAGAATGAATTATCCATTATGTAACTGCGCAAAAAACAGAAGGTGACACAAGAGGAGAGGAAAGCACAAACAGTCGCTTTCCTCTCCTCCTGTGTCACCGTCCGTTTTTTGCGCAGTTACATAATGGATCATTACCAACTCGCCCAACTTACCACTCTTCTAGAATGAATTAATTTGAATCAGAGCCGCAATATTCATGTCGGATGTCAAATAATTTGGCGGTAGACAGCATGCAACATGCGCGTCTAATTTACCAGTGAAATGTGACTGCGACCTTCGAAACCGTCACGCCTTTAATGTAATTAGGCACGACGTCTCGAATATATCGTTATTAAGCCGATCTCTATTTCGGTATTATGTTGTAGGCGTACAGTGCACCAGAATGAAAGGAAAACTAATAAGAAAGCGATGAACGTGTAGCGAACATAACCGTTTTCCTCGTCAGCACTGTTATTCCTCCGTTTTGCTGGAATGTTTTACGCAGGTCACAACTGAATTCACCCGAGACGACGTCGAGGACTTCATTATTCCTGTAAATCTAATCAACACACTCTTACAGAAAAACAGGGGGCACGCATATCAATAGTAGACGTCTGCCCTATATCGTGAAAGACATACTTAAACTTGGGGAGAGCATAGGCGCAAGCCGAAGATAGGTAGAGTACATATGGGTGCACCGCACCCCCCCCCCCCCCGCCCGTTTCCCTTCTGAATTTGAATGCATACACATAAGCGTTCACATAAGAAACACGCACACGCATGTACATATAAGAAGGTAACATCGCTCCCGAAATGCAGGAGCCCTAACTGTGAAAGCTTAATCAGCACAAAAGCTGCCCTCCAAGATTTCCGGTGAGCATTGGTTGACGGATCAGATTGGGCAAATACAAGATTAGCGAATAAGAAGCAAGCAACATGGATTGACAAACATAATTCCCCCTGAGGTCCGCAGCTCAATTTGAGATGTTTCTTTTCCTGTTCTGTTCTGTTCTGACTAGTTTGCTGCGCAGAGGTTGAGGTTTACAAAATCTCGGCTACTCCATTTCTATACGTTCTGTAGCAAAAAAAAAAAGATAGTGGTTGCCCAAAAAACAAAAATGAGCAAGTAAAGAAAACAGCTTGATATACTCGCAAACACAACCCACTTGGTTTCTAGCATGAGAGCATAGGCAACGTCATTATATGTTGTCTTCTAGCCTGTTTAGGTCAACTACGGAACAGTATGCTAGCAAACTGGTTTCATGATGCCGCAGTGCGTTAGATAGTGAACTAGAACGCTGCAAAAGCTTCTATCGAATAGAACTTCGGTAAACATGTAATGTACCTTGGTCTCAGCGTCGCATAAATACGTCTCACCCGAGCTCTGTTCGAGTATCTTGCGATGATTATAAGCGCCAGTATACGCATTGCTCTATGGATGGATGAATAAACTTTATTTCGGTCCCTCGGAACGCGCCCTAGCACGTTGCGGGCCGCTCCCACGTCGGAACAGAAAGACCAAGTCTCTCTGCTGCGTCGCGGGCCCGTTGGACTGCCCATAGTTGTGCTTCGAGTCCGGAGCTTGTAATAGCTTCTTCCCATTTTGACGGCGTGATGACTTCGCCGCCGTGTAACGCGGGGCACCGCCAGAGCATATGTTCGAGATTAGCGATATCTGCGCTCTATATTGCTCTATAAAAAAAAATAAATTCACGAACACGATGAAATACCTATCCTATTTTACGCTCTTTTGGCACATATGGTCAGTTGCTGTGCAAGTAAAATTCAGTTGTTCGCACTTGTATTGCTCGCTGCCGAAACCATCCTCGGCACAGAAACCTTTGAAAGCGTTGTTGCGCTTTTTGCGCAAAACTAGTCTCATAGACAGACTTTAAGCAGTGTCGTTTATCGTACTACTGTTCTTTTTTGTTCTTTTTTGTAACATCTCTTTTCTATCATCTTTTACTCCCCCTTCCCCTTTCCCCAGCACAGGGTAGCCAGCCGGTCTGAGAACTGGCTAACCTCCCTGTCTTTCCGTTTGTCTTCTCCTCCTTTCCTCCTCTCTCCCTTCGTCTCAGATGCGCTACGCGTAACAAAGACCTGGGAACGTAGAACGTTCTGCTATTTCGCTCTGCCTGACGTCAGATTTACGTCCTCGACAATTCAAGCACAGGCGAGGACCAGGAACGTTTCTGAATAGTCCAATTAGGCGCTCTTTCTGTTTACCATACGTCCCTTTTTATTCCAAAACGAATTATATTGCCTGCAATGGCAGGATTTTTTTACCTCTCCAGCTAATATGAGTCGATAAGCGCCGAGAAGTTGAGATCGACCCACTTGGCCCGAGCTCACAGAACTAAACCAGAAAGCGGGTAGATGAGGGTTCCCCCTCTGTCTCCAACTGGTGCGCTTTCCCTTGATTATCACGCGGTGACTTGCTACGGTGGCTTGCAGCAAGGCGTCAGTGAAAATGCAGACTCAGCAAAGACTAGTCCGCGGACAAGTGCTGTACATGCCCTCAAATAACCCGACAGCGTTATAAAACCAGGCGAATAAATCCAATGTCGAAGCAGCTACGAGCAACCCGGTCAAAATGACTGCTAAGCAGCTCTCTTCCACTGCATTTGGAAGGGGGCACTGTCCGGAAGTTCCGTAAACGCTTAGATCTTGTGCAGCGTAATAATGCGCTGGTTGGTGCGCTCACGTCATTTTAACGTCGCGGGTTTTCACTGTTTTATGACGTCTCTTGAGTGGCAGACTTTGTTGCAAATGCTTTGGTAGGTAGTTTGGGCATATGAATGTATTGGACGAATGAAAAATTAGCTTTAGAATTTCCATCAGCGTCGTTTTTCTTCGATCACTCAAATTCATTCAGAGATGTAACGTTGATGACACTTTCAGAAGCATGAAATCAGTGCATGTAAGTTTTATGTGTCCAGTGAACTTTACTGAAAAAATGAAAATATTATAATAATTTGTTAGCCACGTTGATATCAGTGTATTCGGCAGTTGTACCCTATAGAGAACAACTGCCCTAACATTATAATGTTATAATAGCATTACAACGTTATTGTCTGACGAACACTATGCTAGAGTGCTGGTATAATTCAAGCTTTATTTCATTCCAGGATGTCGCTGGCGTTTCAAATGCGCTTTTCTCGGAAGCTGTGCAGTTTAGCAGTAGTAGTAGTAGTAGAAGAAGCAGCACAGGGTTTCGTGCCTCTTATCCGATTGTCTGTCACCAAGAACAGATGAACCAGCATTTCTGAGAGACCAAGAAAGAATGGACGGCCTGTTCCAGAATACAAGCGCGAAAAAAAGGGAGAAATCTCCTTTTAAACGAGATTAAACGAGAAACATGCTCTATCGTATGTTTTGTTTGTGTGTATATCATTTTCTGTAGGCCTGCACATTCCAGACAACGTCGAGCATGCATAAGGCTGTCGCGAAAGATAACGCAGTCAACGGACACTAAGATAACTTTTCAGAAAAAAAAAACACAATGCGAGATCTGAAAAGCACATTGCGAAATAATGTTATTATGTTTCCTATTCGTCATTAAGGCGAATACAGATACCATCCTATTCATAAACGCTCCCTAATTTGTTAAGTAGCGCTTATGATAACGCCTGACGTCATCCCCTCGAAAGAAATAGAATCACCATCTCGGACATGATCACGTGTATCTTTGTATTAAGCTTGACTTGATAAACTTAAGCTGTGACTTTAAGTCGAGGTGCCTTTTCAGTACAGAAACTCCAGCCTACGTCGCGAGGGCTGGTTCAACAGCAGAGCTGGTGGCATCACATTGCTAGCCATGTTTGCATCGGCACAAACGAGGTCATACATTTTCTCCTCCTGCTCTCCCAACCAAATGTCTTGTACAAAGTGTTTCTTTATCTATTTTATTTCTTCCTTTCTTCCCTTCTATCTTTCTGTCTTTCTATCTGTCTTTCACTCTGTCTTCCTCTTTCTTTCTTTCTTTCTTTCTTTCTTTCTTTCTTTCTTCTTTCTTTCTTTCTTTCTTTCTTTCTTTCTTTCTCCTCCCTCGGCACATACGCTTTTGCCCGCAGACTTCATTTTTAGAGGACCAGTGGAGAGTAGTGGGGATTGTCCTCTTTCTGTAGCGCATACAATTCAGGAAACGGCGGACGACGCTCCCCAGAGATTGACCTCAACCTTAAAGGGACCCTGAAATGGTTTTGACGATTTTAACGCGATAGCGTTAAAGAGCTCGTATCGCAGAAATTCCTCCGTCGGCGTCGGTGTCGGCGCCGTTGGTTGTGAGCAAAAAATCATCATCTTGTCCGTGACCGAAAAATCGAAAAAGCTGCAAATAAAATAAATAATAAAAATGTTGGGTCCGAGTGAGAATCGAACCCACGCCGCCTGCGTGACAAGCAGGTGTTCTACCACACAGCCACGCCTCTGCTTGGTGCTGCGCTGAAAGTAACTTTTATGCTTCCCAAAAATACGCGTCCTATATACAGGTGTCACAGTACCAGATGTAATATCGCAGTAATATTGCGTGGCACAAGCGTACATTGCCATCGGGCGTCATACCATGTCAATATTATAACGACTTCTTGGTTTAAAGACAGCCACCCATTACAAAAGGCACACACATTACTGCGCGTATTCCCTTAAGACCACGTAGTGGGTGCATCGCAAATTCGAAAAAGTTTCTCGTGCATAATTGCTCCTGGTTTAAAGCATGCTACCCATTACATAAGGCACAAACCTAAGTGCGCGCATTTTGTTAAACACTCGTAGTGTTCGAAGTGGCACTAGGGTCAGGATATCGCTATCGCGTTCAATTCTTAAACGCGAAGCTGAAGCTTCCCCCAAT
Source organism: Rhipicephalus sanguineus (assembly GCF_013339695.2). NCBI lineage: Eukaryota > Metazoa > Arthropoda > Arachnida > Ixodida > Ixodidae > Rhipicephalus > Rhipicephalus sanguineus. The sequence continues at coordinate 146,225,767 of NC_051183.1, forward strand.
TTTTTTACGAACACATTGGGCCGGTAGAGCAAGTCCTAAGGATCATTTACAGACCGATTTAAGCTCTGTGCGTAAACTGCGTAATTTAATACAAGGCTTTAAAGCTGCGATTCGCCACCGATTACAGCGGCTCAGCCAAACGCGTTTTCAAGCTGCCCACTTCCAGTGCGCGTCGTCTCGGAAGCGCGACGTCACGCAGGCGGCTGATCTGATTGAATATGTCCAGTCCACGTCACTGAACCTCCTGTGGGCAGCGAACGTCGTCTGCCTGTGTTACAACGTGCTCGGTGTTGACGTGAGCTGAACGACAGTGTTTATCTCGAGGTTCCTTTTCTTGGACAAAATGAATTGCCCTAGCCGTGTTGTGTACCACACCTCTAGCAATTGGTGACTTGTAAAATTGGGACATCGTGCAATGTTTGTGATGCATCTGGCGAGCGGAATCCCTTCAGCTCGTCGCTGCAATAAGCGTCGCGCTCTCGCTATCCGTTCAACGCCACGATCCACGTAACTTCATCCCTGAAGACACAACCACATTGCCCGAGTTTAAGCTTATCGGTAGTCGTTCTCGAATCCGTTTTGTTTGTCCGCATGCTTTTGCAGCTTGTCGCCGAACAGGAGAATAAAATAAGATCAGCTGGCAGTGTGGTGGCACCTGTCGGAGCAGATATCAGCCACTCCGCGAGCTTCGTCTTTGTTGCCAGAGGGCATGCTGCCGAGCACACTGGACCTGCGAGATTGCGCGCAACCTGTCGGCGCGCAATATCTCAGGCCATGCCTGGGCGAAGCTGAAACCGTCGAGTGCGCTCATGAGAGCGCTGCGATCGCCGGCGATGCCAGCGTGTCTGTGAGTTGAGGGTGCAAGGCAGTGGTGAGGAGGAGGGTATAGATATAAATTCCGTAGCGCCTTGGTACACGGTGCGTCGCTTAATTTCTGGTGCGAATGATTTGGGGATGCTCTAGCCTAAACGCTGACAAAACTTCAAAAAACCGTTTCAGGGTGCCTTTAAGCAGCCGCGCTCATCAAAAAGCCTCTCAAGATTTGCTGTAAGTTATCGCTCATGCGCTGCGACCACTTCCGCCGAAAGGCGCAAAGGTAATCGACCTTCGGATACTTGGATATCCACCCGGGGTTATTGGGCAATAGCGTGCGTGAAGCGTTTGGTCTTAATGAGAACACTGGCAAGGCAAACAGATCCGCGATAGAAATAAGTAGAAGACCGTTGGAGGAGTGGCGGCTAAAAAGTAGGGGGAACGACAAAAATAAACCAACATACATTGTTACCACGCAGCAAAATTAAGAAAGCTAACCTATCAAGTAATAAGGGTTATTTTTCTTCTCTGAAATTATTCAATTCAGGCTGGCAGTGCCATAGGCTGAATTAAAGATGGAGTCTCCTGGCTCACAGGTCACAGCCCCGTCAAAGAAATAATGCTCACAGCATCTATCTATCCAGAATATGACGATTGTATGAATCTCGCGTGAAGCTTGTGTCAAGAAAAAAAAAGGAAAGGGTTCCAGTATAAGACTGTAATAAATGGAGTAATAAATGACTAGAATGAAAGGGCTATGTGACTGTCAGTCGCCACCCCACTTGAAAAGAAATGCTAATGAATGCCATTATCACAATGGTCATCGAGCATATGTGGATCATTGAGTGGAGAGTCGGCGGCAGTCAGTCGCACCGAAATAGACGACAGCAGTCATTAGGAAAACGCGTGGGCCGAAGAAGAATAATGCCCGGGAAACTGTCGTATCAAGGGGAATTTATTGCTGGGGCTGTCTAGCTTCAGATTAGAGGAGGCGTTCGGAATGAAGAAATGAAAGTGTTACTCTAGCACCTGTTATGCACGCTATTAGACTCGCATACTTTTTTTTGAATATCATAGCACAGAATCCCTCTGAATTAGGACCAGAACACAAGCTTGTCACTGCAGTGCAAAGCAGTTGTCCAATGCAGTGAAAGGACTCTATATGAGGGGCTAACCAAGTATAATAATAATATCTGGGGTTTAACGCCCCAAAACCACGATATGATTATGAGAGAAGCCGTAGTGCAGGGCTCCGGAAATTTCGACCACCTGGGGTTCTTTAACGGGCACCTAAATCGAAATACACGGGCCTCAAACATTTTCGCCTCCATCGAAAATGCAGCCGCCGCGGCCGGGTAATCCCTCCTGCTCGCGGCCGGGCGGGCTAACCAAGTAATATCATTAGGATTTTCCAGTGAGCGTTTATTTTTTAATCACGGTGCTTTACAAAAAGAAGAAAAATTCAAGAAGTTCAATTGACCTCCCGACACAGACATAGAACATTTCTCTCCTTTCTAAAAACAAATGAAATTTACTTCTTCTGCGGGGTCATGTGGTTGTAAATGAAGGGTTACTCATATCTCCTGATTGTAATAAAATGACTACTATTTCAATGTTGTATAAGAAAAAATTATTTGATACATGTCCTTACTTCTGTATGTCAACTTACCTAATGTAAAGAGAGGCGCTTGTATACGAAAAACTAATTACTTTTAACACGAATGTGTTTTATGCCGGGGTACACCAAGACTTCAGTGACGTACCTCCGTCACGGAAACGACGTCGAAAAATTGACACGATCAGATGGCAAAGAAACAAATTACACCATTTCCCGCTAAAGGGGACCATGAGGCGATGTGAAACCGGAGCACTTGCACGATCGCCTTCCGTTGGCGTTCGTTGGACATGCTACCGACCTCGCGTCGTGGAACGCGAAGATGAATGCTACGCGCGTCTTGTCTTCCCTCTAGCGTGGCCGTTAATTCTCACAGGGCGAGCGGGGAACGCGGTCGACAGGCGCGCGAGAGGGGCCAGCGTAGGAGAGGAGAGACAGGGGGAGGGGATGCGCATGCGCTGGCGCTCATCGCGGCGTTGCGCAGGAGAGCATTTCGGCATGTCTAGCCCGCGTTTCAGAGGAAGAGTGGAGAGGGGAAGTGGAGAGGAAAGAAGGGAGAGGGGAAGTGGAAAGAAGGAGGAGAGGGTAGTGGAGAGGCGAAAGAGGAGAGGGAAAGTGGAGATGAGTAGTGGAGAGGGGAAGTTTGGAGAGGGTATGCGCATGCGCAGTAAGGGTGGTCACGCCACACACCACCACCACCACCGGTTTGAACTCCACTATAAGATGCTTCGTATCTAAATGTTCCGTCAACAGGCATCGAAGCCACGGCCGCTCGGTCCGCAAGAACATATGGCGGGCACGCTATCCACTGCGCCACGGTCACAGACTCTAGAGGCTTTACAAACGCGTCTTTTATATCTGCCACTTTCCCTGTAGGCGGGGTGGTGTTGCCCTCTGGGAGCGGCAAAGTAAAGTAATTCCTCAATACTCTGGCCTCCGCGATTAGCACCTGCAACGCGTTACACGTCCGTCCCATTCAATAGAAGTTCAGTTTTGTGAATGCCTTAACACACCGCGAGGTGGCGATTTTAGCCCAAGCGTCGTAAGAGCGCCGGCCTCGCTCATAGCATCACGCTAATGCAAACCAAAAACAGCTCTGCGACGAGCGCCTGCCTCACCTGGCTGTAAGACCGCGTTCTCCGCTCACGCGCTCACCCCGAGAAAAATCGCAACCGGGCTACCCAGGCGGCACGACGCGCTTTGCGTTTCCCTCTAGTCCGGCCGTGGTGTTCAATCACATTTTAACATGGCGTGGGATGGCGACCAAGTTCTGCGTCCAATATGGGACGCTCTTTTGGCTGTCACACCTAGTTCTCTGATTACGCTTTCACCGTTAACTACTACAGCTACCACAAGGGTTTGTTTAATAATTTAACATGGACGTTAGTTGTCGGGATAGAGATGTACCACCAATCATCAAAATGGGTGCATCCACGTTAAACGGTGCTATAGCTGCCAGACATCAATATACATTGTACAGACTCTCTTATATCAATGTACAGTAAACATTCAGTTATTCTGTAAGGGCACGCTTTACTCTCGTGTTATTCTGGTTTCTATGACGGAGGGATCAGGCATCTTTTGTTATCTGGCGCAAGCCACAATAGGAGTACAACCGGAGTCACAAAATTCACGTTGAAAACAAAAGCTTTTTAAGCGCACGGAAAAACAAGGACAAAAGAACCAAGAATTTGACAGCACAGCGCTTAACACCAACGAAACACGTTTCGGCGCATAACACCGAAGCGTGGACAGGGACAGGTCCTCGGTTTTTCGTGCGCTTCAAAAGCTTTGGCTTTAAAAATGTTCACCAACTAGCCATCTCGCCGTCTTGTTACAAAATTCACGCAGTGTGATTCCCCTCGGAAGACGCGTTATTTTCAACTTTGTGCATTAGATGTCTTCAATACATGCACAATATAGGAGCATAAACAACGCTGAGCTGCGTCAATGTGAATAGGGGGACATGCCTGTAATGTATAGACTACCGGTCTTCTAACGAGACTATCTTAATAAATGACTGGAAAATATTGAGGAAAGGATTTATGTCCCATGCATTCGCATAAAAACTGTACCTCTTCGTCTCCTACAGTAGAGCCAATCCACACATTGCCCGCTGCACCGGCACGACTCCCTTTAGGCTCGGGCACGTGTTCCGGTCGACTACGTTCGAACACAAATTAATGCTCCCCATTGTGGTCATTGAAATAAAGCCCGACATGAATTTCTGGGAGGTGTTGTTGCATATGCAAATCGCAAATTGAATAGGAGTCGAAAAGCGATGGCTTATACTGCCTCATGCTCGAAATATTTATTAAACGAATGCAGTAAAAAGCTCCAATTCCTAGAAAGTTAACGAAGGAATAGACGAAGGAGTTCTGAGGTTTGATGACGTTTGAGGAGGCAGGAAAGGTGCCTTAGGTATGACGGGGACGCGAAATTTTATTTCACAAAATGTGTGATGGCCCAAAAGAGCGAAAAATAAGGTAACTTGGCATTAATATTGCCACGCCCACTTGTTTTATTTTTATGTATTCGCGTTTGACCAGCAAAGACGGTTATTGACGCTCTAGGCTGTCCGAGAAGCAGTGTTCGAGAAGCTTCGAGATTGTAGTAGATCGTTTTGTTAAGTTTGCGCGCCGCACGCGAATGTTCCAGCTTTATCGAGTGATACCGCCGCCACCACCGATATCGCTGTAAAGTTCGATAGCGCCTGTATAAAAGCCGACGCGCTTGACCGCTTGTCAGTTGATCGACGGCCGACGCTCTGTTCGCCGCTGTCAGTGCACTGCTGTCGTTTGTCTTTCATGTTCCCGGCCACAAGTTCGGCCAAATAAAGAGTTTCATTTCTGACGTGCTGACTGCTGCCTTCGACGACGTCACGACCACGTGACATCTGGTGGAGGTGCTGCTTCCTTGATGTTCCGGACACCTACAAAGAGCCGGGAACCAAGCCCACAGCGTGAAGAAGACGTCGAAGACCTCGTGCAATAGCGAGCTAACCGCAGGCTACAAGGCTTGCAACCCGAATACGCTCTTCTACAGGACAAGCCAAGAGCCACGGCGACGAATACAACGGGCACGATGACAGCCGTAGCGTCCCCTGCAGCTGTCGTGATGCAGCCGCCCAGAGAGCCGCCGACCTTCCATGGATCACGTAGCGACGACCCCGAAACCTGGCTCGAGGTGTTCGAAAGGGTCTCAACCTTCAACAACAGGGACTCCGAGGACAAGCTGCGTCACGTCTGCTTTTACCGTGAAGGCGCAACAAGGACCTGGTTCGAGAATCGGGAGTCCACTCTTCGAACCTGGGACGTCTACGCCCCGCTTTCCTGGAGACGTTCGCAAGCGTCGTCCGAAAGAAAGGGGCCGCAGCCTTGCTGGAGACACGGGTCCAACTTCCAAATGAAAACGTGGCCTTCTTTGCAGAGGAAATGACCCGGCTGTTTCGCCACGCTGACCCTGCCATGCCCGAGGACAAGGAAGTACGCTTCCTCATGCGAGGACTAAAGCAAGAGCTCTTCGCTGGTCTGATGCGGAACCCACCTTCGACAGTCCAAGAACTCGTCTCAGAAGCGACGACGATTGAGAAGACGCTGGAAATGCGAACCCGCCAGTACAATCGCCGTTCGATTGAAGACAGCCCAGCTGTTCATGCCCTCGCCTCCGACGACCTGCACAAAACGATCCGAGCGATCATTCGGGAGGAACTGCGCAAGCTGTTACCCTCACCACAGCCTCAAGTGGACTCGATCGCAGAGCTCGTTCGATCAGAAATTCAACAGTCACTGGGTGTTCCTCAGCCAGCGCCGCCTCATCCGCAAGCCATGAGCTACGCTGCAGCAGCCTGACGCTACGTTCCCCCTCCGCGTCCACGTCAAGACACCGCATCGCCACAGTTCCGCCGCCAGACGCCACCGCCGCCACCACCACCGACGCCCTACCGTCCTCCTGTCACCCAGCGCTGTGCCCCGCGCTACGCGCCAAGGAAGACCGACGTTTGGCTCGCCCCAGACAACCGCCCGCTCTGCGACCACTGCAGGGAAGCCAGCCACACGTACCGCCGCTGCCAGTACCGACAGATGGGGCTACGCGGATTTGCCGTCAACTCACCGCGCCCGCAGCCAGGCGAACGGCCTCGCGGCATCGACGACTACCTCACCGAAACACAGTGGCAAGAACGACGACCTTCCCGCTCGCCGTCACCCTGCCGCTACATGTCACCACACCGCCGGCAGTACACTGGCCCAAACCGGGGCCGGTCGCCAAGCCCGTATCCGGAAAACTAAGGGCAGCAACCGATGGAGGTGCGGTTGCTGAACGACGAAATGCTGAAGATCCTCCGCCGTCGACGACGACGCCGCGACGAAGTTCTGAGCCCCGACGTACGCCCAACGACGGCCTGAAGACCAAACTTTGCGACCGGAAAGACCTGACGACGCAACGCGGAAGCAGCGGTGCAAACTGACGTAGCCGTGACCCGACGCCGCGACGTAACCGCAACGCAAGACGGTGGACTAGCGACCTCGATGTTCTGACCGACGGCCACAACGTCACCGCTCTCATCGATATTGGAGCCGTCATAAGTGGGATATTCCGTCATAAGTGGGCCGTTCGCAGCAAAATTGAAGAAAGTTAGGGCTGCTTGGGTAGGCCCCGAGATCCGGACCGCAGGAGGCCATCTGATAACGCTGATTGATGTCTGCACGGCGAGAGTCATCATCAATAACCGGACTTATCGTGCGAGCTTTGTACTTCTACAAAACTGCTCCAGGGATGTGATACTTGGAATGGACTTCCTAAGTGACCACGGCGCCGTCATCGACCTGAGGTCTGAGTCGATAACACTAACCTCAGACAAAGCGCTCCCACCCCAAGCGACACTGGGGAGCCATGCATTGAATGTTACAGAAGAGCAGGTGACCGTTCCGCCGCGCTCCAGCGTCATTATTTCCGTCGGCACTGAAAAACCTGCGAACCTTGAAGGCGTCATCGAGGGCGATCAGCACCTACTCCTGAACCGTCAAATTTGCGTCGCACGAGGTATAGCCGAGCTGTGTGACGGTAAAGCAATGATAGTGCTGACAAACTTCAGCCGTGAATATAGGCACCTCAACATTGGTATGACGGTTGCCTACATCGACGAATGTGTAGCCGCCAGGGATGCTTTCGCCCTCTTCGATGCTGCCGAACCTGCTTCGACGAATAGAGGTCCCGAAACGGATTTTGACGTCAACCCGAGCCTTCCGACTGTCAAGCAAGACCAGCTCAAAACCCTGCTCCTGCAATACAAGGACTGTTTCTCGTCGTCATCGCGGGTCTGACAAACGCCTCTTGCTAAGCACCGCATTATAACAGAAGAAAATTCTCGACCACTGCGTCAGAGCCCCTACAGAGTTTCGACTCGAGAGCGCGACGCGATAAAGAAACAAGCCGACGAGATGCTACGCGACAACATCATCCAGCCGTCCAAGAGTCCGTGGGCGTCACCCCTGGTGTTAGTGAAGAAGAAGGACCGGACACTTCGCTTCTGCGCTGATTATCGGCGCCTGAACAAAATCACGAAGAAGGACGTGTACCCCCTCCCACGGATAGACGACACCCTGGATCGACTTCACAACGCGACGTACTTTTCGTCGATGGACCTCAAGACCGGCTATTGGCAGATCGAAGTAGACGAAAGAGACCGAGAAAAGACCGCTTTTATAACACCCGACTGCCTCTTTGAGTTCAAGGTCATGCCTTTCGGTCTTTGCTCGGCACCTGCGACGTTCCAGCGCGTCATGGGCACCGTACTGGCCGTGCTGAAGTGGCAGGCGTGCCTTGTGTATTTGGACGACGTCGTCGTGTATTCGTCGACGAGCAATCAAGACCTCTGGACTGACCCTGAAGCCAGAAAAGTGGCGGTTCGCGTACGACGAGCTCTTGTTTCTGGGTCATGTGATCAGCAAGTCTGGAGTGCGCCCAGACCCGCGGAAAACAACTGCCATCGGCGACTTCGCGCCACCCACCGACAAGAAGGCCGTGCCCCGATTTCTCTGCTTATGCGCCTATCACAGACGCTTCGTCAAAAACTTTTCACAGATCGCTGAACCACTGACGCTTCTCACGAAGACTAACGTGGAATTCATGTGGGAAACGGCGCAAGTGCAAGCCTTTCAAGAACTTAAACGACGCCTGCAGACGCCACCCATACTTAGCATTTCGACGATTGCGCCGATGCGGAAATACACACCGACGCAAGCAGCGTGGGTCTCGGTGCCGTCGTTGTGCAAAAGACTGACGGGCTTGAAAGGGTTATCAGTTATGCTAGCCGGTCACTATCCAAGGCAGAAGCCAATTATTCCACAACAGAAAAGGAATGCCTTGCCATCCTCTGGGCTACGTCAAAGTTTCGTCCCTACCTCTATGGCAGGCCCTTCAAAGTTGTCAGTGACCATCACGCCTTATGTTGGCTAGCTAACTTGAAGGACCCTTCAGGTAGTCTCGCACTATGAAGTCTGAGGCTTCAAGAATTCGACATTACCCTCGTGTACAAGTCCGGACGAAAACACTCTGTCGCCGACTGCCTGTCTCTTGCCTCCGTCGACGCGCCGCCGCAATACGACGACGATGACTGCATCCTCGGAACTATAAGTGCCGACGACTTCGCCGAAAGGCAACGAGCCGACGCGGAACTGGGGGGCCTTATGAAGTACCTCGAGTGCAAGACCGCCGTTGTTCCGAAGGTATTCAAGCGAGGACTGCCGTCGTTTTTCTTACGGAACGGCGTTCTCCTGAAGAAGAACTTCTCGCCACTTCGAACCGACTACCTTCTCGTCGTGCCCTCATCATTGCGACCAGAAGTCCTCCAGGCCCTACACGACGACCCGACGGCTGGACACCCCGGTGTTTCCCGCACGCTCGCCAGTATACTGGAAAAATACTACTGACCACGCCTTGCTGCCGACGTCGCCCACTACGATAAGACTTACCGAGATTGCCAGCGACGGAAGACACCGCCGACTAGGCCAGCGGGACTTCTGCAGCCAATCGAACCACCTCACCTGCCGTTCCAGCAAATCGGGATGGACCCACTGGGGCCGTTCCCGACGTCGACTTCCAGCAACAAGTGGATCGTCGTAGCAACTGACTACCTCACCCGCTACGCCGAGACAAAGCCCTTGCCCAAAGGTAGTGCCGCTGAGGTAGCCAAGTTCTTCGTGGAGAACATCGTTTTGCGTCATGGCGCCCTAGAGCTCCTCATTACAGACAGAGGTACCGCCTTTACTGCGGACCTAACTCAGGCGATCTTCAAATACAGCGAGACGAGCCACCGCCGCACCACCGCCTACCACCCGCAGACCAATGGCCTCACCGAGCGTCTAAATAAGACCATCGCCGACATGCTGGCCATGTAAGTCGACGTTGAGCACAAGACGTGGGACGCCGTCCTTCCGTACGTGACCTTCGTTTACAACACGGCCGTCCAAGAAACAACGCAGATGACGCCGTACAAGTTGGTCTACGGAAGGAGCCCGGCGACGACGCTCGACGCCATGCTACCGAACGTCACCGATGAGGAAAACCTCGACGCCGCCGCTTACTTACAACGTGCTGAAGAAGCTCGACAGCTCGCCCGCCTGCGTATCAAGAACCAGCAGTACACCGACAGCCGTGGCTACAATGTTCGACGATGCTTCGTGGAATACCAGCCCGGCGACCGTGTTTGGGTTTGGACGCCGATACGCCGACGTGGGCTTAGCGAAAAACTCCTTCGGCGATACTTCGGGCCATACAAGGTTCTTCGACGTCTCGGTGCTGTTGACTACGAGGTCATCCCGGACGGCAATATGAGCTCCCAGCGACGCCGCGCACGACCTGAAGTCGTCCATATCGTGCGCCTTAAGCCGTTTTTTGCGCGTTAGCGTACCTGGGGACTCTTTTGCCTTTGTTATGGTAATTTATTTATGTATGCAATTGTTTTTTTTTTTCTTTGTTCTTTCACAAGCATCGGGACGATGCTTTTTCAGAGGGGGCCAATGCCACGCGCACTTCTTTTATCTTTATGTATTCGGGCTTGACCAGCAAGGACGGTTATCGACGCTCGACGCTGTCCGAGAAGCATTGTTCGAGAAGCTTCGCGATTGTAGTAGATCGTTTTGTTAAGATTGCGCGCCGCACGCGAATGTTCCAGCTTTATCGAGAGATACCGCCGCCACCAGCGATATCGCTGGAAACTTCGATAGCGCCTGTATGAAAGCCGACGCGCTTGACCGCTTGTCAATTCATCGACCGTCGACGCTCTGTTCGCCGCTATCAGTGCGTTGCTGTAGTTTGTCTTTAAGTTTCCCGGCCACAAGTTCGGCCAAATAAAGTTTCATTTCTGACGTGCTGACTGCTGCCTTCGACGACGTCACGACTACGTGAAAATATGTATAAGAAAAGTATTTAAAATCTAGCTCTAATAGCTTCCATAGCTTTAACTGATAAAGAACTCGCTTTCTTGCACCAACACATGCGCCAGTGTTTTTTTTTTTTTGACAGGGCTGTTCTTGCTTTGCTGTTTTAGAGTGCTTTATCATGTTGGCTTCGTGTTTCGGAGGGGGTGTCATTTATCATATGCGGTTTTTATCGCTTGTCACTTTTTCATAAATTGCTTGTTCTTCGCAGTAAAATTTGAGTTGTAAGTAAAAACAAAGGCAGCGCTCGTCTTCGTTGCTCTCTGTCTCGTGTCTTACCTTGCGCTGTGATCACAATTTGAAGTAGATCTAAAAGCCGCAGGGAATGTGTCTTTAGCGCTTTGCATTGCGATAACACTGTGCTGATCAGAAACGCTGGTGATGTTCTATCAAAAGAGCTGTTTAAGCCCAGCTTTGGTCCAGGACAGGTAAACAGCAATGATCAGTATCATGAACCGCCGCGCTCTCTCTTCGTAAACCTTCGCTCCCAGAACATGGGCGCCGATTTGTCCAGCGTGGCCTGCAACAACCCATGAGTGAGAGAACGAATACAGAGAGAGAGAAAGAGAGAGAGAAAGAAAGACAGATAGGTAACGAGAAAGAGAAATCCTTGGCCTAAAAGCTCTTGCCGAGGAGGGATTCGAGCCCGCGTAGCCACGATTCGAAGGCGAGCCTCGTAACCGCTCCGCAATACAGGCACGCTATAAGAGCATAGCATAGTCTTGTATAGTACAGTGTACCAAGATGTATACTCTCTCATGCGTTCAAGCAAGTGAACAGGACACGATGATGTAGACAAGAAAATGGTCACGACGATGCACCGCCGAGAAGCCGAGACAGTAAGGTTCCTCGCCCCTAAAGGGATGTTTCCCCTCACCTGTAAGATTTCGCCTACCAAGTTGCAAAGCATTTCGTTCGTCAGTGCAGGGCTGTCTTTCTGTCATTAGCCTCAGGGGTGCAGCCGTACATATAATTCGCGCCGGTGAGCACGCCCTTTATATATTTTGTGCATCTATATATATATATATATATATATATATATATATATATATATATATATATATATATATATATATATATATATATATATATGCGCAGTGAAACAGACACGCGTACGAAGCGATGTATTGACGTTTCGGCCGTGGGTCCGGCCTTCATAAATCGCTTCGTACGCGTGTCTGTTTCACTGTGTATATTTACCCGGACACCGAATCTTTTCTCGACATATATATATATTGTAATGAGGCAGTGGACAAGGGGTAGTGGACACGGGGCTCGAGCAAGAGAGACGATGAAGACGACATACTGTAATCGCTGGCCTGCTTCGTGTTAGCCTTTGGGCGAGGTAAACCACTGCTTCGTCAGGTTGACGCCTGTAAAACTCCATTTGAACATATATATATATATATATATATGTGTGTGTGTGTGTGTGTGTGTGTGTGTGTGTGTGTGTGTGTGTGTGTGTGTGTGTGTGTGTGTGTGTGTGTGTGTGTGTGTGTGTGTGTGTGTGTGTGTGTGTGTGTGTGTGTGTGTGTGTGTGTACAAAGAGACGTATCCCCTGTGCCTACGCGGGTGATCCCCATATGCAGGATAGTTAGCTGATATTTATTGCGATAGCAATTATACAGTCTCGGCTGGTTTTTGCCGTCGCCGCCGTCATGCACCGTATATTTCCTGTATCTCCCTATTTCTTTTTACTTGAACTTGCGTCACAAGGCATGCCCGATTGCCAATAAATCACCTTGTGATCATTTTCTTACTTTGGAATTTTGACACTGTATAGTTAATGCACTATCAGGACAGTGCATTAACTCTCTGCAATGCATATGCATAATAGTTAACTGATTTTCCTCTGTCTCCCTGTTTGTTTTTACTTGAACTTGCATTACAATGCAGGCACGATTTTCAATGAACCGCACTGTGGTCATTTTCATACTTTGGAATTTTACCAGTAGATAATTAACGCTCTTCATATGCAACATACGAAGGCTGAACTTTAAGGGAAGAGAGAAGCTTGAAGCAAGGAGAAATTCGTGAGCACGTGGTTGCGCTGCAGCCGACTTTTCGATTATTGGTCGTCGACAAGCCTTGAAGAATACAAGTCCCCTTGTGGAAGCGTGGGCTCCACGACACTCCGTGTTCACGAATTTTACGTACATTTCATCCAATATATAGCACCTGTCACCGAAGGCAGCAGTCGGTGTGTTCAAGATGAAGCTCTTTATTTGGCCTAACTTGTGGGCGGGAAGCGGAAAGTCAGACTACAGCGATACACACCGTACACTGATAGCAGCGAACAGTGTCGGCCATCAAAAAACTGATCTGCAGCAAGGCGCGTCGGCATTTACAGATGCGGCATCGAACTTTCGATCCTTATCGCTGGTGGCCGCGTTAGCTTCAGATTAATCTCAGCTGTTCACATTTTTGCGCTCAAGCATATAAGATTTTAACATGATCTGGAAAGTTCCCAGGCCTTAGGGCGCGGCTTGCGCGAGGCAGCAGCTACGCGTGCAACGGACTAGTTACATAAAAATAACAAAAGAAGCGCGCGTTGCAATATGGTCCACTAGCGGCACTGGGGCGTAAAGTATTCTTTAAGTATTCTTTCGTCTAATTTTCTAATACTCACAAATGTAGGTGTTTTGTATTCAAGTATTCGTGCTTGTGTATATGTGTTTGTGCGTTCACACCTTCTATACAACTAAAATACGCTTCGTGTGTGATGTTTTCGTGCTCAGGTATCGTTTCATCAGATATTGGATTATTGAGAATGCAAAATTAAATTCCGAATTTCAAAGAATTTCATATTTACGAAAAATAAACTGTGATAAACGCTGAATTTCAGACATAAAATTAACTGTGAAAAACACCTTTCGAATTTCAAGAAAAGTAAACTCCGAAAACACGGGGTCCTACTAACGTGATTCCTGTATTCCACTTACAATAAAAAAAAGATTAATTTTTATTCTAGTATTTAACCAATATTTATGTTAGTTTACAGTTATTTTTTTCTTTGTTATGAAATGTCGTAAACCGACGTCCTTCTATTATTTTTTTGTGCTACATGTACGCTTTTCACCGTTGGCAAAATTTTTTTCAACGGAGTAGGAGCTTCTGTCATGCCTCGATACCTTTTCTTCCGGCTACCGTCTATGTAAAGAAGTAGGAAATAAATCTTTCTTTCTTTCCTTCTTTCTTTTTCCTTTCTTTCTTTGTTTCTCTCTTTCTGTTGTTCTTTCTTTTTTTCTTTGTTTTATTTATTATTGCAAGGCTGACAAGCTGAGCTTTCGCTCTCTTCATCTCTCTCTACCACTCGAGTAAAACTTACTTATATATTTGTTCCACAAATATGTAGCATATTGTACCCTTAAACACAACAATTGGATGTTTGGACTAGGCGTCAGTGCAATAAAATGTAACATCTTCCGAGGTTCAGCCCCTGCCTAAACGGACAGCCGCTCTCCCTTATAGACCGCCACTGCTGTTGGGTGATTCCACGAGAGATCGAACATGCCTGTCCGGTCGCAATTTTCGTTTTGCCTGGGTTTTTTTATATGTTATTTGGGCACATTCAAAGTGCACGGAACTGAAAATTTTATTTCCAAGAAACGCACCCAGCGCGCGAAAAAAATAATTGAAGGTGGCGGCGCGGGCCTCCTGTTTTGGATCACTGCATTGTTTTCGGATTTCACGGCCGAATTTAACGCGAACTATAAATGATGTGTTGAAAATTTTGTTGTTGGTTTTGATACGCATTACTGTGAATTACATCCATGCTTTTTTCCAAGTATTTCATGGAGCCTTTGCAACATTTATGCGGAAGATCGTTTTCCTACAGGCAGCGCAAAATAAGAAGAAAATAGTTAAAGGAGCGAGTTTTTTCAAAAAAGTACATTTTCAAAAAATAAAAGACCACAGGCCTTAGTTTTGAAGACATTGTGTTGTCGAAGAGCGCTTATGTCAGTGAAAACACCGTGTTAATATGTATGTCCTCATTTGCTTTGTTCACGAGATTTAACGGGCCAAAATTACCCTTGCTGTGTGTGCGCACTTCAGTGCGATTGATAGTTGTCATCAGTTGCATTGCACGTAAATTTAGTTTTAATTACTTTTCTGCAGTGAAACTTTGCTCTGGTGTCTTGTCGTCAAGAAAAATGTATTCTCAAACTTTAATTGTGTCTGGCGTGTGTGAGGGTGGGCTGCTGCCGCTCTCTAAAGGCCTAACGCGTACGCAGTTTGCAGCTTACAACCTCAAATTACCCCGTCATTATTCGCTAATCAGAAGCTAATCAGAATATTCGCTAATCATGGTTTAGGTGACTTTGTCAAAACTCTCCTTGCACACAGAATAAAACATCTGTATGCAGCGAAGGCCAACTTAATCTGTAACTAAATGCCACAATCAGCAGACGCGCCGTTATGCAGTTGTTTTCTCACTGCCTGCTTGCTTCCCTTCCATTACATGCATTGTATGCTCTAACCATCTTCCCCATTCGACGCACACTGTGCCTAAACAACATTTGTAAAAAGTTAGCTCAATGATTTCCGAGCCGTTTATTTCACTTCCCGCTATCACATGTTTTCGGCGTCGCAGATAACGTCTTCCTGTATCATCTCGACCTTTACGTCATCGTTTCAGCAGCCATAAAACGTGCGGTGCGGCATGATTAAGCCATGAGTGGCCGAAGCTGCCCAATTGATGATGTTCTGTTGCCACTTTACTAAAGTGCTTTCCCCTCGTCGAGGACAGCAGAGGTCATTGGTGGCGCCGGACGGACATTACCCTTAGTTTTGACAATGAGTGCGGCCTACAAATTAAATATTACAGCCCAAAGCGCTTAGACATCTTTAGTCATAAAATGTTAAACCGTGAGCAGTTCTGGAAAGGCATCCATGACAGCTGCGCAGATGCGAGATAATTTGTGCGGCGCCATTCAGTACAAAAGTTTCGACTTGCTCTAGGTCTAGCTGTTCACTACACGCGACTCGCGCGGCCCATGGCTACGTCCGATTGTTCTGTGCCGATTACTTACGCGTTCACAAAAAGAAGATTGCTGAGGAAAATGTTTTTTTCTTTGCTCTTGTTGTTGTTGCCTACCTCCAGAAGCTACTGTCATAGGCTGAGGATCTTCGCGACACCTGCGAGGTCTGCTTGCTTTGCTTTAGGCTCCTCAAGGAAAACCTGTCTACATCTAACCGCGATGAGGTAGACCAGGCATTCCTCCAGGAAGAAGAAGCGATTGATATCTTGAGCCCATCTTTCCTCTGATGATTCTAGGCGAGGTTGTAGGCTGCAAACTGTTTGCACGTTAGCCATTTAGAGGGCGGCAGCAGCCCACTTTGCACACGCTAGACACAAATAAAATCTGAGAACACATTTTTCTTGACGAAAAGCCACCAGAGCAAGGTTTTGCTGCAGCAGAATAATTAAAACTGAGATTTACGCACAATGCAAGCTGATAACAACCATTAGTCGCACTTAAGTGAGCACACACAGCAAGGGTCATTTTGGCCAGTTATACCTCGTAAACAAAGAAAATGAGGACATATGATATTAAAACCGTGTGTTCACTGACATAAGCGCTCTTCGATAAAAAATTGTCCTCAACATTGAGACCGGAGTTTTTTTATTTTATTTTTTGAAAATGTACTTTTTTGAAAAAACTCGCTTCTTTAACTATCTTTTTTTCTTTTTTTTGCGCTGCCCGTAGGAAAATGATCTTCAGTATGAATGTTGCAAAGGCTCTTTTCTATAGTTTACACTGTTTTCAAATTTCTGTTTGTAACAGCCAAGGCGCCTCAAACTTAGGACCCTTTTTTGATTTCGGCCGTGTTTGCCATTTTTTCATTTTTTTTTCTTTTTGAGGACGGCATAAAAAAGCATGGATGTAATTTACAGCAATGCGTATTAAAACCAGCAAAAAAAATTTTCGACACATCATTTATAGTTCGCGCTAAATTCGGCCGTGAAATCCGAAAACATTGCTGTGAGCAAGAACAGGACGCCCGCGCCGCCACCTTCCAATATTTTTTTTTGCGCGCTGGGAGCGTTTCTTCGAAATAAAATTTTCAGTTCCGTGCACTTTGAATGTGCCCACATAACATATAAAAAACCCAGGCAAAACAAAAATTGCGACAGGACAGGCATGTTCGATCTCTCGTGGAATCACCCTGTTGCGGTTGCCAATAGCTTCGAACTTAGTTGACGAATTGTGATATTTAAATAAATGACTGGGGCTGCATATATGTCCTGTTAGAAGGATCAATTTGTTTGATATTTTACTCTATCTACCGTATAAGAGTTATTAAGCTGAACACTTTTTCAAATACATGTCTTCTCGAGTATGCATGTTTCTGAAGCGCTACTTGCTGTAGTGTCGTAATCTTTACGAAGTTTTCTTTTATTCCTTGTTCTATATAGCTTTAGGTCCTAACACTTCAATTTACGTCTGTGTGTACTGGTTATCTTGTTAGCCAGGAAACGTCGACACATTTCCTGTCGACAATCACGGCATGTCAGGAATAAAAGCATGTACTACATTGTTGCCCGGACAGACAGGCGAGTCCTGACTCTGCGAGCGTTAGCTGTCACCAACCCTTCTCTCTCCCCTTCCCCTTACCCACGCAGTATGTTGGTCCAATGCACAGCGCCTAACCGTCGCCACAGTGCGCGTTCAATGCCTTCCTACTTAATGCGCCGCTGAAATTTCCCAAGGGAAATTTCTGCGCAACCGCGGACTCCGAAATTTATTCAGCGCAGTCATCGCATTTTCAAAGCTGCTGCCTTCGAAGGAAAGCGTGCATCATGGTGATGTCTCGTGTGTGTTTGACAAAGTCGAAATACCGTATTTTATTGGCTGCGGACGTTATCCTGTTCGGAACATTAAAATGTGCGAGCATGTTATACATGCGCAGCCTGCCAAGCGCTAACGTTTCAAGTTTATTATGCTGAAAAATGTAAACATTTCTTAGGAACATCTTGTCGTGGTGGTTTTTTTCTCAATTACATATTTGGAGGTAGAGATAGCAGCGTGAATTATTAAACAAAAAAGCACTAGCGGCATTTCGTTGCTTTGTGAACGTACAGATACTTGTCGTGCTTTTGCTTGTTCAGACGTAGTGATGACGAGGAAAGGTATTTAGCCATGGCAGTACCCGCTAATAACATTGCTTCATAATTTGTGAAGGTTACCAGATTATTACTGTTGAGTAATGAAGCGAATCTTTATCCGTAAAGGTTCGCGCCAGATTTCCTGACAAAAATAGGTATTACAACGAAAGAAAAAAGAAATACATAATCACAGTGGGTTACCGTTTTGTTCTTGCACACATTTTTCCATAACCCTGGCTAGCCTATTACTAAAAGCACGTCAAGTCGTACGCGTCAGAGTGTAGAAGAAAAAAGATATAGGGTAGTGTGATAATTCTGGTTATATACTTTCTGAAGCAGCTCCGGAGAGGCACTGCTGCTGTTTCTTAACAAAACTGGACTGAACTACATATTGTAGCTGTCACAGATTATGTTTTCGTGTATTATCTGGACATTGCCGTAGCAATAATGGCACTGTAGGGTCATCATGGACTTTTTCTACGTTTTGTTTTCTTAATACCCCATTTCACCTTCTCAAGTGCAGGGTAGCCATCTGGGGATCTCATTTGGCTATCATCGCTGTACTTCCATTATCTCTATTTATCTAGGTTGAAGTTGAAGTTGAAGTTGAAGTTGAAGTTTATTTCACCACAGTGTTACACCATTTTTTTTTCAGACATTCTTGAAACAAAGGTACAATGTGTGGTGTGGTCTGCAGGAGAACAACTCATAACAACATGGTGCATTTTCATGTCATGAAGCAGCTGGCTCCTTGCAGTTTCAAGTACACTGAAAGCATTACAGTCAATAGGCAACACCAAAATACACTCGTATGAAAGCGATAGTCGAACTCAACGGTTGCGGTTTGTTAGTTGGAACAAAAATTGTGCAAGGAGAAAATGGCCTTGAACCGAAATCTCGCAAGTGCATCACGTACTTTTGACACCATATGTATTGTTCAAGAAAAACAGTTCCAGGAAGAGATATCATTTGTAGAAAAATTTTCACGGCACCAACGTGTGGTAACAAGAAAAACGAACGATAAGCAAAAGGACTACATTATAACCTCCGCGATACGAATTTGGCGAGGTCACCAGAAATATTCGTATTATCCGAAATTTGTATCACCATAAAACATGGAAAATTAGTATGCGACAAAAGAAGGTTGGCATATGTTTTGATTTATTGTTTCTCATGGCCGCTGCCTCGTCATGAACAGCTCTTAATGATTGCCAGTAAAGTTCTTAGACGTCAGCGATCATACTTGTGCTCATAAATAAACCGTGCGTGCGTGCGTGTGTAAATAAGGAACCACATGTGTTGTGTTCCGTGATCGCTAGTAACGCCTTCCTGATATAAGTATTTTTTTCGCATGACGCCGCAGTACTGCGCTGAAGATGACTTTAGAAGCGCTTTGCGCGCGATAGATGAAGGCCAGGAAATTTTAGAACCACTGTCCTTTGTTGCTCTTATTTTCTTATCGCGGTGGTGTTGGGGTGTTTTTCGGGAGATTTACGGCCATGTCCGCGCAATTTGGAAGTTTGCTCAAATTTCGAGAGTCTCCCGTGCAAATCGGAGTTGGCAGATGTGCACGTACATAGCGAGGCCTAGCGCCTTCGCCAAGATCGTCCACTTCATCTCTTGATCTTCGTCCCCGTTTCATAAGAAGCCTGATTGCAAGGAGATGACTTGCATCGACGTGGCAGGCACGTGTTAACACAGTACAACGACGCTGCCCCAGCACAGCAGCACGCGTCGACGCGTTGGAGAGAAAAAAGCGAGAGAAAAAAAAGAAGCGCCATGTCAACGCCACCTGTAATCTAAACACGAAAGCGCAATAAAGTCTCCAAGATCTCGGAGGCAATGACGCACCGCTGATGGTCGCGCAGCCAGTATTCCCGCGCCCGCACGTGGTTTCCGCGTCTTCCGCGACAGCGCGGGCAGCACCTGTTCCTACCTTTGCGCTAGTGTACGTTCGTATCAGACGCCGCGGGGTGAAAATCGGTTCGCAACAACCGTACTCCATTATATTGCAGGCTAATGGGACTTGGCCGGGAGCACAGGAGAATTCGTTTCACCCCGAAATTCGTACGAGCCGTGATTGTATCACCGAGGTTTTACTGTATAACTGAACCAGCACAAATAATGTCTCAGAAAAGAATGAGTAGAAATCTCCCCCTTTGGAACGAAATAATATTAGGTTCCTAACAGCAGTGTTCCTTCCGATGTTTCACCTTCATGCCCAAGCTTCTACACTAAACCCGCTAGAAGGCTCGAAATACCGAATCAAAGCTTTTTTTTTTAAAGAAAGAACGCTAGACTGACTGATTTATAACATACAGATGCACCAAATCCATGCCTCTATCGATAATTTGTAGAAATGTTGCATCTCCACGCATATTCAAAACTTGCATGTATTCGCACGGCAAATACTCTGTCAGGAAGTTCCGAAGGAAAGCCTTGACAAGCGAACATCAACAAGACATTTTGATCAGAAAAAATTGCAGTGGCTTGGCTCGGCTATGCCAGGATAACGTAGAGTTAGCAAAGGTTCACCTAATTATTCTAGCTTTCATGATTGTCTAGGATTAGCTTTCCTGAGTTGTCTAGGATTAGCTTGATTATCATGCTAAATTCTGCTCCAATGACACACACACGGTATACGTGTTATGTGGCACATGTATATTTATTTTTCCAGGCAACTACTTCGGGATTCGATGAGTTAAGCTTCTCCGCTCTTCTGCGCCGTAGAGCAGCATTCGCGCTCTCCTTCTCCATGGCTATACCACACTGGCAAACGCCAATCAGATGCACTATCAGTGTCCGACGGCGACAGAGCGCAGTGTCAGACGGCGACTGCATAGCGAAGACGAATAGCCGCGCGCGCGCCGGCACCAATACGTCTGCCAAGGCCAAGACGTCACTCCTCTGGAAAGTGCAGACCGGCGGCGGCAAGTCGCGCGCGGCAGCGGCCGAGTGCGCCGGAAAAGCCGGCTACGGTGCGTGACATCACTGATCCTCGCGCATGCGCAGCACGGCTCTTGAGGATCCTCGCGAAACTGGCGTTGCTAGGCCACTGTAGCTAACGCTACAGAACGGGTTGCAGGACTTCGCATCGGCTAAATATTGATATATGGTTCAGGACGCAAGTGTACAGTGCCACGGCTTTTAGATAAAAAAATAAACAGGTGCTGCCTGCTGCGTCGCTTCGCCGTCAATGGGCGAGCGCGTCTCGGGTGAGTTGACAGTTGCGGCCGCTATTTTACAGCGAAAGCTGTTATGAGATCATTTCTCCGGCCGTTTTTGGCGCCGTAGTTGTCCGCCGCCGCCGCCGCCGGTGTCCGTAACCAGTATCGCTCGAAATAAGAAAAAAAATTAAATAAGAAAAAAATTCCAGGATGGAACGAGGTTCGAACCTGGGCCCTCTGCGTGGGAGCCCAGTATTCAACCTCTGAGCTATGCCGGTGCTTGAAACTGCTTTGCAAAAAGGTCCTATACAAGCTTCATGTCGGGAAGGAACCCCATTAGCATATGCAATATAGCGTGCTAGAAGAGTAAAATAAGCACCAAGCGTCGCACAACGCGAATTCTGTAACCAGGTGTCACACAATGCGAATTGCGCAACGAGTAGCTTGTTGAATGCTTCCAACCCATTACAACGGGTTCTGCCATAATTCTTCGTCGTCATCAGGCACAGCACCAACAAAGTGCGCATAATGCCTTACATACGTTTAGCAGGTACCACGGCTCTCCGTAGAATGAAGAAAAATGGCACAGTGCCTGCTGCCGTACTTCTAAAAAATTACAATGATTTATAGCGTAGTGGGTTCCTCGCAAGTGCACTTGTATTGGTTGCCAAGGAAGCCCATAAGCGCATGATCCATTTCCTCTGGGTCTCAGTAAAACTACAATGATTTTTACCGTAGTGGGTTCCTCGCAAGGGCACTTGTATTGGTTGCCAAGGAAGCCCATAAGCGCATGATCCATTTCCTCGGGGTCTCAGTAAAGGTCTTCGCCCCCCCCCCCCGTCTCTCTCCCACGTCAACGTATGTTACACAACATGACGGTAGAGGGAAATAGCGGCCGGGCGACACCCACTGCAAATTACATAACTGCTGGCCGTTTAAAGCTTCCAACCCATTACAAAGGGCTGAGCCATAATTCTTCATCGTCATCAGTCGTCGCGTCAACAAAGTGCACATAATACCTTACAGACGTGTAGCTGGTGCCTCGCTTCCGCGCAGATTGACGAATAATGGCTCATTAGGTGATTCGCAACTTCAACAAAATTGGGATTTATAGCGTAGTGGGTACCTTTCTAGTGTACTTGTATTGTAGCCCCAAGAGAGCTTACAACGGGCTCTAGAAACGCCGCTCTTCCAGCTTTCGCTGTGACTGTGCTGCGGTTTCTGCGCAGGCCTGGCGTTTTTTGATGAGGACGCCACTGCTCCGGTACGCAAGGTAGACGCCGGTCCGTGCTGCAATGTGGTCGCCTCGGGATTTATGCATGTGCGTGTGCTTTTACAGCGAAAGCTGTTATGAGATCATTTCACCGGCCGTTTTTGGCGCCGTAGTTGTCCGCCGCCGCCGCCGCCGCCGGTGTCCGTAACCAGTATCGCTCGAAATAAGAAAAAAAAAACTAACTAAGAAAAAAATTCCAGGATCGAACGAGGTTCGAACCTGGGCCCTCTGCGTGGGAGCCCAGTATTCAACCTCTGAGCCATGCCTTTTTTTTTTCTTTATTACCGGTTTCATAACACGGCAAAGGAATAACAGAAGAAAATACAACAATAGACACAGCTGAAGCAATGTCAAAGCAGTGCACACCTATGATTATTTACATACCTAAATTCCTTTAGGTAAGCCAGGGGCTCAACCCTGGAAAGCCAGTCAGGGACAAAGTCTTGTTGTTTGAGTACATCAACATATTGACAAATGCTTTCGCGAAAAAGCACGTGTGCAGGTCTCCTGTCAGGGTCGCAGTGGAAACCGGCCATCCTAGCCCGCCATAGACAATGGAGGCCAAGAAGCATTATTAGATCGAAAGGCAGTCCATCCTCATTTTCTATTGGTAAAAATCTTATTCCAAGTGAATGCAAGGGAAGTTCTTTTTTGAGCGTTCTCTGTAAAACATCCCAGAAATAAACCCCTTCCCAACAATGCAAAAATACATGATCTATTGTTTCTGGCTTTCTGCAGATAAAACAATCGGAACCCCACGGCATATAAACACCTCGCTCTTCTAAGAAGGTCCGAACCGGCAGGGTGCCCGAATGTAACTTAAAGAAAAAGGTTTTTGCGCTCGCCTGAATTTGCATTTTCTTGAAGCTGCTTTGCAAAAAGGCCCTATACAGGCTTCATGTCGGGAAGGAACCACATTAGCATATGCAATATAGCGTGGTAGAAGAGTAAAATAAGCACCAAGCGTCGCACAACGCGAATTCATTACATCTAGTTAGGTGTATGTTCATTACACCTAACTGATAATGGCTACAAAAAGAACACGAAGATTAGGCGTATGCTTCCGACTGCGGTCCCATCTGTGTTTTCTGGTGGTCCGCACTACATGCAAAAAAAAACGAACACGCAGCCCAGGAAACGCCGGTGAATGAATCCAGCTCATGACGCAATAGTTTGGGCAGGTGACTGTGAAAGCTCAGGAGAATGTTCCTCGCACCTTGGGAAAGACGATCGAAGCGCTCGTTCCCCAGTCGGCCTCAGAATGATGCACAGAACGTAGTTTTCCTGTAGATCAGGCCTACCAAGCAGCATTAGATCTTGCGCATCTCTTGAAACAGTAAAAAAAAGCTGTGAACAGATTGAGAAAGAAAGCTGGTCGTCAAAGAGAACAGTTGAAAAAATTGCAGGCCGATCGAGATGAAGTGAAGGAATGCCTTTTAAATCACGATTTTTCGTAATAGAGCACTACCTTTCATTTCAGGTGAGTCAAGCGGGCAGCCTTCATGGGGAATATTGGGCCCACTCTACAAAATATCGGAACTCCTAGGACGAACTGCTCATATATATGTGAGGTAATTGGCACTTCTAATAACGTCTGCAGTATTCAAGTTGCAATGTGCAACTGTAAAACGCGCTATTTACGGTTTTATTAGAGTCACTGTCACGCGTACCAGTTCGTCTGTGGAAGCGCTTCTCGTGAACGGTTGTCCGGAGCAGTGGAGCCAGAGCGGGCGCGAGGAGAACTAGGCCTGAAACGCCGTTTCGGCACAACGCAGCAGGCTGCACCTGGTTTTTTTAGGAAGCGGCCGTGAAAGTGCACTCACTTTTTCCTGTAGGACGCATTTAATTATATATGAAAGCCGCCACACATCGCGATATTCAGAGATCGCATGCAAACATTCGAAGCTAGCGTAATCTGATGTTCGATGAGACCCATATTATCGAGAGTAAGAGAAAACGTTATTGAGGATAAAACATTAGATGGCCCATCAAACACGAAAATTGACCGTCGACGTCGGTGTCTCGCGGAGTCGGCATCAAAACGAGGGATGCAAGAAATCATCATCACATGATAACATCACCATATGACGTCATCATGACGTCACAGATCACCAAACGTTTAGGCTTCATGATGACGTCACTATGGCGTCGCATACCATGACGTCAAATTATGACGTCATCACATGACTCCATCGCTGGGTCAAAGGTGGGCTTATCACAGAGGCAGTACAAGTCCACGTTACGGGCAGAAAACTTTCGGAGGGTGGCGGGCGAGGATCGGTATATAGGCTAAGAAGGAAAAGAAGGATATGGCTTTCGCCTTCGAGTCGTCTTTGGCGAATGCATAAGGGACCTTGTGAGTTTTTGCCAAAGCGTCCACGTTGCCCGTGCGGTGCTATGTGCCCTTGAGCTCGTGTCTGACGGCCACTTCCTAGGCCCGCCTGATGGCGCGAAGTGAACCTACGGGTCTGCATTGCGCAGGACTGGTTCTTATGTGCCCTGGAGCAGCCATTTTATCAAGTCCACAAGAGCGCACCCTTTGCACATTGCCAAATTGTGTGGTCAGGTGTGGCTTGGTCGCCGCACTGCCTGAACCTGGGATAGATAAGCCCAGATAAAGGTGGGTTAGTATTGAAGTGTTTGAGAATGAGTGAGCTTAGAGTTGCTTACCAGCGATCTTCTTAGAACGGATTCTCAAAACTTCTTTTTCGTAAGTGCCCTTTCCCATTGGTCAGCCTGCTTCGCTAATGATATGTCCGGTATCCTAATTGGCCGAGGTTCACATCGACGGTGCTGCTAGCGCCGAGGAAGTGGGCGACGGGGCGGCTCCGGAGGACCACGAAGCGTGCGCTGAAGAGAGCGCGAGAGCGCGAACGGCGAGGAGTACACGGCTGTGGACGAGGACATCACCGAGGAAGAGGCCGAGGACTCCCAGAACGGCGAAGGAGGGTGCGACAGAGGAAACATCGAGGTCGGCGTCGGGGAGAACGTGCACGGTGGGTTCACTTCAGAGGGAGCATGTCACGACACGGCATCAAAGGCGGACAAGGAGTTTGCCGAGGAGATTGACGAGGAAGAAGACGAGAAAGCTGACGACGAGGTGGGCGCTGGTTTTGTGCTGGTCGATTTCCAGGACGACGATCATGGCGTGAAGGAAGCGGACAGTGCGAAGAAAGATCTTAAAGGTCGAGAGGCAAAGGATGGAAAGGCGGACAAAACGAGGAAGAAGAGGCGGAAAAGGAAGAAAAGGCGGTTGATCCCTCCGTCATAGGAATCGGAATAACACGAAAGTAAAGCGTGTCCTTGCAGAAGTAATTGAATGTTTACTGTAAATTGATATAAGAGAGTTTGCACAATGTGTATTGATGTTTGGCAGCTAGAGCACCATTTAACGTGTATGCACCCACTTTGATGATTGGTGGTACATGTCCATCCCGACGACGAATGTGCATGTTAAATGATTAAACAAACCCTTGTGGTAGCTGTAGTAGTTAACGGTGAAAGCGTCTTCAGAGAACGAGGTGTGATAGCCAGAAGAGCGTCGCAAATTGGACGCAGAACTTGGTCGCCATCCCGCGGCATGTTAAAATGTGGTTGAACACCATGGCCGGACTAGAGGGAAACGCAAAGCGCGTCGTGGCGCCCCGGTAGCCCGGCCGCGATTTTTCGCGGGGCGAGCGCGTGAGCGTGGAGCGCGGTGAGCGCGGTGGAGCGCGTGAGCGTGGAGCCAGTTGAGGCAGGCGCGCGTCGCAGAGATATTTTTGGTTTGGATTAGCTCGATGCTATGAGCGAGGCCGACGCTTTTACGACGCTTGGACTAAGGTCGCCACCTCGTGGTGTGTTAAGGCATTGACAAAATTGAACTTCTATTGAAAATGCGCCGAATGGGACGGACATGTAACGCGTTGCACGTGCTAATCGCGGAGGCCATAGTAATCACGAGTTACTTTACGTTACCGCTTCGCGCCGACCGGGAGAGTGGTAGACATAAAAGGCGCGTTTGTAAAACCGCTGGAGTCTGTGCAGTGGCGCAGTGGATGGCGTGCCCGGCATCTGTTGTTGCGGACCGAGCGGTCGTAGGTTCGACGCTCGTTGATGGAACTTTTTTTCTTTGCCATCTGATCGTGTAAATTTTTTCAACGTCATTTCCGTGATGGAAATACGTCACTGAAGTCTTGGTGGACGCCGGCATAAAACACTTTCATGTTAAAAAGAAAACCAGGTACGGGAGAAAAATAGCAAATGAATCGCCGCATGGCGACGAGGAAACCCGAAAGTACAAGAACTGTGCAGATGCCAAGGAGTCTCGACGTGGTGTATAGGAGGAAGCAGAGGTCGTTAAGGAGGAGGAAGACGAGGACAGCGCGGGAGGCGAAGACTGCGCGGAGAGAGACGGTGCTGGCAGCTGGGAGGCAGCAGCCGGTGGTACGGATGGTGAAGCCGAAGAGGATGTGGAGTACTATGTGGAGGGCGAAGGCATGGCCCAAGACGGCGAGTGTGCAAGAAAATGGAGTGCGGGAACTCCGACGATGCAGAAGTCGTCGATGACGTGAACGATGCCGAATGTGTTGACGACGAGAAACCCGTCGAAGAAGCTTCTGACAAGGCCGAAAAAGCCGAGAAGAGTGAGAGGGAGAAGCACAAAAAGCCCAATAAGAAATCCTAAAAATGAGTGCTAGGACCGTGCAAGGGAACATCTCAGTCAGAGACAATGCTTTGGATCAAAGCTGAGCCGACACAGCTGTACGCCGAGCGGTTGAACAGTGGCAGTACCAGGACGAAGAGGAGGACTGAGACTACGTCGAGTAGCAGATGTATCAAAGACGACCTGGTAACAAGATCGGCGAGGGCCGAGGAGTGAGCGCCGGAGGCACAGACAACGAAAACTTCTACAGGAATGTCGCTCCTCCATGGTCGCCGAGGCCGCCAGCCTTCGACGACTACTACGCGGAGGAGTGGCCGCCACCCAGAAGTGAATGATCCGAGCGGTTAGGACGGCAAAAGGTGACACACAGGTACATCTGCTACGAGAACGGCGCCATGCAACAGCGTCAACGCCAGGAGGCCTACTTCGATTACTCCGAGCCCGATAGCTCGGTAGGACCCGCGTTGCACCAGGAGCATTGGGGACCACTCATGCTCCCGCCAACGACCGTGGTCGTCAACCTGAGTGAGTCCTGTGCACCGCCGTCTCCTGGCGGCGGCGGCGGCAGAGTTGGTTCCCCTGTGCGAGCCAGCGGCTACGAAGTCAAGTAGCCGCTAAGCACGAGGGCCTCGATGATGTCCCACGAGGAGTTGTGGTGCCGGCACGTGGTTGCGTGTGCCACATGCAGTCCGTCGTGGCCAGGGCTAGTAGTCACCGTGTCCACCTTCCCCACTTCTACCGGAGGGAAGGAGGCAGTATGTTGAGCGGCTGCTGCGAGCGTACCGATAGTTGACGAAGAGGAAGACGGACAGGGGCACGCTCGCACCTGGCCTCGGACTCGTCTCTAAGGCGTTCTGGGACAACCGCCACAATGAACCCACAGCTGAAAACGTTGTAGGACGCTCGAGCGTCGCTTCAAAAGTAGAACGCGATAGCGTAATCGGGCCCCGTTCGTATCGGCAGCTTAGCTTCGCTTCTCGGTGGACTATATGACAATGCCGCGAGGACAAGAACGTCTATGCGAGCAAGCTAGGCCGTTTTAAACTATCCTAGAATGGCTACTGCAAGTGCGGTTGCCAGGTGCGTACAACACTCAAATTCTTTGTTTTGCGAATCGGAGAACCACCCACTCCGCCTCCGTACGACAACACGCGAACTTACACAGCTGCTCACTTCGTTGATGCCTTTGCTGCCGATGATGATTTTTTATGTCTGAGTAATTTGTAATGGGTGTGCCCTTGAACCCCTGACTCGTTGTGCAATTGATATGTATTGACGGCTGGCGTGATTGCACTCTTCTGCCACGTAACATTACACGCGTTTGGGAGAGTCCTCGCATTACATGACATTCCTATAGGGTTTTTTGCGAAAGCAGCTCCAAGCAATGGCGTGGCTTGAATGTGATTGGTCCTTCAAACTACGTCATTGCTTGCAGCTGCTTCCAAAAAAAAAATCTCGTTCGCAATATCTGTCATTTGTGTCTTCTTTAAATCACGAAAAGGGTGAGTGTACTAGTGGCATAATCACTCTAAAAGAAATTTAACTCGCCATTGAATAATTACCCATATCGAAAACGCCAGGACCTGGCAGGAAGTCGGGCGTGTTTCATAAAACCTTTAAATCCTTACTGCTGCCGCTACTGCTCAACAATTTACGCAGAGCTTCAATCTGGGGACACTTGCTCGACCTTTTCTGAAATATTCAGACAAAGTATTTTACAACATACACAGACAGAGAAAAGCTTCATCTTGAAGACTACAGAGCGATTACACTGCGTAAAGTTGACTGTAAATGTTTTGAAAGAATTCTATCTAACAGACTACAATTTGCAATGTCAATACTTATTGGTGCCCACCAGACTTGCGGCCTGTAAGGTCGTTCAATAGGAACCATCATACACATCGCCCGCACAGTACTGCAACATTGTCCCCACTCGCATGAGCAACTAGCACTGCTACAAATAGATCTGGCGAAAGAGTTTGATCGAGTTCGTCATTATTTTCTGTTTTGTTTTCTCGACCATGCTAACGTTGGCTCCACTATAATTGAAGGTTTAAGACCATACTACAATGGCTGTTCCACTCGTTTGATTGTTAATGGTCACCTGTCAAAGCCTGTGTTGATTAACGTTTCTGTGAAGATACACTCTAAGGCAAAAGGGTCTTAAAAGGGTCTGTGCTTCGTCCCTTTGGGGCCTAATGGGCTGCCGATACCATTAATCCCTTCAAGGACTAGTGCCATGGGGTCTAGCAGTTAGTACCCACTGATCACCTCAATGCACTAACATTTAGCTACCCTGCTAACATTTAGTCCTCACATTTACGCATTACCGGGCAACCGTTAGTCCTCGCAGCTGCGCTTCACCGGACGAATGGTAGGTCCACTCAGATACTCCATTCGGATTAACTTTGTATCCCCAGAATGATTTTCTACAGTTACTCTCCGCAAGGCTTAATACTTTCTTCGCGTGCTTCGTTCCGCGGTGAGTAATAAATGCCGCGGAAGAGAGCACGCGAAAAAATATTTAGTCATGCGTGTGTCACCACTTTCGCAGTCAATGCGACTACGAAAGACAAAAAAGTGAGACAGTGAAACGTTCTATTTTTCTCTATACATATGAAGTTTCTGCTTTCTTTCATTGAATTCACAGCAGAATATCCAATCCAGGTCCAGACGCGTTGTCATATCTCGTACAGTCCTTTTTGTAAAGCTGCTCCAACGGAAGCGATAGATGACAGGAATTTTACGCACCAGCGCACACAAAATTCTGCTCGTTGTGGAGAACGGCTGCATCCTGCAAAGCACAAAAATAATGCAAATAGTTCGTCACACGTGACAGCGAGGATGAAGACGCACGCACCTCGCAAATACATGCAAGGTGAACTAAAACACACGTCTGAAATATAGCATGTAAATAATTTCACCGTGATGTCGTACATCATCAAAGACGTATTTCAAGCCACATAGCGCAACAGTTCAAGTGCGGCAGCCGCAGCCATCACGACGAGGCGCAGCCAACCACCGTGCCGCCAACGAGCCAGCGAGTTTTCTGCGAGCGTCGTCGGACAGCTTGTGCAAGCCCGTCAGCCGCCGCAGACGCCAGCGAATCTCGATTAGAAGAGCGAGCGAACGCGGAGCCGTCGCCACGAACGGCGCCGAGCTACTTGCGAGCAAGCGTGGAGGAAGCCAACGGTATGGAGACCAATTTCCGCAGAGTTCCGAAGTGCAGCTAAAGTCGGCTAGCTAAAGCACCCGCCAACCCATGGCGGTGCATTTCAAGCGCGCGGCATACAATCACACTCGTTGCCGGCGACCGTACAGCGTTTTGGACGAGTCGCAAAACGGCAGCGAGGCCTCTGCCTAATATCGCGAGCTCGCAGCTCATCATCACGCGAATCATCGATGAGCAACCGTCCGGGCGGCCGACGACAATGGCGGCCAATATCCAGGCGGTCACAAAGCGCAGGCGAGCTGATGCCCAAGCCGGCCCTCGCGGTACATTTCGGGCGTGCAATATACAACACCATCGAGTCCGTTACCGCCAAACGCGATCAGTTTCGCGCACGCGATAGGTACGGCAGAATAAAGAGCGATCACTTACTTGTTAAAGAATCCAGCGCCGATTTGTCAGATTGAAATCATGGATCCGACAGGCCTGCTGTCTTCTCGGCCGCCATTCCCAGTCGGTGGCGACACAGTGCCGTGACTACGCCGGAGATATACAGCGCGGCGTCTCGACGTGTCGAGGCCAGCTCCAGACTTCGTGGTTGCGGCGAAACGTAAAAGCACCACGACACGCTCATCCACGGATACGTGTATATCAAAGGCACCGAGGAGTAGTTCCTTGATCGGCGAACTCTCCGAGCGCTACAAAACTGCCAACACGCCAGCACGAATACAAGTTGGAAGACTGACCCGAGCAAGGAGGACGGTTAGTTCCCTTGACAACGGTTTGCACACGGAACGTATCTCTGCACACGGCCTGTATCTCCCACGCGGTTCATCCTTTCGCAGACTAACTAGTTTGCACATGGCACGCACCCCTCTGCGCTTGCTCCTCAACGGTCTATCGGTTCATCGCGCGCGCCTATTGGGCTCCGTTACTCCTCTTTCGGGTAATTTTGCCTGAGGGTGTAGGCTCTCCGTTGTCACCACTACTTCTTGCCATTTACTTAGAACCACAATACTTAAGCATGACTCGATCCTGTAATGTTCATGCTTTCAGTGTTTTTAAAAAACTACGAGAAAGCATTACTGTATGACCGGGCGTTCTTTTGTATAGGCATTACTAGTATAAAAACAGTGGTGTCTACAACAGGGGAATTTGGAACCATTTCTGCAGCACGAATGAACTTTGCATATAGTTTGGAACTGTGGGTTGGCTCGTGGACTTACAGACCGTCGCATTTCGAGGGTATCGCATGGTCCTGTTTGACCGAAATACCTCGGCGTTCCACTGGATGCATGTAAGTAAAGCGCGCATTACTGGAAAGCACGTGTACTCAGTCTAAAGCGTTATGCCCAGAAGTTTGGTCCACATTACTTTTTATTCTTTGGCAAAGCTAAATCATGCAACCTATTCCTGGCAACAAATGTATTCTACATAGTGCAAATATTCTCTTGTTCCAGGGTTTATAGGCAGAAGTTTCACCGAATATTTGCTACCTTTATTTGGTCATCAACCCATGAGCCGATGAGGCATGAAAATTTTCTAGACCAGTTCGTGCAGGTAGTCTTGGGCTGGTGCACCTCTCTCTTAGGCAATTGGTATCTCGTTTCTTTTTTTATTTTTCAAAACTATGCTCATCCGCTGCTTCGAACATTTTAGTGGTGTCTGCTAGTTGTGCCTCGCCTCCCTATTTGCAAGGATTTATGCCTGAAGTGTATGAATCGGTGTATTTTCTGACAGTCAGATTTTCTAATGACTATTCTCTAGGTGAAAGGAAGATCTATATAATGCTATATTTGCCACGTTATATCCGGCGCCGTTGTACCGCTCACTGTATATTAGATTGCCTGGGCATGGTGTGTTTGCGCGTGTGAAGAAAATGTCTATTTCGCCAGTATCGAAGACATTTTTCTACAAACTGCAAACAAAAACGCTACCTGTAAAAGCCTGGTTAAGGAGCAAAAATATCTTTGTATCTTCAATTAATTGTCGCATCTGTGAAGTTCCAGAAACTATAGAACATTGTTTCATCATCTGTTAGGACGCCACTTACTTTTGGTACGTTCTACATATGGCTTGTAGCGTCATCATCATCATTTTTTTACCACCTACGCGCCGCGCCTCTCGCTCAGCTCATGCTGAGAGCTCGAAGCGCGAGCAGTTAAGAACGTGCTCACGCTCCTGGAGGCTGGACGCCGGCAGCCGCTGCCGCTCGGCTTGTACTAGGGCCTTCGAATAAAGTGGCGAGACTTCGGCACGGCCACGTTGACCGCCCTCACGTCTACTCTCTCTCGCTACAATTGGTGACCCGGAGAACACGCCCTTCCAGCGGCCCCTGCCATGCTTCCGCGACTCTGCCCTCCAGTTCCGCCGTTTCACCCGGCCTACCCCCGAGCGTGGTTTATGCAGCTCGACGCCTGCCTCGCGGTGAATGGCGTCACCGCGCAGCCACTCATGCACGACATCCTGCTTGACGCCCTCCCGGCTGAGCTGCGTCATCTGTCCGCCGCGTCGTCCTCCAGCCCGCAGCCATACGACGACCTCTGCGCGGCGGTGCTGGCCCGCTATGGCGAGACGTACCGCCCGCTACCGGGGACCCGTGAGTTCCGGGTTTCCCCTCCGTCAACGCGAGCGGTACCACCCGGCCCGCAGCCCTCCCATGACCGCGACATACCTTCCCCGGCTACGACTCCTCCGTCCACACGTCAGACCACCAGCGCATCGAATCCCGCGCCCGGCCACCCGCCCGACGAGGTACAGGAGGTTCCTGCTGCCATTGGCCACTCCACTGAGAGGTCTGTTTTTTCGACAGTCTCGGCCCACGGTCCTTCAGACTTGCCGGCCTCCTGCACGTCTTCCCCGACCTCCACGGCCCTCGACACTTCTGACACGTCAGGCTCCACGACGGCTACCTCGCCGCACGCCCTGGAGCCTGCCATTGACACGGACATCGTGACTCCTGCTGTACGACCCCCAATTGCGGAGGCATCGTCAGCGATGTCCAACGAACCCGCCTTTTCGACCTCGACACTGTGCGCATCTTGCCAACAGGAACTACCATCATCCTCGAAATCTCCCGCAGCAGACCTTCAAGCCCATAACCAGCTACGGCCGAACGTGCGTGACGCTGCGACGATGACAGAAAATCCCGAGGACCACCCGCCGTGCTTGCCACAGGTAGACCAGACCGCGTATGCCCTACCGGCCACGCAGGCATACAACCCACCTGCCGCCCCACACACGCGCTCTCCTTCACCTACTAAACTTCATTCTGCGACTACTGCTGCACCGTCGTCCAGTCTCTCCAGCACGGCTCATCACACCGAGATTAGTCGCGCAACGTCTGTCTGCAGCGCACGCCTCGCGGCTCGTCTGAACTCTACACAGCAGACTATGGAGCAGCCGCAGCCAGTGATGTGCCACCACCAACGCCGTTACCGGCACCGTCGCCACGCCAATTGCGTCGCCCGCCCAACCAGGCGAAGTTCGCACCGACGAACGTCTAAATCAACTGGCCAAGATGTACTACGCCTACGCTCCACTCTGTCTTTAAGTCACCTTTACCCGAGTGTGCGGACGAACCGCCAGCATCACAAGGGCTTGTGTGTGTGCCAATTTCGCTGGGCTGCACAGCGGAATTTCTCGACCCACTACCGATTTCCATGTCATCGGTGTCGCTCGCTCCTTCCAACAGCGTCTCTCCGTCGCGACCCTCGCCCGCTGCGCTGCTCCCAGAGTCGCCCCCCAGAGACCTTGTCATTTCTGACGGCTACCTTCACGTTAACGACCTGGACTGCCCACGGACCCTATCGTTTCGCGACATGAACATTCCTGTATATACGCCCCCATAGTTTTAAAGACGATAGTCGTTCTTGGGGAACTTAAACGCAGAAATTTTGGTCTGTCTTTCTGTCTGTCTGTCTTTCTGTTTGTCGGCACGTCCCTCGATTCAGCCACTCGGCCAAAGTTGAACCACTTGCACAAGGGCCAGCCGTCTTGAACTGGTACGGCTGTTCATACTTGTGAACGTTGTCGATCAAAAAGTAAATATCATGCATATCTGAGGTGCAACATCACAAGGTAAGTATTAGGTGGCGTGTTCCTTTAATAGAAAATGCATACATACGTAATTTTAAGGACCCTAGTTTCTTAAGCTGCGCTGAAAATGCATAAGAATGGAAGCTTGAGCGAGTTGGTATGCGTTCATCTTTGTTGAAACAGCGCTCACTAGACGACGACGAAGTAAAAGAAGGCACAGGACAGGCGCTGCCTGTCCTGTGCCTTCTTTTACTTCATCGTCGTCTAGTGAGCGCTGTTTCAACAAAGCTGAAAATGCGACTGCGCTGAAATTTGCCTTCCTCCGTGCCCTTCGCACGAGCTCATTGTTGTGTTTCGGTTTCGGTTCTGTATTGCACTGTACGAATGCCATGGGTTGGTGTTGAAAAACTTTAGTTTTGAGTAGGCCAAGAAGGTGAAAAAATAAATATTTAAAAAAATGAAAAAGCAGCGTTGTGGGCGGCCTTCAGGCTGCCGGTTGTGGGTGCCGCTCTGGCGTTCCTGTTTTACCCAGGCGACGTGTAAATAAAGGAGTGTGTGGAGAGTACTCGTTGAGTGCGGACGTTTCTCTGCTTCAGCACTTCGCGCCAAACCGCGTTTTAGGGCTGGCTGGCGTCCCCGCCGGTCGCGTTGGTCACCGCCGGTCTTCGCCTGCTGCTGCGCCGGGACTACCAGCACGCAACACAGCACTCATGTTTCCCGACGTATCGCCAGATGGCGTCCATATCTCACACAGCGCCTCTTCTATCGTCTTTACACGACATTTGCAGCGAAGTACGCAGATACGCGGCCAATTTTTTTTTCATCCCGGGCTCATTTCTGCGGGGGGGAGTAATCTGTAGCGTCATCATCATCATTTGTTTTACCACCTACGCGCCGCGCCTCTCGCGCAGCTCATGCTGAGAGCTCGAAGCGCGAGCAGTTAAGAACGTGCTCACGCTCCTGGAGGCTGGACGCCGGCAGCCGCTGCCGCTCGGCTTGTACTAGGGCCTTCGAATAAAGTGGCGAGACTTCGGCACGGCCACGTTGACCGCCATCACGTCTACTCTCTCTCGCTACAGGCTTCTAAAAATTACTCGATTTAAATTCTTAAAGCATACGTTAGCTCGTGCCATCCAAAAGCAATTTTATGCCTGTTGATATGTTCCTACTAATGGGTATGCACAGTTTATGGGAAACTCGCATGTTAGACGGGCCCGCTGGACCAATGGTATCAGCGCGGTTGCACTTCATACAATTGTCTCTACAGCTAAAAGACTTTTTTAGCGACTACATTTTCAGCCGCACTGATATGCCCTGTTCATGAAATGCACTGCTCTAATAGCCTTTTAGGACACAGTGTTATTTGAAACATTTTTGTGCGTAACGCTTGTTGTACGCTTGTAGAGGCGGCCTTTAGTATTTTCTTCGCTGTGTATGTACATTACATTTGTAATAAATACCATGGTAGAAAAAAATATGGCGAGGCTCCTTGGTAGAAAACGTTTTGTTGGCCGAGTTGGTGAACATTCATAATGTTTTTAAGGTGCGAGAGAACACAAACACAAGGATGGACACACGCTCTGTCCCATGTCCTTCCTTGTGTTTGTGTTTTCTCGCGCCTTAAAAGCATTACTCTTTGGTAGAACACTTGCTTGCCGCGCTTTAGACCTGGGTTTTATTTGCGCTCGAACCGATAATTTATTGTTATTTATTTATTTGCACCTATCTCAAAAGCTCGCTCACGGACAACTCTGATTTTTCGCACACAACCAACGATACCGACACCGACACCGGAATTTCTGCGAAACGAGGTCTCTAATGCGGTCGCGTTAATATTCTTCATACGAAACAATTTTCGCGTAAGACGTTTCAGTGAAGGCCGGCCTTGCTATTGAAGAGCTTCACTGAGGCTGACGAGTATTTGAATCACCCCAATCCGTAGGCATTGTGTTTGATACGACAGAATATTTGTATGCGGGAGAGTTGGTCGCGTGGCTTTCGTTTTTACTCTATAGCAGCTCCCATCCAATACTGAAAGTCCTAACACGTCAGCCAGGGCCCGTATTCCCAAAGCGTGTTATGTTAGAATTGTTCGTAAGACAAACTTTCAAGCAATACTGAAGCACGACATATCATTTGCTAAGCGGCCGGTCGCATGCCAAAATGCAGCTACGAAATTAAAATTATGTGCGTTCGGTTTCATGCTCGTGCATTGGAAGATTTCGTGGTATCTTCCAATTTCCTTTATAGAACTTGCTTATTGAGGCTACGTGTAAAATATATTTTTCAGTTCCTCCTTGAAGCCACAGTGAGTGAACTGATGCAAATAAAAGAACGTGCAGTGTAGCTACAAACTGTATTATATCAGCGCAGTACACGCAGTACTGTACTCTCTGAATAATGCATTATGTGGATCACTCATAAATTATTGCTAAAAAATTAAACTCTGCAAAAAGAAATATTTTTTTCATGCTAGTAAGAACAGCGTCGACGTCAAAGGGGAGATGTACATAACTGCGATAATGAAAAGCCTCAAACCTGGCATAGGCATAAAGCAGACGAATTGTATTGAATTGAATTGAATTGAACAAAACTTTACTTGGTCGTGGGAGGTTGTATAGAAACAATGCCATATTATCGACCCTGTCTATAGCAGTCGTTAACACAGTACTATCCATGAATCGTATTAGCCAAGGGACTTCTACACACTCTTATCATAGAGGAGTTTGTAGAAGTAACAGTCTCTAATTTAAATGTAAAGCGTAACTTGCATAGTCACAAGAAAGCGGCACTTCTAGGCCAAAAATTGCTTGTTATAAAACACTTTGTTGCAACACATAGTATCAACTTGAACATTCCTTACAATCGACGGTCTCGCATGCACGGAATTAATCCGTCGCTGCGGTATGGACGGGTGCCAGCAACCGCAGACAATGTAGCAGAAGCGACCCTTGTATGCACAGATAATGTACCGCTCAAAGACAGTTACAGACGGGTACAGAATGGTCCGTCCGTTACGGTTTCGAGTGACAAATTCCTATTCGTCTCGCCTGCTTTGCCGCAACGTTAATCGTTCATTTACGCTCCAAGTATCTTTCGGGGTCTCCCTTTGTCAAATCCAGTCTCTTTTTAAATGTACGCTGTCTGGGTACACAACAAGCTTGATCAAATTACTCGACTGCAGCCTACAACTAATGTTTTTTGAGCACCGCAACGACAGTTTATTGGCTCCCGGCGCACGGAAGACGTTTTCAGCACTTGCTACAGCAAACCACGGTTTGGTTAAATGATTCCGCATATTTTGGCGCTGCATTCTATAGAAGAAAGCGGTTGTGGAGAGGAGAAGTAGAGAGCGAAAGGGTTTCTTCTACAGCTGCGAGGGTGCAAATTCACCCTTCATTTCTACCTCCTCCCCCCGCCTTCTCCGAGCCTTCCACGGCCCCCTACGGCTCGCCCTGTCC
This sequence comes from Rhipicephalus sanguineus, assembly GCF_013339695.2. Classification (NCBI taxonomy): domain Eukaryota; kingdom Metazoa; phylum Arthropoda; class Arachnida; order Ixodida; family Ixodidae; genus Rhipicephalus; species Rhipicephalus sanguineus. Next base: position 146,263,500 of record NC_051183.1, read on the forward strand.
TGCACTATCAATTTCCCCCGTTTCGCACCATTTGCGCCAGCGGTTCCTGGGACCAAAATCAGCGCGATGGCTCGTGCCGATCGACTATTCGGAGGCATTGATTTGAGCTCCCCTCCCTCTCCACTTCCTGTTTTCGGTGCTTTACTTCCTGGATCATGGAACAGCGAACAATCTCCCTCGTCTTACACACTCCGCGGCGCTGACGCCTCAAGTCGTCCATCATCCGGGCTCTGTGGGCCCCCAACAGCACTTAACCACCATTTCTTTCCCTCGCTACGTCCAGCGCCCGCACATTTCAATCTTAACGGCCACGGCGGTAAAATGATCTATTTTTGTGTTTGCTGCGCTGTGGGATACCAAGCATTTTCCCTTCAAGAATGTATCCTTACCGCAGCCCCTCTACGCCGCCTTTACGCGCTTGTTTATTTCTCCACGTTACGCTGGCTGTGGCGTACCAGGGACTGTCTTATCCTCACAAATCTTTCTGGTCTTTCGGATTGCTTTCTTTATCTTCGGGATTCGCGCAGCTTTTTCGCAATTCTTCGTCGGCTGCCGGCCGATGCGCTTCCCAGGCATTGCTGCTGGCTGCCCAGCCGGAGAGGCCGTCGTTGGATGAAACTGCTTGATAGCATAGATTTGTGGCCTAAAGAGCCATTTCTCTAAAACTGAAGATGGCCGCTACTCGCAACTGAAACGCTTAAATCCCGAATAGTACCTCACGGACCCTCCTGATCGAAGGAAACAGTGGTGCAGAAAACTTCTAACTGGAGAAAGCTGGCATACAATGCGTAGAATCAGCTTGCGGTTCCTTCTTGAACTTGTACTATTCGTCAGTAGTAGCAGCCACCTTGAAATCAACCCTAGAAATACTGGCGTGACAAATAAAGTGACAATGAAAACTAATTAGCTTTCTGCATAATGTGTACAATTCTCACGGATTGAACTGCAATATCAAAACTTTCACAATAACGACTGGTAGGCGTAATTGCCCTAGATCACCGCGTCATGTCGCTACCAATCAGGCCCCTAAAGACAGGGTTGCCTCTGATGTACGTATATCGTCGTGTCGAAATTGGGCCGATATGACACGAACTGAAGGCGGCGGAAAGAAAAATACTTGAATTACTTAGCCCTAATTGTAGCATTTCGATGCGTGAGGACTGGCGAATATGATAAAGGAACGTGGTGGTGTTGTGCCAAAATACCCCTATTGAAGTTCGTCCGCACACGGATGAAGAACCTCAATTGCGCAGAAGTTTGTCTAATTTTCGTAGATAACCTGTCTCCAGACTCTGAGATTATAAATTGCATTCGATTTGGCTTTCTCTCTTCTTCATCTTCTCCTCCTTTCCTCATCCTCTCTCTGCCCTCCGCGTCCGCTAGGCTCATGCATACCAGTGACATTGATTCAATCACCGCAGGGGTGGTCAAGGAGTTAGACCGTGCAACTCCGAATGCGCACGTACTGGGTTTGATTCCTCGTGCTGCGGGTCACCCACCACCTGGAGAGAGAGGTACTCCGCCTTGACGGTCAGTGTTGCGGGTTGTTATTTCTGGAGAAGATGGCCTCTCCTTTCCTTTATAATTCTTTCACTCCAAAGTAGCAGTTAAGGAAAAAAATATTTAAAAACAAGCTAAAGAAACATCTATACAGACCGGAGTTTGTTTCGGTAGTTTTAATCACGTCAATTAACGAAAACACAAAAAAATGAAGCCAGCTTCGCACTAGTGGTTCCAAGCCTGAAGGAGAATTTCTATTTATATCTGTTTTTCCTGTCTTTTTTGTCACTGTCTCTTTCTCTCTCTCGCCATTCATTTTTTTTCTCTTTTACAGCGAAAGCTGTTATGAGATCATTTCACCGGCCGTTTTTGGCGCCGTAGTTGTCCGCCGCCTCCGCCCGTGTCCGTAAGCAGTATCGCTCAAAATAAGAAAAAAAAACAAAATATGAAAAAAATTCCAGGACGGAACGAGGTTCGAACCTGGGCCCTCTGCGTGGGAGCCCAGTATTCAACCTCTGAGCCATGCCGGTGCTTCAAAGTGCTTTGCAAAAAGGTCCTATACAGGCGTCATGTCGGGAAGGAACCACATTAGCATATGCAATATAGCGTGGTAGAAGAGTAACATAAGCGCCAAGCGTCGCACAACGCGAATTCTGTAACCAGGCGTCACACAATGCGAATTGCGCAACGAGTAGCTTGTTGAATGCTTCCAACCCATTACAAAGGTCTCTGCAATAATTCTTCATCGTCATCAGGCACAGCATCAACAAAGTGCGCATAATGCCTTACATGTGTTTAGCAGGTACCAACGCTCTCAGTAGAATGACGAAAAATGGCACAGTGCCTGCTGCCCTACATCTCAAAAATTACAATGATATATAGCGTAGTGGGTTCCTCGCAAGTGCACTTGTATTGGTTGCCAAGGAAGCCCATAAGCGCATGATCCATTTCCTCGGGGTCTCAGTAAAGTTCTTCGCCTCCCCCCCTTCTCTCTCCCACGTCAACGTACGTTATACAGCATGACGGGAGAGGGAAATAGCGACCGGGCGTCACCCAATGCAAATACATAACTAGTGGGCCGTTTAAAGATTCCAACCCATTACAAAGGGCTGAGCCATAATTATTCATCGTCATCAGTCGTCGTGTCAACAAAGTGCACATAATGCCTTACAGACGTGTAGCTGGTGCCTCGCTTCTCCGCAGAATGACGAATAATGGCGTAGTGGGTGCTTCCCAACTTCACAAAAATTGTGATTTATGGCGTAGTGGGTACCTTTCTAGTGTACTTGTATTGTAGCCCCAGGAGAGCTTAACGGGCTCTAGAAACGCCGCTCTTCCAGCTTTCGCTGTGACTGTGCTGCGGTTTCAGCGCAGGCCTGGCGTTTTTTTTCGCTGCCTATCTTTTTACGCCTTCTCTCTCTCTCTATTTCTCGCTTCCTCTTTCTTTCTAGCTTCGCTCTTACTCTCTCTGGGTTGCCTTCTGTCTCGTTCTTTGTTTCTCTATATTTCTCTCTAGCTCTCTTGTTTCCAGATTATCCATCTTACTGTTTCTACCTCTTTCTCTCGCTCTTTCTTTCTCTCTTTCTTTTTGTTGGGCTAAGTGTTGCCTTCTTCATTTTTAGTGGACCAGCCGTGAGTATTTGGATTTACCCAACTTCTGTGGCACATAACCGTTTATGATAATGAGTAGTCAGATTTACCCAATTTCTGTGGTGGATACTTGTTTATGATGGTCAGCCAGTCAAGAACTTTATTCATAGGTCCTGAGAAGTTTAAGCCGCCGGGGGATCCAAGGGGGACACCCTAGCAGCCGCTACCGTAGGCGACGACCGAGTCGGGGCGGGAACGTGGTGGCGTTCCACCAGTTCTTGGCCCCTCTGGACTGCCTTAAGTTAGTGGTGGACCTCGGAGCTCCTGAGTGCTTCTTCCCAGTCGGACTCACAGGTGAGAGGTCCCTGAGGTAAAGCGGGACATTGCCAAAGCATGTGCGAGAGTGAGCAGTAAAGTTCTTTGCAATCTGGGCATTGGGGAGTGATGTCCGTGTTGTAATGACTCAGTTGGCCCCGTGATAGGTACGATCTCGTTTGTAGCATGCGAAAGGCCACCGATTGCGCGCGTTCGAGCTGTGGGTGTGGTAAAGGATATTGGCTTCTGTTGTTGCGGTAGTGAGAGGTAATTTCGTGGAAGGTTAGTAGGGGGTCGTTCAACTATACGTCTGGGCCCAGCTCTTCGTTGGCTGATTGATCGTCGCGGCGGGTGAGCTCTCGCGCTCGGTCATGAGCCGTTTCGTTGAGTTTGGGTTGTTGGGAGTGGACGTCTTTGCCCATGTGGACATGGCACTGACGATGATAGTTTTTTTTGGTTCGCCGGACAAGGAGCGATTTGCTAAACAGCTTCGCAGCTAATAGGCCCTTACATGCTGCCTTGATGAACACCGCATTGATTATTTCCCTGTATCGTTCGCAGCCAATGATAGAAATTAGTTTCGTCCGCTTTCGTAAATAAATACGCACCATTAGAGGAAGGCAGCGCCATTCATTCCCCTGCTTTAATAGTGATCACTTCATTCCGGAGTATGTTTGTCAAGAGATAACCTCACATATCAATGATTTATTCGAAGAAAAACATTCGACTTTGTGTCACAAATTCTTGTAACCGAGCTAAAGAACATCTAAACTTCCACTGACATCAGTTTGTTACTACGTGTAATATATGGAGGCTTCATTAAAAAAAATCGCCAAGCACTCCGTACAGTTGGTTCACCAGCATAGCTGAAACGTGCTGTCATGGTATAGCGTGCTGTCATGGTATGTCATGGTATGAAACGTGCTGTCATGTCAAGTTGATAGGCCATCTGGCCTATCAACTTCAACTCAATTAGCCGAGATCACTCATGATTTTGCAAATTCATTAAACTCTAAGGGCCAGATTGACGCAGTGTTTTTAGATTTTTCCAAAGCGTTTGATGTAGTACCACATGATGATTTAATTACGAAACTGTCAGCTATTGGTGTTGATCAGAACATTGTCCGTTGGGTTGCATGCTATTTGTCATCACGGAAACAATATGTGATGGTCAATGACGGCGTTTCTGACTCATTAGACGTATACTCAGGAGTGCCGCAAGGATCCGTGCTTGCACCATTATTGTTTTTAGTGTACATAAATGATATTTATTTCTCAGTTCAATCACCTGTGAAAATCCGACTTTTTGCGGACGATTGTGTTATTTATGCCGACATTGATCAGTATTCTGATCAAGCCAGACTTAACGATGCATTGCAATCCGTCTGCGCCTGGTGTGATAAGTGGGGCTTGAAGCTCAACGCATCAAAAACGGCTTCCATCACAGTTACGAACAAACAAAACCCATTAGCATTCCAATATACCATTAATAACGCTTATGTTAAAAAGGCTACACAAGTAAAATATCTGGGTGTCACGCTTACAAGCAATTTAAATTGGGAAACTCATATAGACAACATCTGTAGCAATGCGCTAAAAAAGTTAGCGTTTTTAAAACGTAAACTGCGTCACACTTCACCTTCCGTAAAACTAACAGCTTACAGAGCACTTATCAGGCCTAGGTTAGAATATGCAGACCTGATCTGGGCCCCGTATCAAAAATACTTAATTAAAAAATAGAGAGGGTCCAAAACCTGGCTCTGAGATTCATTTATTCTAGCTACTCTCGTTTTGCAAGCGTTTCTGCCCTTCGCGAGAAGGCAAATCTGAAGACACTCGCTCATCGTAGAATAGTCTCTCGATTGAAATTCACCTATCAATTCGTACCATGGTCAATTTAAAATCCCACCCAATCGTTACATAACTAACCCGCCCGTGCGCTTAGATCGTATCCATCATAATAAGACAGTTAGACAACCATTCAGTCATTTGAACGTTCATCAGTACTCATTATTCCCTCATGCTTTTTCATTATGGAATAAGTTACCTCAGGAGATCGTTAATGCAGACACAATACAATCGTTCGCCCATCTCGTCAATGACCTAGCACTTGATTTTTAGCATTGTGTTCCTCATAAGTGCTGAGATTTTTTGTATTTCTGTATGAATGCCATTATTGCTATGTATTAATTATATTTTTCCCTGATGTTGAGAATGTTCTGAATTTCGTATCTTGTATTGTATTTTCATTGTGTTTTTTATTCTGATTTTGTCACTGACATTTGTTACCCACTCCTGCTTGGGCCCGAACAGGGCCTGCAGTATTTGTAAATAAATAAATAAATAAAATAAAAAATATATGTCACGTGGTCATGACGTCGACGAAGGCAGCAGTCAGCACGTCCGAGATGAAACTCTTTATATGGCCGAACTTTTGGCTGAGAAACTAAAAGTCAAACTACAGCAATACACTGATAGCGGCGAAAAGAGCCTCGACCTTCGATCAAGTGAAAAGTGGTAAAGTGCGTCGGCATTTATACATGTGACGTCGAATATTCCAGTCTTATCACTGGTGGTCGCACAAGCTCTGGAATAATCTAGGCTGTTCGCATCCTGCGCGCAAATTTTACGAAACGATCTACAACAGTCGCGAAGCTTCTTGAACAATGAGGCGGGGCTTGCGCTGAGCGTTGCTGACAGTCTTTGTGGGCGAAAACTGAATACAGCAAAAGTAATAATAAGAAACGAACGTGGCAATATCAATTAGTTAATCTCAATGATTCAATAAAGTCTTTCTCAATTATTGTTTATGTCTGCCCAAAAATCTTCATTGGTATTTGCGCCCGTGTGTTCACTTCATTTATGTGGGTCAGTGATGAGTAGTGGGGACTGCCCAATTTCTGCGGCACATGAGCAGTAGCAGTGTTTCGGTGCATAGGACGGACGAGTTTCGGTTTCGCCGAGTTATGTACAGCTTCGTGTAAAAACATTGGCCGCGTATATGCGTGCTCCACTGCAAATGCCGCATAAAGACGATAGAGGAGGCGCTGCGTGAGATCTGGACGCCATCTGGCAATACGTCGGGAAACATGAGCATGTGCAGAGGGTTTCCTTCCTCCGTGGCAGAGGGCATTCGTCGGCACGCATAGCATAGCATTTTCAGCGCAGCCGCATTTTCAGCGCAGCCTAAGAAACTAGGGTCTTTAGATTTACGTATCTAATATTTTCTATTAAAGGAACACACCACCTAATACTTACCTAGTGATGTTGCGCCTCAGATATGCGTAATATTTACTTTTTGATCGACAACGTTCACAAGTATGAACAGCCGTACAAGTTCAAGATGGGTGGGCGGTAAGCAAGTGGTTAAACTTTGGCCGGGTTGCCGAATCGGGTGACGGACAGATAAACAGAAAGACAGACAGACAGACAGACCAAAATTTCTGCGTTTAAGTTCCCCACGAAAGACTATCGTCTTTAATAAACAGGCTCCTTGCTCAAAACCGCCTCTCGGAGTTGACAGATGGACCACTCACTTATCTTACTGCTGTCGCCAATACATTCAATATTGCGGAGGTGGCGATTTGTATTTATGCACCTGAATACATAGAAACACACGAATTTTGTGATGTGCGCGCAAAAGGTCCACAATACTCCAGTGTGGTGTGCACGCCCACGAGCGACGAGGCCTGTCGGTGTTGTGGAAGACGATGAAGTGGACGCTCATGCATGCACAAAGGAGGTGCGAACAAGAACAGTCGCGTGCGCTGGAGGAGAAGAGGAAAAGGGCAGACGGCGGTGTTGAGCGTTCGACGCAGTCGGGTGACCGGGCCCGAGTGTCGACGCTCTGGGACGTGGCCGCTGACGCCCTCTGCCTCCGACGCATCGCTTCTGAAAGGCTCCAGTTTCCTCGTCAGCCTTGACAAGCCGTCCACGACCACTTCAGAGCCATCCCGCGTCACTCACACCTCGCATCGTCCAAAGCGTTCGACTCCCCGACGGTTGAGCCCGTGTCTGCCTAAACTGACACTTAACACGACAGTGTTTCATGCTGTCGTCAACCAAGACTTCAGTGACGTATTTCCATCATGGACATGACGTTGATAAAATGGACGCTAGCGGATGAGGAAAAAGACTTCTCTAGGAAAAAGTTCTCCCACCGAACCTACGACCTCTCTGCCAACGACGATAGGCGCCCGGCGCTCTACCAACTAAGCTACCGAGGCAGATAGACTCCACACTACAAACCCGCCTTGTATTCCTCACACACTCTCTCTCGCACGGTGCTCTCTGTAGCTGTGGCTAGGTGGGGAGGGGTGGTGCCACCGTCTGTGAACGGTAAGTGAAATAATGCGGCATGACACTTAACAGCGTCGATAGAGAACGATTTGGCAACGACGCAGTTAAAGCATGGCATTCAAGAATGCGCGCCGGCAGGCTTCCCGCCGGCGCGCAATCTTGGAGGCCGTAGTTAAAGCATGGCCTCCGAAATGGAGGGCGCGCGCCCTCCATCTCGGAGGCCATGGTAAAGCGTCTCGACAACAGCGACAAACACTGGCCGCGCTAGCATCGGGGAGTCGCCGTAGACGCAGTTCCGTTCTTTGCCTTTCGCTTCGTGTTAGCGTGTGACGGCTCGTTGTCGCAGTTGCGAAGCTTCCACATGCACGAACGATGTTTCTCCGCCGCCGCCTGCTTCTAGTGCGACAGGATCGATTACTAAAAGTGCTGCAATAAGAGCTGCAAAAGGCAACGATGTCGACCGCCGCGTGTCGTGCATTGGTGTACCTTCGAGGAGTGAGACAGAGGCCAGCATGACCAGAAATGCCTGTGCGCGTTCACGGCTCAAGCTACGAACCGCTGCCTCCCGCGTTGCTGAAGCGCAGTGTGGTGGTGTATGCATGAGCACAGGCGTAGGTTACCCTATCACCCGGGAGCGTATACCGTGCCGTTTCTCTCCATAATGACGATGCTTTGAAAAAGTGTATATCGATTAACAGTGTTTATTATGGGCTTGTTGATGTCATCTTTGCGCGGGATTCTCGATAGGCTGTGTCCGCGTATATGTTAGCGATTTCAGCTACAACAACGGTTATATAATGATCACAGGCGTTAGTCGTCGCGGTGATGTGCCACTATCCGTCAATGTGAGTACATCCACGTCTAGCGGTGCTATAGCTGTCAAACATCAATAGACATTGTGCCAGCTCTCATATATCGCTACACAATTAGCACTACTTCTGTGAAGACACGTTTCGCGTTCGCGTTATATCGGTTCCTGTACGGTGGGATCAATCATGTTTTTTCTTTTTTTTTGGCTAAGACGCATCGCTCACCAGAGCCTGTTGTTAGTTATTTATTTATATTTGTATTTGCTTTGTTTGCTGTGGCTTTTTTGTCTTTCTTCCATGTTTTTATAAAGCCACGTTCAAACCCTGTATGCGGACTCGCCGAACGGTGGGACCGTCCGCGTACTCAACCAGAACACTATAAGAACCACACCTGTTCTGATTAAAAATGTATGTACTGTGTTGTTTATACATTGCCTCATATTTATATATTGTGTACACGCACTCCGTACGTGCACGTGTTTGTGTGTGTTTGTTGCAAGCAACACGCGCAATGCACTGTATCCCGCATGAAAAATTGCGAAATACCAATAGAAATTAGCTGGATGATCAGATGTGTGTTCACAATTAAGACTGCTCCTCTAACCACCCTGTTCAGATTTCTGAAATCGGATTCCGTACGCCGCAAATTCGCGAGCAATAAAAGCCTAAAATTCTCTCCTGAAACGCTCCGTATGTCATTTCAATAATTTCATTCATTGTCATGTAATTAACTGAGAAGAATATACGTTTCACTTCATTCTATGTGTGTTTTTAAGAATCCTATGGAAAATACGTGGTGTTATACAAATCCGAACGAAATCGTTTCAGTGGAGTTAACAGCATAAGCTAAAACCAAGAACCACTCTAGACTTGATGAGAGATCTAAAGAATTTATTAATTCAAAAGCCTCAGATGCCTCATCAAACGCGAAAATTGACCGTCCGCATCTCCCGTCAGCGGCTTCAACACGAGTGGTGCAAGGAATAATCATCACGTCATGACGTCACCAAATGACGTCATCATGAAGTCACAGATTTCCAAAATTTGTGATGTCATCATTGCGTTACGTAATGTGACGTCATTGGTGTTGTAATCACATGGCATCCTTGCTTGGTTAAAGGTGGGCCGATCACAGAAGCAGTGCAACACCACGTTAGGTGCGGAAATCTTTGAGAGGGTGGTGGGGAATCAACAGAACGACTGATAAGAAGAACAAGATCGCTTTCGCTTTTGAGTCGTCTTAGCTGAATGCATAAGGGATCCTGTGAGTTTTTAGGTCTTTAAACTTGACCTTTTTGTGAATTCACTCAATAAGTTTGACAGTATGCCTATGCTGGTCACATCTTTAAGGCTCACTGATGCACGACTATGAAGAGGTGCTGACACCTTCTATCCATTTAACACAACCGCTGCGAACGTGGCCTTTGGCTTGATAAGGAACATCGTTTCAACCGCTCCTGTCAAGAGGTCTTTCCTTTGCATACAACGGATTTTTCACACATGGGTACCTATGTTCTTTGTAATTATCATCAACACGGTGATAAAGGTAATCATACCCCGACATTGCGCGTGGTCTGTTTGGCCGGAATGACAGGTTGAGAGTTCATTTGATGTAAGCAGCGTGGACTCAGTCAGTACGGTTATCACATATTAAAAGCAGCAAAAAGCCTTTCTTTTGCTGACGATCCTGTGGCTTGGGCTTGGTTCTTGCATTCCTTCTTAATAGAAGTGCAATAGCGAGGAATAGGCACAGAGACATTGCGAATCTGTCGCGGTGCTATTGCAACATACTGAGCAGGTAAGTGTTCGTGACACAGATACAAGGCACTCACACAATTATTTATAATTCAATAGTTGTCGTTTAAATATTAATCGGGTGCATTAATTAAACATTCGCGTTGGGGTGTTTAATAAACCATCACATTGTCATTCCGCAGCTGTCTGGAATAACAGTAATCATGAGAGTCAATACTGTATAGTGAAAAATGTAGGTCCGCGTATTGACCCTCGGAGCACATATGAACACATCTAACACGAAAGACAGACAACAGTTCGCATCATGTATAAAAAATAGAGATACTGATATACCGCGTCCTGCCGAACGTCTCACGATGCTGATACAAGATTCCCAAAGAATATTTGACAGTGTATAAAATACATGCATCTTTGGAAGTACTCAGCCCTCCGATCAACGAGTCGGGAAGTGTAGGCTGTCCTGTTTTCAGTAGGCTACGTTTCTTAACCTAGCCGTAGACAAGTTACTGAACCTCCGTAGAATATGTATGTGTCCCGAACTCTGCCGCATTCGCTCGAAAAACGCACACCGGTAAGATTCATTCTGTGTATACTACGAGTCTTCGATGTAATGCTGACTGCCAAGATTTCTTGGCATTCTCTCGCATGTACTGTCACATACTCATGCGTATTGAAAGACGTTCAGCCACAGAACGACCCTAGCTGCATAACCATCCTGTACACCTTGGTTCACTGCAGCCAGACATATCGCTCTATATGCAAATGACCTCGAGTCTACTTCTTGCTGTTTCCCATATTGCGCCTGAGTTGGAGCCAACTAGAATATCGCATCCCACGAGATTTGCCATGGCGGCGGTACGATTGCACATTTCTGAATGGAACTCTTACGAGTCTCTCACTCTCTTATTTTTGCAAAACCTGCATCTTCAAATTGCGTGGAGATGTTACGGCATCTCTTGAAGTGATGTCGCTCATCGGTACCTCTGAGTTTACAAAAAAATGCTTAACGATTTTGAGTGAAACGTACTCTACTATGGAATAGCGGTAAGCCTTCCCGAAAAACTAAACAAAAGCAAGAAGATGTCTAGAAAAATCGGAGGCGACCGTAATCCTACACCTATGCGTCTGGTAATTGCACTCCCACCTCAGCTATCCTGTGCCCTGGTGTACTCCTTGGGTTACCATTGTGTTTCGTCGCCCTGAAAAAGCCGATCTCAGACGCCACAGAGGAATAAGCGTTTGGTCACGATCTACTCCGTCAGGTGCCGCAACGGCCCCAGCTGCTCATAATCTTTCAATGAACTCAGTCGGTTAAATTTCATTATATATCCTGACTGTTAATTGGCCGTTATCGCAAGTCATGTTATGTTCCGTTCAGGGCTTAGCCTCCCTTCATAGGAGGGGGCGGGCCTCATAGGGTATGACGGACTGTATAATATATATATATATATATATATATATATATATATATATATAGTGGAAAATAGTCACACGGACCCCGATAGAATAAGGAATGAAGAAAGAGACTAGAGACTACGACTTTCGTTGGTTTGGCACTGTATATTTTCACTAACGTTTCGTCTGGTAGACCATACAAAGTGTGGTCCACCAGACGAAACGAATGTCGAAGAATTATAGTCTCACGATCACCAAAATGGCATTTCTTTGAGTTCAAGATAAGTGCTGCTTTCTTAAGGCACCTGAGAACAACATCAAGTCGACGATTGTGTTCGTCAAACGCGCGGCCGAAAATTAACAAAGACATATTTCCCAATTTAAGCTACAGAGAACTGTGTCCATAAAGCGCTCAAATGTGGCTGGAGCATTGCATAAACCAAACTGCATGACATTAAACTCAAATAGACCGTCTGGAGTTATAAAAGCTGTTTTTTTCTTGTCGGCAAAGTGCATGGGGATTTGTCAATATCCAGTTCTCAGGTCAACGGAAGTAAAATACGAAGCAGAGTGCAGACAATCGATAACGTCGTCAATTCGGGGAAGCGGATATACATCTTTTTTTTTTGTGACAGAGTTCAGCCGCCGGTAATCTACACAAAAAGTCGCTCGCATCTTCCCACAAGGGGAACTCGGGTAAATACGTCGCAGAATGGTGGGGGTATCGCGTGAATGCTGCGTAATTGGGTATGGTTTGAGAATGCTTAATTGTTACACGATGCGCACACCAAGTACGACTTGAACGGCTCCAGCGTGCATGAAGTTCCGGGTCCGCAGCTCGCTTCATACGCTTGCGTTCAGCGTCGTATGCTCGTCTCTTCGCAGCCTTGTCTTCTGCGTTTCTTGCTGCTGTTGACGCCGACGACAGTGAGGGTGGGGTAACGTTAACTTCAAAGAGTGGTGGGACGCTGATTGAAGGTACTGTTGCTTCCATCGCATCTACTCGAGTCAAGCAAAGCGTCAAGTCAAGCGAAAGCCAAGTAAAGACGCCCTTGACTGAATTCCGAACACGCGCTCCGCCGCCTATATACACACCACCCGCGTTCGAGGGAGAGGGGGAGGAACGGAGAGGAGGGAGGGAGGGAGAGGAGAGGCTTGCTGCCGGCACGAGACGAGCCGAGCATGCGCAGTGGGGATGTGGACGGCGCCGCCGACGCCGCAGGTGCGACTAAGAAATTCTCCGCATTTATTATCTCCAGGAACCATCCTTCTTCTTTACAAGTATAACAGGCGCCGCCCAGGGACTAGATGACTCCTGAATCACTTTCTTTGCTAGCATTTCTTCCACCTGCTCAGCAATAACTTTACGCTAAGACGGAGATACTCTGTATGATCTCTGGCGGATGAGATGGGCGGAACCAGTATTAATCACATGGCTAGCGCGTGAACGTGGTGCAGAAACTCCGTGGCCATGCAGCGCGAAATCGAAGACGGCTGCATGTTTGGAGAGAATTCTAACAAACGGATATAGCACTTCCCTTGGACCAGAAGCATTGATTTCTATTTGTTAGAAGTGTTTTTATAAATACTTCTAAAACCGGAAGCAAGTGCTCAACCGGAGATGCTTGGAAGGGAAACAAGAGTGTCACTCGGCGCTCATGCAACTAAAATGATGCTGCCTCTTGCTCTGCACGCAAACGAATGGGCACGACAGGGCAGGCTCCTTAGAGTGTACACGAACAGGGCTGCTTAGAGTGGAAAGGCTGCTTAGAGTGCACAAGAACAGGGGAGTGCTCGGAACGGCCGCAGCACCAATGTACAGAAAGAGAAGTCCAAACAGGATCAATCCACCTGCGGCGCTGCGATCGGCAGTCTACAATGTGTCCTCGTTTAAGAGTTGCGCGCGGCTCAGCCAAAGTGGTGCAGGGGTAGAATGCGCGCTTCCCACTCAAAAGGCCCGGGTTCGAATCGCTGCTGCAGATGGTGGGTTTTTATTCTTAGTGTCACTTGGTATTCGCAATGCCCACGGACTATAGATGGCGCGCCGTGCTTTTCAAGATGGCGCCAGGAGGAGGGTCAACCCGTTTGTTAGCATAGGAACAGATAGGACGTGCGGACGTACGGCCCGTGCCACTTTCACCGGATGAAGTCATGAGCCGCGCTGAATTGGATATGAGACTAAAATACTTTCCCAAACCATGGAAAGTGCAAAGTACCCCCCACCTAATTATTTGCTGCGGTGTGAAAGGTTATATTTCAGCTCCGTTACCATGCATAATGATGCTTTGCGAAATCCTGTGCGTGCTACATAAAACTGCATGAACTAAAATTGACGTATGAGCTGAACGGCACACCGAGGTAGTACGTACCGAGCCTGCCTGACGGATTTGCCGCAGTAGTAGGCCGCCAGCGAGTAGCGTCATCGCTGCAGCACGGGACCGCACGTTTAACGTGGTTATGGTTTGCAAACATAATACGCCGTCGTCATTACTTGCGCAGTCGGGAACGCGGTATTACGTCTTCAACGGAACACGAGCATTTAACATCCCATTGAGTAACGCTTGTGTCACAGCCATGCTGAGACTCTAGCCGTGTGCAATTCACTTCACTCGCATGTTGCAGATTCGATCAGCCCGATCCAAACATGAATATCGAAAAGAATGCACACGTATGCTTTTCGCAACGTCGAAGAAGTTAGCCGAGAGGCGTAGATTGTGGCCGTGACTGCACGTTCCATCGCTCTAACCATTTCGCTTCGCTGGTCGAGCTCGAGCGTGTTGGCGATGCGGCGCTCCATAATATCCACAATAATTGTGATACATGCAATGCACAAGAAGAACTATGCTTTTATTCTGATCTCGCTCAAGGATATTATACATTAAATACAATCAAAGTGACTTACGAGCGTGAAAGAACATTAACGCACGAGGGGACGTGAAGTGCAAGTCGCTCCTCGTGAGTTCAGCTGATCCTTCATCGTCGCTGTCACAGCTGTCACTCTCGGTGCTTTCACAGTCTTCAATGTCCAGTGAAAAATCCTCGTCGTCAAGATGGTTTCTTTCAACATCACTGCTGAAAGCAATCCGAAGAAATTCCTCCGCCGAACGACTGCGACCACTCCGCGTCACCACGTTTACAATTAGAGAGACGTCTGGGTGGTCTGGGCGCGAAGAACATTATGCTCTCGGATCGGTCAACGAGCAAATAGCAAATCGCTTGCAATGTGCTGCCACCTATCAACAAACGTACAAAAACAAACGGCGCAGCGCTGGCTATGAAACCAACACCAACACACTGGCGAAGGACGGTGTGGAAAGCGTTCGCTCCACGAAAGGCGTGGAGCAGACGCGTCCTCGAATGATTGAAACGTCGCTCGCACGATTAGTAACAGCGCTTTGCTGACAAAGGATAGAGGCCCTATTTTGATGTATCGACAACTTGAGATCGCCGAGTTTTACAAGAGCACATCGCGAACCCGCGCGACCTCCCGCGTAGTGTTATGGGATTCATTTGCTCTACAAGAAACACTGACCAATGCTATATACAAGTAAAACAGGGTGAGATTCAACTGAATATGTCAGACGATAACATTTAACTAACCTACGTGGCTACAGAAAGCCTCGCGAAGTTGATAGTATGCGTACGCTGTGGGCTAGCATTGAAAGCGCGAGTTGACACGTATTTTCACGAAAACTTCGCGTCTCGCAAGAACGAATCAGATTTCTCATGTCACAGAGGGCCCGGTTTGTTCACTGATGCAGGGAACATGCAAAGTCGTAGTGTTCCTTCCTTGCCAATGCGTTAACACTGAGGTTAGCACAGCCGAACAAGGGAGAGACTGCGTAGTGCTGCCATTTTATCGTCTACTAACCCTCCTCGAGAGGACGCTCCTGAATTCCGCTTGGCGGCGCGACAGTCTATGGGCATTGCGAATAGCTGCAATGGTTTTCGTTTCTTTCCTAAAATTAGCTTCTGTTGCTACGTATTGCTGCAAAAAGTGACGTAAAATATGAAGACTTGTTTCGAGTCTCGTATTCGCAAAAATCTCGGAGGCCATACATTACGTTTTTGTTGAACGCCGTGTGGGGGCGCTGCCAATAATTACGCGCAGTGTCAAATTTCTTTTATTTCACTTCACATTTGACGTCACTTTTTGTAGTAGTAAGTAGCAACTCAAGATAACCAATACATCTATTACAAATGACACTTAAAATAAAAACCCACCATTTACAGCTGTGATTCGAAGCCGGGCCTTTTGAGTGGGAAGCGGGCATTCTACCACTGCACCACCTTGGTGGAGCTGCGCGCAACTCTTAAATGATGACACATTGCAGACTACCGATCGCAGCGCCACAGGCGGCTTGACCCTGTTTGGGCTTCGCTCTTCGAACCTTCTTCCGAACACTCCCTTGTTCCAGTGCACTCTAGTTCTGTCCAAGTTGGCTCTAGATTGCCGTACAGTGCCAATAAAACGCGTACGCGATCCGAAGGAGAAAAGAACGAGCGTTGTAGCTTGCACGAGCTCCCGTAAATTGCGAAGGTTACGCTTAATCTCACCGTGAGTAAGAATACCGCGCAGCTGCAGCGTTCCGAAGGACCCTTGAGAAACAAGAAAGGGTGTCAGCGTGGGCCACCACGAATATACCCGTGCGGCACTGAACGGCATATCAGTGGAGAATATCTCTTAAGGATTGTTTTTCTTGACGAAGATTAAGTGTCGCAGTCACACTGATGATGTGATTTCATATAATTTTACTAAGACTTCGAGGCATCTTGGGATAGGTAGTAACACAAAGACACGTGTACGCTATTTAAGCCTGTTTGGTGCGGTGAGACTTGTGGCGCCAAGCCGCGGTGGGCTCGGGTAGGTGTCTTTCGGCGTCTTTGGGGTACGTAAGTCGAGCCTCTCTTTAGTTTGTAATTGCCGTGACACCGGCAACGTTTGACTTCACACATTCGACTGACTACAAGGAGGAGATCCAGCCACTAATAGCGTTCACGTCATCAGTTGTGCTAACTGAACTGCATGACCATCCTTTCTATGTGACTCATAAATTGCGAGCGAACAGTTCATTCAGTCACTACACAAGCACACTTGAAGCTAATGTCATTCGCACAGCTATCGCTATTTCATCAAAGAAATTGCATCAAAATTCCAGATAGTGAAGCCGTGTTAGACGAAGACAACATCCGCATTACTTTTAACACCCCCTGTCATACGGCAGATGTAATGTCATTCGCAACGAATGGGATTAGGTGTTAAAGTCATTTCTGTTCCTACTATGCGGGCATAGCGAATGACAATCACAGCTTATGGCATTGTCCCCTTGAAGGCGTTTTTCGAAATTATATGTGCGCGTCAGACCCATAGCCAGGGGGGGTGGGCTAGGGGGCTAATCTAGGGGGGGGCTAACCTACCCCCCCCCCCGAAATTTTGGTGAAGTAGGTGTTTTTGCCAAAAATAAATCATAGAAATAGGTGTTTTTCTCAAAAGTCGGGGTTTTCAGCAAGTGCCCCCTCCCCCCCGAAAGAAATTCCTGGCTGCGGGCCTGGTACGCGTTACATGTGTAATCTCTACGGCAGAGGCTTGGAAAAAAATTACAGAAGGGGTAAAATGTATTAAAAGTAAGCTTCTTTTTAACTGCTGTTGTTAGCTTTTCGATAACCTTTTGAAGTGCGGCCGATAGTTGAAGCATGTGCAACTAGATTCTGAATTGACGCGAACGCCTCCTGTCGGCCAGGTACAAAACACTCGTACATTATTTCTTCTTTTGCTATTCCTCTATCTTGTTTTCGTGAAGCGGTGCCGTGGAAGCAAGGTCAGCATTTCGGACGTGATATCTATTCGCCACCCATAGAAGCAAACTGAGCAATTATATCTGCGGAGGATACTAAGTAGCAAAAAACGTACTGGACTGACGACAAACATCGGTATCAACTGCGAAAGCCATTGTGAATACCCGTGTAGACCAGGAACGCAAGACCGCAATGGCATTCAGTAAGATTGTCATTGCTGCCAATGACATTACCTGTGTCATGTGACAGGGCTATAATATATAATGTGAAGCGCTGAAGCTGATAGACTGCCAAGGATGAGGAGCAAGGAGAAATGGGGAACATTCCAGCTAAATGAGGTTTCCAAATGGCGTTCTCCTATTGAGCAACGGGGTAGATTTTAACAGCGAAGGTGTTCTTAGTCGATGCTTTCATGTCCGTCGCCGTGGTAGCGCTGATCATAAACGAGTATGTTCTACAGAAATTGGGTAAATCCCATCGCACTACTCATCACTGGTTCACTAAAAATGAAGACAAAAATTCGTCGTCAAACGGGTATGTGCCACTGTGCGGCCTATTTATTTATTTAATTCTATTATTTAACACTCGTTTAACTAACACTTCGTATAATAAAAAATACCTCTAACGTTTTTGCTTTACTATAAATAATTTTTTCTCATATTTCTTTTATTTAACTTTTTCACAAATTATACTACCGCACGTTCGTGGCCGATCCCCCGTAGTGGGTTGAGCTATTCTATAGGAACCAACCAACCAACCTATCGGAAAACTGTGATCATGGTAAATGGGTAAGTTCCACAGAAATTGGGTAAATAATCCCACCACTCACTACTGGTTCACTAAAAATGAAGAATGCAACAGTTGAAGCTACTTTGTAAGCCTGTGCATAAGAGTAGTATAGTCAAGATGCAATAAACTATATCAGAAAACTGTCATCGTCATAAACGGGTATGTGACACAGAAATTGGCTAAATTGCGCTACTCACCACTGGTCCACTAAAAATGAAGCAGGCAACAATTGAAGCTTCTTGTAAACCTGTGTATAAGAGTGCTACTGTCAAGATGCAATAAAACTATACTAACACCTCAAACCTTAACAGAGAGTTTAAAAAAAAAGAGCAGTGATACAACATATCTGAAAGATTTGCAAAACATATAAATGCGATGGCCTGATGAAGGGAAGGCCACCAGCTTCTCTGTTTTAGCAGTGTCCGCGAAGCGCAGCTGGTTGATTTTTTTTTACAACAGATAATTGAGAACGTTATTCTCTTATTTGCATGAGTTGATGTCGAGATTGCTCCACGCAAGGCTAAGGTAATGTCGAACATCCCAGCAAGGAAAAAGAAAAACAACTCGTGATCTTCAGTCAGCCCCTAGAGTATGTGCAAAAACACATAGTTACATCAAATTAAGGCGCACGGAATCGGCTTGTACGGAAGAATTCCGCATAACAATATTAATGAGCTGGACAGCATATGAGCCACAACACCATGTCCTGAGTGGGAATTATAAAATCGAAAAGCAATGGAACCTACAGGTGCATATATGCGATAAAAAGTTGGGGCATGACTAAGAAGTTTAAAAAGACGCAACTTTAGTGAAAAGGAAGAAATCAATGTTAATTGAGAAGAAACAGGGTAGCTAACACTCTTGAGTTGAAGAGGTGTAACTAAAGCACGTGAAGCAATCGAATGCGTCTGACAGATAAACAGTGATCTCTTCGAGCAGGGGTCTCAAACACGCGGCCCGCAGACATTTCGCTAGTGGGCCGGCCCGCACATGTCTGCCTTGGTTCCAGATATCTTTTTTTCTTAATGGGCCCCACAGACTTGACTGGTATCAAGGCACCCCATGAGGTCACCATGTGTTGGAACATAACCGTGGAACAAATGCTGTATATTCCAGATAAGGCGTCCCGATTTAAGTCAGCTGGAGATCAGTATCGCATCAATATGTTTCTCAAAACATGGCGTCAACTGTCCTTCATAAATTATTCATATATGAGATATGGGAAAGGCCTTCTTTCAAGTGGCGACGTTAGCTGACATTTTGTTAAAGCTACCTCCCCCCTTCCGCCCACTTTCCGTTCTAAACTTAACTTTCACGGCCTTTGGGGACAAAATTTCTTTACTGCGGTCCGCTATCTGTAGTAAGTTTGAGACCACTGAGTTAGAATTACATGGTCGCTACGAATAAAACGAAAGCAAAGTCAGAGATGGCGTAAACCTATCTCCCTGTGACGAATTTGAAAATAACAGTTCGCCCTGATACGATGGTTTCAGATGACGCAAGGCATAGGTGAGTGAATAACTATGGGAGAGCCACTCGTCCTGCATTTGGCATAAGATAACTGAATGATGATAACTGTCTCAAGATCTGGGTTGCATTAACGAATTCTTATACGAAACCACGTATTCACTAAACTGGTCATGTTACATTTTCCTCTGGGAACAACGCAAGTGATTAGCCACCTCGACATGGCGATTGGTCATGCAAGTGATTTGGAAATCCACATTTAAAATGTGGAGGAACAAGATTTTTGATATGAGTAAAGCTTAAAAAGAGATTGCTCAGGGCAAGCACTGCAAGTGGTATTCACGCCGCCTACAGTTCTTACATCGTGGAAGAAGTTACTTGAATATCATTAAGACTAACATGCAGAAATTTGTTGCGAAAGGACACTTGAGGAACCTTGGCAGATTAGCAGAGGTAAACTTAAAAAAAAATGGCGAAGCTTGCACTACGCACTGAGCCGCGCAAACCTTGAAACAACGAAACTGGACGATTCTGAAGACTCATTTGGTTGTTTCTAGGTTGCTTCTAGGCCTTAGCTGGGTGATGAGGGTTATTTATAGATTGCTTCTAGGTCGTTGCTAAGCTTTAGCTAGGTGATGCTACGTTGTTTCTACGTTGATTCTCAGCGCAGAGAAGTTCGAGCTAAACCACAGACAGTCACACATGACTCGGTTGTCCAAACTGCAGAGACAGAAACTCGCGCTGAAACCAAGCGTTCGCATCTCTCATAGATCTGCGGGCACGTCGTCGTTGGCTTAGGCCTTTGATCGCTTCGGGGTCTTCTCGCAGGCGCCGCTGCCTTTCCCGTTTCCTAGTGTTGGTCTAACTGTTGCCGTCTTTCTTTTTATTATAGCATTGGTGAGTAGTGGGATTTAAGCAATTTCTGTGGCAATACACGTCTATGATGATGGTAGTTTATCGCAGCTGCCGTTACCTTTTCTCTTCCCTAGTGTTGCGCTAACTGTCGCCTTATTTTTAAAGACGGTAGTCTTTCTTGGGGAACTTAAACGCCTAAATTTTGGTCTGTCTTTCTGTTTGTCGGCACGTCCCTCGATTCAGCCACCCGGCCAAAGTTGAACCACTTGCCCAAGGGCCAGCCACCTGACTAGGTTCATACTTGTGTACATTGTTGACCAAAAAGCAAACATTACGCATATCTTAGGCGCAACATCACTAGGTAAGTATTAGGTGCTGTGTTCCTTTAATAGAAAGTACATAGATACGTAATTCTAGAGACCCTAGTTTCTTAAGCTGCGCTGAAAATGCGACTGCGCTGAAACTTGTCTTCCTCCGTGCCCTCTGGACGAGCTCATTGTTGTGTTTCGGTTTCGGTTCCGTATTGCACTGTATGAATGCCATGGGGGGCCGCTCTGGCATTCCTGTTTTACTCAGGCGACGTGTAAATAAAAGTGTGTGGAGAGCACTCGTTGAGTGCGGACGTTCCTTCTGCTTCGGCGCTTCCCGCCAAACCGCATGTTCGGGCTGGCTGGCGTCCCCGCTGGTCGCGTTGGTCACCGCCGGTCTTCGCCTGCTGCTGCGCCGGGATTACCAGCCCGCAACACAGCACTCATGTTTCCCGACGTATTGCCAGATGGCGTCCATATCTCACGCAGCGCCTCTTCTATCGTCTTTAGACGACATTTGCAGCGACGCACGCAGATACGCGGCCAATTTTTTTAATGGAGCAGTGGTGAGTAGTGGCGCATACCCGTTTTCAATTTCTGTGGCACATACCCGTTTGTTGGGTTAACTGTTGCCTTTTTCACTTGTGCTTCGTTTATTGTTGAGTTTTGGCGTTTGTTTTGGATAAAAGAATGGATTATTGTGAACTTCGTGAGCCTTTAGACTCACCAATTCAAAGATGGGGAAGTAAGACTGCTGAACATCTGCTGAACTTCGTCTTGCGACAAAGCGGCTCCAGGCAACCCGGAGCCAAATGGAGCCGAAAGAACGAAGTTCAAACAAATTCGTGTATTACCCATCATTTCCACGCTGGCTGAAGCGTCATGCGTTGCAGCTCCCACAAACACTAATGCCAGAGCTTCCTCTATAATGTATTTATTGGAAACTCTATGCATATGAGATCTAGAATCATCATCATCGCCAAAATCTCGAGATTCATCATCATTTACATCATTATATCGAGCATCATCATCATCATCGCTTCGTTTCACTTATTTCTTTATTCCTTACCCCCTCTGGCCACGTGACCTGAGTCAGGCATACTACTACTACTACTACTACTACTACTACTACTACTACTACTACTACTGCTACTACTACTACTACTACTGCTACTACTATTAATACTACTACTACGACGCCGACCAAGAGGACGACGGAACGGGGTATACTAAAAAAGCTTCGCCTTATATGTTTACTGAATTTGTTGTAATTTCACCGAATGTGGTCCATTCCTTGTTTTTAGTCATGTGGTACCCACACCCGATCGGCGGAAACAGAAAACCTGGTTCAAGTTCGGCAAACGTCAAGGAAAGAAACCTATCGAGCGAAGTGAAGAGACCGAGAGGCGCAAGGAGCGGCGGGAAGAGTGCACGTTATTGAAAAGAGCACGCCCAGACAGCGCAAGAAATCGAGCGGCTGAAGAGGAAGACGCGAGCCTGGAACGGAGGAGAGACTCCCCTTTGAATCGACACCGGCGCGCAGAAAGGAAGAGTCGAGCATGGAGAGAGTGAGAGATAGATAAAGAAAGAGAGAGAAAAGTAGAGGGTAAGGGAGTAATTCAAGATGGCGCCCAGCGGCGGCCGCGATCCGCCGAACGGCGCCGTCTGCAGCGAGAGCAGCAGACGACGCTGGGAGCGCGTCGGCGAGATTGTCGCCGTGTGCGTTGTGCTTCGCGCCGGCGCTGTGACCGGTTGGTTGGCCGTGGTCGTCGACGGAATGGCGTAGCGCTTCGTGGGGATGTGCGTGCTTGTGTGTGAGGTGTTCATGTGCCACCGGTGATTAGAAAAGAAGGCGAGCAAACGGGCCGAAGAAGCCTCGGGCGCCGAGCAGCTACCCCGGGGTTTGACCCGCGCCGCCTGGGTCTAGAGCTCGGGCGCTACCGGAGCGCTGGGCCCGAGGAGCCGTAGCCCGTCAAGGGTAAGCGATGGTTCCCCGCTGTCGTCTGCTCCCGCCGGCTTTCTTCTCTCCGAGGTGTCGTTCTGAGCGCGGCGCATCTATTTCTACGACAAGACGTGTTTTAGACGTACCTGCAGCGCGATATTTCGTCACGATTTTTAAAGCGTGTCGCAATAATGTTCACTCGTTCACTACTATCGAAAGTCTGACGTGCTGTCTACCTTCCCATAACAACACCGAGCAAGTTGTGAACGACTCGCTTGTTTTCAGATAAGCTATCTGAGCCATCGATAACGCTAGATCATATTCATCTGAAAAGAACGCGTTTTCCGACGCGTGATACGCACATGCTCAGTATCGGTCGATTTACCTGAAAAAGAAAAACAAAACGTACACGAAATTTTAGTTGTCAGAGTTACGTGCAATAAAAAGGAATGTGTTTGCTTAACTCGTTACCTAGGATGCTTATCGCCTTCTTCGTCAATGCTGAGTGCGTTGACATTGACAAAACTAGGTTGACATACAAAGAGTGGTTGAACTTTCTTGCTCGAAATTCCGTGCAGGAGATCTGTGCTAAACTGTGCGACTCGAAACATCAGAGACAGCCATTCGTCTGCCTACTGATGCATTTATTTCACATCCCATTTATGCGCACTTTCGCGTGGTTTTAGTATTTGCTCTTGCATACAAGTTCGAGTAACCTGCGCTCGCTCCGTGTACAAATACGCCCACAGTTGATAAGTGTCGGAGGTCGTCGTTCAGAGACGCCGACTGAATTCGATATTAGCCACCTTGCTGAGTGTTTCTTTATTTTCAAACAGGTTTGGTGAGAAACGCGGTGCAGTAAGAAACGGTATTTGCGCTCCAAAATCTCGCGTGGCTGTTGCAGACAGCGCAACAG
The DNA here is from genome assembly GCF_013339695.2 of Rhipicephalus sanguineus. NCBI lineage: Eukaryota > Metazoa > Arthropoda > Arachnida > Ixodida > Ixodidae > Rhipicephalus > Rhipicephalus sanguineus. The sequence goes on from NC_051183.1 coordinate 146,287,236, forward strand.
GCACATCGCATTCAGCTGGGTTTTGCGTCGCACTCCGTATCGGAACGATTTCCAACAGGGCGCGCAATTTGTTTCTTGACTTATTTATTGCATGAATGCCTACACTCGTTGAGCGTTCATTATAGTATGGTTGTATACGAAATGAAAGTTGAGCAAGCTGGTGGCAATTGATGTTGAATTTCCAACGCCCGCAAAAGACACAGACCCAGCGAAGTTGACAAGGCAAGTAGACGACATCTTTTGTTGACAAGTCGTCAACTTCACTGAACCTTTGCCGTTTCTGCGAGCTCTTATTTCGTTCTCAACAGTAAGGCAGACATGTCGAGCATTCCTGCGTGAAAGAGCGCGCAAAGTAAAAAAGCATAAAACTATAGTTCCGCAACAATCCTTAGAACATAAGTTTAAATATGCAAACTTGCCACGAAATGCATGCAGGAAACTGAAGAAAGAGGATAACTGTGAAGTGATGGGCAGGATTACGTAGAGGCCTGAGAAAACTGTTGCTACTGGCAAGTTTCAGTGACAGCGCGGGTTTTCTTAGTTCCTATGCTACTATCGGTGGCAACACTAGTTCTTTATGCCGTATGACGACACCAGAAAACATCATCGTTATGAATCGGCAAGTACACTTTTAGTCCTCTTCTTCGTTTACTGCTTTGCTTCCACAACACGTGAGCCGATTTGTTCTTCGGATGCGATAACTCTGACGGGCGAAAGAACGGGTCCAGAGAGAGAGAGAGCAAGAAAGAGATACAAAGAAAGGGAAATAGACAGAAAGGAAGGGGAGAGAGAAAAAGATGGAGGATAATAACCCTATTCGTTTTGCTCAAAAAAATAACTTCTTGCTGCCTAAAGCTTATACTAATTATGGTAAAATGATAGCATCATTCTGTGCTATCAAAACATGGAATTCTCTTCCTCACCCCATCAAAACATCGCCATCTCTTACTGCACTGAAAAAAACTGAAAGCTCATTTCCGGAGCCAATAATTATACCAATTATTCATAGCGTGTACTGTTTTTAGTGCTTTCTTCCTTTTCCTCTATATTTATATATGAACATTACGTGAACTGCATTGTTACTGTTCATGGTGTATTTCTTTACATGTTTTCACTGTTAGTATATATATATATATATATATATATATATATATATATATATATATATATATATATATATATATATATATATATATATATATATATATATATATGTATATATATATATATATATATATATATATATATATATATATATATATATATATATATATATATATATAATTCGAAAACAGTTTTGTACGCTTAAAAATGTTGATGTTTTCGATTATCGTAGCATTTTTCTGTATAACTATTGTACTCTGTTTTTTAAGTTGACTTGGTATTTCTTTTTTTCATTTTCGTGCTTATTTCGTAATTTTTATCTAATGATGATGTACAGAGGTTCCCGGTACGGTTTTGTGACCTTGAGACCCTCTTCTGTATATCCTAACGATGTAACCATACTATGCAAAATAAAGATTTCATTTGATTTCATATGAGAGAACGAGTACAGAGAGAGAAAGAAAGGGATTAAAGAGAGAAAAAATTAGGAAGACGGATAGAGAAAGAGATAGAAAGAAAACAGACACAGAAAAGAGAGAAAAAAAAAATTAGGCAGATCCCACGTGTTGTGGGAATCGGTTTCATGCGAAGCAGTCAGCGAGTACTTCTATGCTGTATTTTATGGCTTTGAGCAAAGCGTTGCGAGGTGGATCGGCGTGGTATTTTAAGTGTAGTAGCTGTGTGCATATCTTGGGTGTACCAGGCACGTCAACAACAAAAGAGAGAGCAAGCATAGTCATGTATAGTGTTCTATGGCAAGAGGTAGGAAAGGGAAGTGCGAATGAAGATGATGTAGAGGAGAGGTGAGAGGGTAAGGCATAGTGCATAATATTGTATAGCAAGGGGAGGGAAAGGCTAGTGAGGGTTAGAAGGAGAAGGAAGGCCACCAGCTCTACTGTTTACTCAGTCTTCGCGCCAGTAGTGCGTATCTGCCCCAATTTCTTTTCTTGTCCAATTCACTTTGGTATTCAACGAATAAGTATAGAACATATTTCCGTGGACATTGTGGGGCAAGTTCAAGTTATTTGCGCGTGATCCAAAAATATCGTGTGCGCAGTTTATTCAAAACTGTACACACGTATTTATTTTTGTCTATTAAACCTTAAGCTGTACAGCCATCCTCAATTCTTGTACACAAGATGTTTCACTGTCCACCTGTTGTCGTAAAACGCTTGGTGGAGAAGCAGCTGCTTTCAAGGTTCACGGGCAAGTGTAAATGTCGCTCAACATTTCGCACTCTGTCGTCTTCTCCGTCGTGTACCTGATTTTGTATATTTGCGCTATTTTATTTGTTCTTTGCACAATGGCTCTGAGGGTTTGTACATTTTCGTCGCGTTAACAATGTATTTGCCCAGTGCAGGCCTACCTTTTAAACATATTACACATATACGCCTCCGCGTGCTTACATGTTAAGATGCGCGTTGTAAGACAACCAGCAAGCATTCCTGATTTCCCTTTAGTAGTCGAATGATATTGTAGTTTTTGCTGAACAAAAAATAAAGAGAACGAGACGTGCGTTTATTCTTTTTTTTTATCTTGATGTTTGCGCACATAAAGAACACTACAGTGGTCGTAGTTGGGCTATGACTTTAAAACGGTTGAACATGTTTTGCAGTAAAAGTTATATTACAGAGTTCATTTCTTTTAAAATTTGTGACGTTGAAATCTTCTTTGTAGGCAATAAAACTCACAGGAGTAGACGCTTCCAATTAGCATATGTGTTTTACAGTGAGAGCCAGGAGACCCTAAAAAAGGCGCATCACACATATTTCCCTCCGTCATAACAATTTACGTTATAAAGCAATAAAAAAAAGGAGAACGTCGAGGGGTATTTCTGATACTATACCTTTATTAAAGGTCAAATGCTGTTTTGAGATGTATATTAAGGCGTACAAAAGAAGGACAACACACTCGCCAAAAGCCAACTTCCAAGTGATTGTTTCAAAGAGCAGTACATTGGCGCAACTTTTACGCGCGCTGCACACATGGCTCATGTTTTGACATCTTAACATATCTAAGCTCAAAATTTGCTCGTAGAAAATCCATCTCTGCAAAAAAATACGCAAATGGAATGGTCGCTGGCACGTCGGACTCTAATTTCTCAAACAGATGAGGATGTCACAGGTCAGTTTTGAGCATTGACTAGTGATGCCACAACATGTTCATTTTGTGTTGCACGTGCGCAGAAATTGTACCCCTAATATACGCTCTGAAGCGAGAAATCAGTTTGTGGTTGTCAATTCGTGCGTATGTTCTCCTCCCATATGTATTAAATTGAGCCCACAAACTATGCTTAACAAAGCGCCCTAACTATCCTAAGAAGATATGCGATTTACTTTCACGTAATGATTTATTATTCGAGCTTTCCCGTTCAAAGTTAACTGCTGATATTTTCACACATCCGCAGCAGTCCCGGAAGAACGCTACATTTGGAAGAAATGCTTGAGAAACCGCGCCTTGATCAACCGGTTTTGATAATGCATTTTCTATTGCTATGGTATGCCCATTTTGATAACAAAATTTGCTTTAAAACGCCGGATCGGCTCGACGATGGTCTGCAAATTTGCTGCGACAAAATCGCGCTCACTTTGGCAGTTTCTTTCTTTGAGTTAGTGTAAAAATACGCACAGTTCAAATGTTGTCCAAGAAATAATCTTTTACGGCAATATGGATAGAGGTCACCCGGGTCGTTGGACGAGGACGAATTTTTCGGCAATAAGAAGCTTTCTTTCTGAGAATCCGTGGATTTCCTTGTGGCCTCGTACTACATACGGGTGTTTGTTTGTCTAATTCCCTTTCTTAATATAGGTAGAAGGTGACCGGCATTGTTACATGATTCTTATGCAGTGCGCTCTCCTGTTAGTGGATTCTGAAATGTGAAGTTCGCATTTGTCGTAGACGTCCATCGGTGTAGGCGTAGGTGACAGTTTAAGCTTAAGCAGACCGGTTACTATAACTGCGCATCGGCACGAAGATGAATGTATTTCGCTGTGAACGAGAACGTCTGTTCAAGTGAATGTCTTGCTTGAGGACATTCGCATTACGGTGCAATTTGTCATCCGGAGACTGGATATCCTTGTAATTAAATTCTTCCTAATTTCTTTGCTTTGTGACGTTTAAACATGCCCACTCATCCAAGGGCTGAGCTGATCGATTTAATTTGTTCAATCCCAGTATATGATATGCTTCCTCTGTAATTATTTATTCCTTCCCTAAGCGAAACATCAATCAATTTCGACAGATATTTTTTTTCAGAACTCTATTGTCATTAATTTCGCCATCATAGGTTAATTATTCGTAGGGGAAATGATGTCCAAAGTTTCGTGTTTGAATTTGCTACTGAACTTCAGCACGTGGCCGTCAGTCTGACGTCATGAATTTCGAAGCATTTTGGGTATTTTGGCCAAATTGGTTCAATGAATATTTTGCTATGCTATGAATTGCCTTAGAACACAATGTGAATATTTTTTGGCGACAAACGATTACGTGGGGCTTAGCAGACGCCGTCCAAATCTATGAAGTCATGAAGCGTTAGTGCTGGAACTTCAGGGTCGTGTCGCCGCTTGTATTTCATTTTTCCACGTTTCCTCGCTTGCCAAGTGCGTTCTCGCGGTAAGAGTTGTGCTTTCGGCATTGTGAAATTTTACTTTAGCCATAGGAAAAAAATTGCTTCTCTTGGGCCCTTTCGCTGCCGTAATAAAAAGAAAAACGTGCCAAAATTAGCGCAAATTAGTCTCGCTCAATTTGTAGAGCTTTGTTTTCTGAATACTCCGCCGCTGTGGTCTAGTCGTTATGGCGCTCGACTGCTGACCCGCAGGTCGCGCGATCGAATCCCGGCTGCGGCGGCTGCATATTCGATGGAGGCGAGAATGTTTGAGCCCCGTGTACTTAGATTTAGGTGCACGTTAAAGAACCCCAGGTGGTCGAAATTTCCGGGGCCCTTCACTACGGCGTCCCTCATAATCGTATCGCGTTTTTTGGACGCTAAACCAGATATTGTTAGTATTGGTTTCTGAATAAAATGGTACCATTCCTTCAATTCAATGGGGTTCCTTTATTTCACTAATCGCGTAAAAATGATTACTCGAACGTGGCTTCACCACACGGCAATACAATAAAAAATGACAATAAAATGAAAGCAGAGACACAAATGGCCAAACGTGGACTAGTGGGGCCATCTATGTCAAAAACAAAACTATGACGAGTATAGATTTCATTGGTTCCGTGAGGGACCACTTATTGTTGATGAAGAGTGTAGTCATCATCTGTCATTTTGTTACACAATCCCATGACGGCTATACAACGGTAGCGAAAGGGTTAGTGTCCTTTAAGCTTCGGTGTCTATTCACAAAGAAAGGAAACTTGGAAATCTTAATAGGGTTACGAATAATGGTACGTACTATTCCGCAAAGAAAGAAAGGCAAGCATTCTTTATGGTCTGTTGTTTTGCGATTTTGCTGTTTGGAATATCTCTAGTTCCATTCTTGCGGTGCAAACTGCCAAACAAGCTGAAGTTATTTTCCCGCGTGTCCGCCGCGGTTGAGCAGCGGTTACGGTGCTCGGCTGCTGACCCGATGGTCGCGGGTTCGATCCCGATCGCGGCGGTCGCATTTCGATAGAGGCGAAGTGCTAGAGGCCCGTGTACTGTGCGATGTCGGTGCACGTTAAAGAATGCCGGATGGTCAAAAGTTCCGGAGCCCTCCACTCGGCGTGCCTCATAATCATATCGTGGTTTTGGCACGGGAAACCCCAGATATTATTGTTGTCACTTTCCCCCGCCTTAAGTGAGCGTCAGGAAAGTGCGGACAGGAAATATATAAGAACATTGTCTTCACTGTAGATGAATGCTACAGTCACATTAAGCTAATTCACAGCCGAGAGGGACCGTTGACATATGCTGACCTTTATTTGTTTCACAGTTAGTCGCCTATTGTAGGCACCAGTATTCAGTCCACCTTGTAGGGCGCCGCTTATCTCGGTATCAGGGCACTTGACAGCGTGGGAAGGAAACGTGCGTCGCTTTCCTAAATGACCTGGACTCACGCTAGGTGCAACCTTTTTCCCACGTCACGTCGTTTTCGGCCTTGATACTTTACGTCATGCATTCTCTTTTCTGACTTGAAATAATATTCACAACTTAACCCCTCATTAGACATAAGGAGTGAACTAAACCTAAGGCGTTATATGTTCGAATAAGTTTAACACTTTATCGACTTCCAGGCATTTTAGGAAGCGTCTCCAGGCATTCTGCTGGGGCCTCTTCAGCCTGAAAGACCACTGTCGTTACGAATGGTGCACGTGCTAAGCCGGCGCCCACTTCTGGCAACACGTGGTACACAGCATGTCGGAACGAGAAAGAAAAGCATACGTATTTTGAACTGATCTGGTATTTATACCCGCAGCTCGTAGGCTGACACGCGCAATGGTCGTCTTGTGGGTGCATGCGAATGACGATACAATGTGCCACAGTATTCATCCGTGTGAAATACGTAATATGGCGCGTATATGATGCTGGAAACAGAGGCATTTTCTTAACGAATAAAAGCCGGAAGAGCCGTGTTGAGTAATCATTAAGATTTCGTGAAAACTGTTTATGAATAGAAGCAATCATATCGTGGTTTTGGGACGTTAAATCCCAGATAATAATGATAATAATAGTAATAATCTCATTATTATTTTTTTTGCGTGCGCCTGCACAAGGGCCTCAGGGTTGTTCCTGGGCACGTTAAATAAATGATTGATTGATTGATTGATTGATTGATTGATTGATTGATTGATTGATTGATTGATATTATATGAATAGAAGCAAGCTTTGCGTACGGGCCAGTTGGTATTCCATTTCAAATGCGATTGCAGCGTATGGGAAGACAACAGACCGGCGGAGACGAGCGCTGTCTTCGTGGGTTTCTGGTCTGTTGTCTTCACATGCAGTGCAATCACGTTGAACTATTTATGTAAACTTTGCAAACGGACGGTCTTCTCAGTATCGCTCATATGGATATTTAGTGTCCAAAGAGATAGTAATGATTTCATTCTAACTCCGTTCCTTAATCTCGCACTTGAATTTCATTACTTTCATTCCCATTCCGTATGCCAGAAGGCACCAACATCGAGGCGTTTCAAAACTGATTCATTCGAATTATGGAGTATCCGCTGCACAGCTCTTACGAAGATGCAGCAGACTTCGATGCCGAAATTATACTTTGGAACAAGTGGGAGCATTGCTAGTGAGGTTGTAATAAACACACCGTTTTGCTGTAACTAGAAAAAATTTCAGCTTTGACCAAGTTGCCTGCTGAGCTCGGTTTCAAATTTTAGGCAAGTTTAGGTAAAATATTCCTAAGATTTTATAACAAAAAAAAATCGCGAATGGAAGCGCGCTCCTCTACATTGACTTTAAAAATAGCAACACAACATTTTTTTGCAAAGACGGAAACCAGCAAAAAAAAAGCAACGGACACCGCAAAAGAAGGCGACATGACAAAGCTGGACTAGCAACCCTGTGTCCTGTATTTTGCATGCTGTTTTTGACCTTCGATCATGCACGAACGGACGAATGTCTTCATTTTTGCAATATTTTGTTTGCTGGTAATGCAAACGAAATGTGCACAGAACGTGCAGATGTTTTTGCTGCTCCTTTTTTTTTTGTCTTTGCTCCATTGGGCCTCGTGCACTTCTCAAGCTACCGTTGTACTTTTCCGCTCGAGGCCCATTGCCTGTATTTCGCTCGAAATAAATAAATGAACATTCATTCATAAATTTATCCATTCATTCAAATAATACTACCATTCATTCGAGAAAAATGTATTTCAGTAGCGTATGCTGTCGGGATAGTTAACGCATAGCTGTAGAAATTCGTCGGCGCAAAAGAAGAACGTGGACGAAGAAATAACACGGACAAGCGCTCGTCCGTATTGCTTCTTCGTCCTCGTTCTTGTTTTGCGCCGACGAATTTCTAACCAGCAATGTAGTTATGCTTTGCTATTGTTCAGATTTCTAATATCTGCTTTATGTTGAATGCGTTCTTTTCCGATCGCAATTACGGTTCCTAAGCGAAGCTACTATTTACCCGCTGCCTAGAGGAATACACGTGTTGTCAGTTTTATTGCGCAAAGGCGAATGAACTTGATGATTGTTACGATAAGAGATAAGGAGTCTACGCTTCCTGCCTCAAAGCATGACAGGCTTGTGGCATAAATGCACGTTGCGTGCGTGTGTTGTCCTAAAAACATGCTAACGAAAAATAAATATTTCAGGTTTCGTAGTTACTAGTTCTAGAATAACGGAAAAATCAAGTTTTGCAGTTAGCAGAGGCTTGGTTAAGTGACCAAGAATCTCGTGAATCTCAGACTTATGGGAACGTCGTCATAAAATGTGCCCACAAACATGCCATGACGTCAAAGATTCTGACAGTGTCTGCTTAAACTTAGCTGATTTTTTTTTTCTTGGCAGGTATGCAATGCATTCTATTATAAAACGCCAAAGGCTAAATGTGGACAGTTCAAAGAGCTTTTATTGAACTACAACGACATAAACACGAAAATACGCTCTGAAATTCACGACGCCTGACTAAAATACAGGCGGTGGGGTTTCGGCGCATTTAAAGAATGCGCACATTATGACCTTTTTTTTTTTCTTTTTCAAACCATTCAGGAGAAATTTTAGACACGCTTAACCGGTACTCGAGAAATGACAGTTGCACCAATATGAAAAGTGAGCTGGGATTGGAATTACTCTTCTCCCGTCGAAGGAAACTGCGGTTAAAACTCCTATATCAAATATTTCATGTTAAAACCGGCATTCGAAAAGATATGTACCTTCACTGTCCTCATTATGTTTCTTCGCGCAATGATCATTGTTTTAAATTTAATTTGTTTGCTAATTCGTTTTTTTTTCTATTCATCAGCGAATGAAACCGCTTATTAAGTGTACGAGTGTGCTGTATTCATGAAGATGTGTTTTTCTTGTCATTGTAACCCCCCTGCTGCAGCGCCTTCGGGCTAAGTGGGGTCATAATTGAATAAAGAATAAAAAATTCGGCAGATCCCACGTACCGTGGGAATCGATGTTATGCGATGCATGCGCGCAATGGTGACTGTGGCTCTATTTTTCATGTTGAGCGAGACGTTACGGAATGACGCTAGAGAAATGTGGAAGTGGTATAAACACACTCATATGCTGAATAGTCGCATATGTTTTATATAACCAGTTGTTTACGGTTGCGTAACGATGCCAACAACAACATGGGTGTTACCAACACCAGACGCGGTAAGCTGATATGTAGTGCTTGTATTCTTCAATATTGGATAGCGCGAATCCAAACAGCACAAAGAAGAAACACAAATGCACAGGACAGGCATTACTCGCAACTAAGTTTATTCGCCAAAGTTCCCCTGGATATAGACACAGCCGAGTGGCACACGCAGGCGCACTGCACGTACGTTACAGTCACAGTTGCAGTTATTACAGTTGAGTTACAGTTGTTATGCTTATACTTGTCTGTTATTTATCTGTTATGACGGGAACGCACGCACGTTTCAGAAACCCGTGTGTATGTGTAGAAGGGGTTCTTGACAGTTCTTGAACAAGGTCATCATTACGGTGATTGGTGAGCACCAGCAGCTGGACCGGACATGTTATTCGGATCCGTTCGTGATCGCCGCCACGAGGGGTCTAAGTGTAGTGAAATGCGAGGTACAGCACAGCTAGTGGAAATCCCGGATGCCTTTTACGATGAAATCATCTATGACGCCTCTTGTCCTGCACGTGGAAGCGAGCTATTTTGATGCCCTGTCCAGATTCAAGCCGTCTTTCACGCAGCATTAAGACCAGGCGTTGTTGGGTCTTGATAAATCAATGTTGAAGTCACCGGTAATGATGACAGGCCTGATTCTCTTGGCAGGTTTATTGTAGGAAGAATTGAGCCCGGTTTTTGCGTAATCGACGCGGTCCACGTTGCGGACCACGTGACAGGGTGCATGGTACTTGAGCGTCTTCCAGGGGTGTTCTGTCTTCAGCTTCCGCACTTTCCTTGTGTCTGCCGGTGGTGTGGCGGTTACGGTGCTCGGCTGCTGACCCTGAGGTCGCGGGTTCGATCCCGGCCGCGGCGGTCGCATTTCGATGGATGCAAAAGGATAGATGCACGTGTACTGTGCGATCTCGCTGCACGTTAAAGAATACCAAATGGTCAAAATTAAAGCCCCAACAATTATAATTATTATCACTTTCCTCGCGTGGCGATATGTGTGTTCGCGATTACTGTGTTTATTGAAACTTTGTATCACCTGTGGCACATACCCGCATAACATAAACCCTGGTATGCGGGTATGTGCCACACGTGACTGAGAGAAAGGGTTTCATGCCGTACGCGACAGGTATTTTGCGTTATTCATGTAATGACCAGTGAATCGCGTTCACCATACACTGATCCCCTTCTATGCCAATATTGGTATATTAGAAGTTATCGAGACGACCAGGAGAGCGCCCGGACGTAGGCGGCTAGATAGATAGATAGATAGATAGATAGATAGAAACGGCCAAAGTGCCGGAGGTTCGCTAAGATATGCTTCACATTTAATAAGCTTGTGAAGCGTAATTATTTCTGAGTCTGGAAGGATTAATTTTAACAGCGAAACTGCTTAAGGTCAAGGTTCGTCTGTAAGGCATTGACGGAAAACTCCCAAGTCTGTATGTCCCGTAAAAAGCGGGTATGTGCCTAGCAGTTCTTAGCATAGCATAATCATGCATAGTATAGTATAGCAAAGGGATGGGAAAGGGAACTGAGGGTTGGGAGGACTGGTGTAAGGGTGAGAAGGAGGGAAAGGAGGAGGCGAGAGGGTAGACCATAGTATAACCGTCTAGATTGTAGCACAGCAAGGGGTGGGAAACACGCCGTTGTATTGAAGTCTCCGCAAGGAAGCAAGAGGAGGTTTATTAGTAATATTACTTTTTTGTGCGCTTGCTCCACTTCACGTGTGCAAATATGTTAGCGTTTCATCGGTAGCTGTGTCTCAGAAAGAGCTTGTTTGCCTGAATGAAAATCTTGCACGCGTGAATTGGTGATAAAGTTCAAGTTTGTAGCGCCCGAATGTTAATGGTTACGTCAACAGTCGTCAAATAAACTTTTGCCCCTCCCCTCATCAATGTATTTGTACCCTGATGGTATAATAAATAAATAAATAAATAAATAAATAAATAAATAAATAAATAAATTTTTATGACACATCCATGTCGCGGCTATACTACCAACATTCATAGTACCAGACTCTTTCTCGTAAATTCTGCAGCAATGAATTGTTCCGTTTGCCTCGAACTGACACCGAATCAAACGGCCAAATTTGCAAATTTCGCAACGTCCCGTAATTTCGTTTGACTACTCTTGCATCTTGTACGCACTGACTTTCTACATCTCGTAACAGACAACTGAATATATGCTCTACGCATTACATATCTTCACCAACTCCAGTTCTTTATCTTTATCTGTATCAAGTAGAATATCGGTTCGCGCCGTCTGATCTCTCATTCCTGTCGCCAGTGCCCGTATAAACTTGATATGCCCTTTGCATAACGCAGATGTTCAATGCTGCAATTTTCACGCAAGCAGTGCCTGGACAACATGCTCCGTTTCCATCAGGGCTAGACCAAATGTAAATAACACGGCGCGCATAATTGTTTTAATCACGTGGCACGGCTGCGGAATAATTATCGAGGCTGTTTGCGTATGCAAAGACCTTTCAAACCTGCGGTCACTGGCGCCGACATTTCGCTATAGCGCATTGTATTGTAAGGGACGGCTGTCCGACTGGTTTTAAACGAAGCCCTGTCGTGAAAGCCAGTTTGAACAGGTTTGGGAAGCAACGATATGGCTGGCGAAATCTGCTTTACAAAAGAGCTTTCCACGGCGATGAATGCAACCACATAGATGACCCCCCAGCAGTGAGCGTTGCGTAATTCTTGAACCGCTAATTAGATGCACGCGTTGCGCACCGCAGGAAGTTTGACCAATGGCATATCCGGCATTTTCATCTTGCAGGTATGGAAAGCGGGGGCCGTTCAAGAAGAGGCGGATGTGTGATCATAAATAATTTTAAAGGGGCCTTCAACCAAAGCATCATAGATTTCAAGAAATCAAGGTTTCATTCAGTATCTGAGTCTGTTGCCTCACGAATCGATCGCCGAAAAAACTTGGAGGACGCCTGAGCTTCGCCTTCAAGAGTAGAGCGCGATAGCGTAATCGGGCGTCGTGCGAGTCGCCTTCTCAATTGCTAACCCAGCTTCGGTTCTCGGTGCATGCCTCGACTGTGCCACAAGGAAACGAAGGTCCGTGCGCGTAACGTTGGCCATTTTAAATATTTTAATGCTATCGCGTTAAATTTTTTCGAATCCGTCAAGAACGAGCGTTGAGGGGCCCCCAACCACCCCGCGTTGAAATACGAAGGCGTGGTTTCTTTCTTGCCTTCGATCGCTACCCTCCCTACAGGAGATATCTCCTCCTCCTCGCGGATTATATCTTAAAACTAGGTGTGCCGTGTCAGCCCTAAGCGTTGAGCCTATCAGGATTTCGCGCTTGTCGGCGACACGCAGTTATCTCCGCTTGCGCAGTCGGAAACACAGAAAATTAAGTGAAATCAGCAGATCTCGCACGATAGTCATGCGAGACAAGGAAGAACGGGTGGGCTGCTCCATGGAAAAGCAGTGTGGGAGACAATTCACAAGTGATATCTCGCGTATATGGTCCAATTGAGAGTATCTATTGTAATGACGTCACGTGAAGCACCGTTCTTGCTTCAAGAAGTGCGCCAGAAAGACGAGAAACGCAAGGAGAGAATAATGCGCTTGTGTTTAGATGTTTGTATTTTCAGAGGCTGCTGAAGAGCCCTTTAAGAAATGTGTCGCACGTTTTAGGCACTTTCTCTCCTCTTTCATCCCGACGAGCGCGATGGAAGCTGCACAGGAAGGGCTGACGCGGGGGAAATAAGCCACGTCACGCGCGCGTCATGACTTTGAGCATGCGTCATGAAACGCAATCACTCTCTGGCAGTTTGATTCCGGTGCGTGCTAGCGTCCTGCTGTGTAATATTAGCGCATCATAGAGCGCGGCGCCTGACACCTGGCAGCACCCCGCGGCAAGAAGTGCATCTGATTCAAAACGCCGATCCAAAAGCCGCGCATTTGATTCAAGAGAGCGCGCTTGAGAAACTGGCAACGCAATGGAGAAAAAGAACTAGAAGACTCACGAGCAAGAATGCGCTTGGCAGTGCTGTAATAAAAGCTGGGGTTTAACGTCCCAAAACCTCGAGAAGATGATGAGGCACGCCGTATTGGAGGTTTCCGGAAATTTCGACCGCCTGGGGTTCTTTAACGTGCGCCTAAATCTAAGTACACGGGCATCAAACATTTTCGCCTCCATCGAACAACCGCCGCGCTCGGAATTCGATCCCGCGACCTTCGGGTCAGCAGTCGAGTGCCATAACCACTAGACCACCGTGGCGCAGCGAGGCGGGACTCGAACCCGCGTACCTGCGATCCGAAGGCGAGCATCGTAACCACTTGCCTATCCAGACACGCAAGCAGAGCATAGCGTAGCCTTGTATAGCATAGCAAGGGGATCGGAAAGGGCAGTGAGGGTGAGGGGGAGATGTGAGGGTGAGGAGGGTGCAGCGCTCGAGCAGCAGCTGCGAACTGTGCTCATAAGGGCGCGGTCGCGAGCGCTATCTCGGCAGATATCAGATGGCTCGTATGCGCGTTGGGTCTATAGACAGCGCGAAAACCGCTTCGGTCCCCGGAGCGGCCGTACTCTCTTAAACCAGCATTTTTTTTAATTACATGAGTTTGAATCCAAAAGAGGTAACTGCTAGCCTTACTTCTAGCATTCCAAGTTGTTGCTGTTGCATTCATTGCTTCACCCTTGTGACAAACTGTGTGTGCGTGTGTGTGTGTGTGTGTGTGTGTGTGTGTGTGTGTGTGTGTGTGTGTGTGTGTGTGTGTGTGTGTGTGTGTGTGTGTGTGTGTGTTTTACCAAGTACGAGGGGTTGAGGACCCCTTTTAGCCAGGTCTTATATAACGACGGCAGCGGTTTGAAATTACGAATGACGCTTATTTCTGCAACCCATCTGGGATCACGGCGCGCCGTGTGGGGAAGAGGAAGGTGAGTAACGGAATTTCGGAAGATCCCACCCATTTTGGGAGTCGATGTCATGCCAAGCAGTCGGCGATCAGTGACTTATACCAAATTTTTGTGTTGCTTCGAGCCAAGCGTTGCGAGTTGGGCCGACTTCTTTGTGCATTTTGAGTAGTTATAGGTATACTGTAAGCGCGACCGTAGCGCGGAGTGTTTTCGGGGCGGTGAGGTGGGGTGGAGGGGAGAGGCTCTTGCTGAAGGCCTTCACTATTTGAGGGAAGTAGCTATTTTGAGGAAAGTACCCTATTTGAGGAAGCAACAAATGGGGGGCGGGGAGGTTCTAGAGCTGTACTCCCTCCCCCCTCCCCCCCCCGCTTTCCGGCTATGGGATTGATCGTAGGCTTACCACGCACGTCGACTACACTGACGACCTAAGGATATCTCCCGACGTGACGTCGGTACTCACCTTAGAGCACAGATATCACTTTTATCGAAATGAACTGCACAATACGGTGCGATGATGTGCACATCATAAGAAGCGGTTTTTGCCATATTCCTCCGGGTTGAGCAATGGTCAAAGGCCACGTTCGCGTGATGAGTGCTGACATCAGCAAGCGCCTGCTCGGGCTTACCTGTCTTCGCATAGGAAAACCGTGTGAGCCCAGCGGCGCTGGGAATCCAACCCAGTAGCCATGACAATAAAGAATGGATAACAGCAAATTAATATGTCGGACATTTGTTCGCTACAAATGCAAGACCATTCAACTATAAAAATGCAAAAACGTTATGCATGGACATACGAGAACGCAATTTCTCTTCTATTTTTTTTCTGTTATCTTCTATTGTAGCTGGCTTGCTGTGGAGAGCTCGAGTTTCAAAAGAGTGGTAAGCTGGTCTAGTTGGTATGGATGCATAGTGAACAGCGTGAAACAAAAACTAAACACAAGAGCGGGATGACAAAGCGTCCCAGATTGAGGTTTATATGACCTCGGCTGCTCCATTTCTATAAGTTCTGCAACAACAAAAAAGAGTGGTTACCCCGAAGAAAAACGAAGCCAAGAAAAACATTTAGAAGACATAAACTAATCAAAAATAACGTGGCAATGGACAGTTCACTTGCGGGAGTTTACTTCCCAAGGGAATGTTCACATACACACAGTGATGTCCAAGTCGTACCCACAGCATACGGGCTAACACATCACTTCGTACATGGCACCTGGAGTAGCGTGTCAGGCGAATAGCCAGGCTGACAGCTCCAGCTTTTCATTACAAGATTTCGCTCAGAAGTTTTTTAAGAAGACGTTCGCTTTTTGTTGCGCTCCTAGGTGACTGCAGGTTTAACGTTTTTAAAATTTTAGATTGCATTCAACTTTTTGCCAACTTGTAATATTTTTTCTTCACATTGATGCATGTTGGTAGCGTTGTTTATTGTTTTTCCTTGGTTTTCCTTCTTGTCGTCCACTGTTGTTGAGTCGAGCAGAGTTGGTGAGGCAGAGGTGATGCCTTCAGGGTAGTGAACGAGGGCTTATTGGTCAACTGTCCGCACGTTAAAGGTTCACGTGCTACGTGACGCCATCTGGCAAAAAAAAAAACAAAAAAAAACGAGTGTTCCACACTCGCCGTCATGGCTAAGAGCGGCGCTGGCTACTGCTCCCAGGGTTTTTTGCATGCACATAAATACCCGATAAGTGCACGGGGGGACGACCGCCGCTTTAGCTCAGTTGGTAAGAGCATCGGGCGCGTAATCCGAAGGTCGCGTGGTTCGTTCCCTGCCAGCGGCAAGTTGTCTTTTTGTCCAGTTTATTTTCTTCACCTCTACATGACAATTAGGTTGTATTACAATACACTTGAAACAGTACAATTAACGTCCCCTCTACCTTCCTTGGCTTTATTATCTGCAGTTTTTCTTTAAGGTTCTGTCAAACAACAAACGAGCCGTCGAAAATTCCCTTCCTTAGTTCACTGTTGTTGGAAGTAATATGCATATGCATTTTTCTTTCGCCCGGTTTTAATGGTCATCATAGATCCCCTCATCACGGGAACAGTGCAATTTGTGCACCTCGTGGTAGTGCAGGAAAATTAATGTCGGCTTTCACACAAAGGTGGTGCTTGTCTCACGGTCTTTTTGCACCATGTCACAGCAATGATAAAAGATGGGTTGTCGTGCGCATGCGGACGGCGGTTGTGATTTGTACGCGTATATATGTTAGCTTCTCGATTCACGAAATAAGCAATTGCTAGTCTGCGCTATTTTCTGCTGTCCATTCTTACTGCTTGCGCAGCACGTCAAAAGTCCAAGTACGCACCCATTAGTCCTCACAGAAGTCATAGCTACGAATTTCCGCATTGTTTGCAGATCACGCGGCGCGTGCAAATTGACCGACATTAACGTTATGACCTTTTTCAGTGCAAGAAGATATCCGTTTCGTAGACTCACGATCAAGGCAATTGCACGCATAACGTTTAATTTTACAGGAATTACTGCCTCGCGAGAGATTCGTTTCACATAGCTTCCATTATGCGCACTGAATGCGTAAAATTTTTCTACGTTGTTTTTTTTCTCATATACGTATGTTGCAGACATAGCGACATGGAAAGGCATCTACGGAATAGGAATCGTGTTGGCAGTGATTTGCCTCAGCCTTATTAGCAGTCAAACCGCATACACATACTCCAGCGGAAGGCAATATCCTGTCTCGCCGCGGCATGGCGATCCGCCGCGATGTGAGGGAAACAAACGAGGTATTTTGTTTTGCTTTCGCAGCCTTCGTCGTAGCTTGTGATAAGCGCAGTTCAAGGTGCCACCGTGCCGTGTGGCGCGTTGGGCAATCGCGAGAGGGCTTCCTTATTCGCAAGGGCGACACGCAACAGTTGGAACAAACTGAAGAGAATAAAAACAAAGACACGAAATTAGAAACTCGATCCAGCAAAAGTGGGAAGACGCGAGATTCCCCACCGCGAGATTTTCATTATCTCAGCAGAGACAGGGCGAGACTGCGGCCGCTAGATCGGTGCAGCAAGCCCAAAGGTATCCGGCTTACACCGGCTATGAACGTGGCATGCGCTCGAATGTGGTGTGAAGGGCGGACGGATCGTTTAAGCGGCATAGAAAAACTGAATGTTCTAGCGGAGCCTCTGTTGCATGCACTCTTGGGTTCGGCGATGCTGTGACTGTTGGTTTTTGTATGTTGTCTGCTACTCATATGTATGTAATATACTTATTGTTGGGTTTTACGTCACAAAACCCCGATATGATTACGAGGCACTCCGGGTAAAGTAGCTTTCACGGTGGGCCGGGGTCGAGCTCGGGTCTGAAGCTCCAGGCTTAGGGCCCGGAATTGAGGTGGCGGGCACGGGTCGGGTCGGGCTTGGACGTTGCTCAGTTCTTTAAGGGACTTTAAAGTGAAACAATGAATCGGCTTAGACTGATAAAGTGTACTCTGAGAACTCGACTGTCATTCACTTCACCATCATAAGTTTATTAATAGAGAAGAAATTCAAGGTCAAGGTTTCATTTCTAAATTGCGCGCCGAAATCTCCGCGCGTGACGTCACGGATTTCGAACTCTATATGCCGCATTTCGAGGACATTGGCTCAACGAAATTTCCTGAAAGTTGCCATGTTAAGTATTGTTGGGAAACAGATGTCTCAGCTTGCGACTGCTTCTGCGCAGAGCTGATAGACGGAGCGATCAAGGCGACGGTGAGTTAAGGCAAATTTATATACATATATACAGAGGCTTTACATATTCGGCGCTGGGGCCGACAGCTTATTGGGCTCGCACAGCGGTGCGACGACGACCCGAGATTTCTTCGTTCGCTGTCTCGCTGTCTCTCTCTCTCCGCGCAGCTTGGTTCTTTTATAGCCCTGGGCGATCGCTTGCATCAGCCAGGAGCTCAAAGCCTCCAATCAGGAACCGCCGTTGGTCGCTGGCTCGAACCGGATCCGCGGATGAGAGGGCTTGCCGCACGTTGCGGGAGAGATTTCCTTCGGTTGCGTCAGACGCAGCGCCGGAGTTGCCGGGGATTGCGTAAGGCTCCCGCCTCGTTGCATCAGCTGGTGTTGACGCTGGTTGCGTCAGACGCATCGTCGGAGTTGCCGGGGATTGCGTAATACTCCCGCCTCGTTGCATCAGCAGGTGTTGACGCTGGTTGCGTCAGACGTTTTACCAGCTTGAATGCCTTGTCGAAGCAAGGAAGTTTGGGTTGGGAGCCCTGGCATAACAGTATATGGTCCCCTCAGAGGTCAATGCACTTCAATGCACTTCATTGGAAACTACGTAGGCCCCAGTAGACGCCGTCAGAATCTATGACGTCACTGCCTTTGCTGCGCGAATTAAAAGGGGCGTCGGCACCCACATTTTCTTGTTGCGCGTTTTCTCGCTGACCAAGCGTCTTGTCGCGGCGAGCGTGGTGATTTTGGAACTGTAAAAGATTAATTTACTGATTGCAGAAAAATTGTTATTCTCTCGAGTGTCCCTTTAGGTTTGTTCCGCATATATTGTGCATACATATATGCTACATTTTATCTCGAAAAAAAAACGCTTTTTTTTGTGTATGGTGCCAGCTATTTGGAGAAGTTTTGTAAGCGACAAGTAGTGAACATCTTTTGCTTTTTGCATATAGGGCTACTTGATTTTTCTGAAACAGGCGAGCTAAAAGTAACTAGACCAGGCACTTATATAGCTGACATCTCGCTATTTCGTCCTTTATTTGCATTCGTTATTATTTCATCGCAGTAATAAATGTAATATAAGAAATTTATACCTATAACTTATCATCACATGAGTGATCGCACAGCTCCAATGTGGGGAAACGTTCTTGAATGTTCCTGCCAACCACTAAAAAGGAAGGACTGCGTGGAGTCTCGTTACGTAGAATCTCTATAAACACACATTCCTTTTCCGTGGCTCCGTCACGGCTGGCAGTGGTCACGTGAGGCCAGGTGGACACCCACAGCCTGCTTTTGTGCCTACATTGTTAACGCCTGAGCTTTCGTATTGTTCCGCTATAAAAGGGGTCTCAAACTCATCTCAGCTGACGGGCCGCATGCCCGAAAATTTACTCCCGCACGGACAGAGACAGAGATGAAGGTAGGAGCGGGATGGAATAATAGCAGGGAACAGCACAGATACACGAGACAAGAGAGACAGACAGGACTTGGCGCTGGCTAACAACATCAGGTGTTAGCCAGCGCCAAGTCCTGTCAGTCTCTCCTGTCTCGTGTATCTGCGCTGTTCCCTGCTATGAAGCCAAGCCAACAAGCTCAAGTTTACACCCTTTTAGAGGGGGAGGGAAACAGGTTGTACCAAATGTCAGCTAACGTTGCCATTTGAAAGAAGAGCTTTCCCATACCTCATGTATGGGTCATTTCTGAAGGGCATTCAGTGGCATAATTCCAACAACATATCCATACCTATCTCCAAAATGACTAAAATCGGGACGCCCATTCTGAAATATAGAGTTCTGTGTCACTGTTATGTATCGAAACACGGTGACCGCAGGAGGTGCCTTAAGAAGAAAAAAAATGCTTTAGACCTGTCATGCTTGTGTAGCTCAAGAACGTAGTTATAAAGAAAATTTTAAAAATGGGACGAAGACAGTCATGTGCGGGCCACTGGCCGCTAGTGAAAGGTCCGCGCGCCGCATGCAGCCCGCGGGCCGCCTGTTTCAGACACTTCTGACATATAGTGCGAGAGCTACATGATACTTCTGCAACAGCGTTGGAATGTGCATGAGTAGCATAAGTCCATTCAACATGGTGTAGGGCAAAGTATATTCGCTTGACGAAATATCTGGCTTAAAAAAAAACAAAAAAAAAAACGTGGAGGAGGCTTGAGCTTCGCATTCAAGAGTAGAGCGGGATAGCGTAATCGGACCGTGTTGATATCGCCTTACCAATACATAGACTGGCTTCGCTTCTCAGTCAATACCTAAACAATGCCGCAAAGAAAGCGAAAGCGCCCACGCGCGCCGGCCCATGCATGCGGCTCGGCAGAACACGGAAAGCGCGCCCGTTGGCTCTTTGCGCCATCTCGCGGGTTTTATCAAGCCGCTGAAAAGCCTCCGAGATGTGCGTACCAGCAACGCTAAATGTATATAAACAGATCGCTGTTAGTATGCCAGAAGATGTATGCGTCGTTTCCAAGCGGCTAAACGCATCGCGCCACGGTGCGAGGGGTGGCAGGTTCGAATCCCAGACCCCGCTCGAACCGAAGATTTTTTATTATTTCTTTATTCGCATCAATCTCAAATTTTCGCTCACGGTCAACGCTGATTTTTTGCTCACAACAAAAGATGCCGACGCCGCTGACACCGGAATTTCTGCGAAAGGAGCTCTTTAACGCAATCGCGTTAAAAGACAATTGCGAATTCGGTGCCGGGTGATGTCCCCTTACCTCCGGCTATATGCATCCAAAGAGTAAGCTTCGAGAAGCTTATTCGCGCCTTTATTACCAAGCTGGAACGAACCCCACAAGTTGATCGTACTCGCTTCGTCAACCTCCTGTCAGCCCTACCCGCATAGTCCAAAGGCCACCTTCTACCGGTACAACATCGTTAGAAAGGCGTACACCTTTATAATGTGAAAAAAAAAGGGCACGGTGAAAACATACACTGCTGAAAACTGCAAGGAGATGACCTCAAAGAGGAGTTTTATAGATGCACGACGTTCGGGAACGAGAGAAATGGACGGATCATCTGGACAGCTATGTAAATTCTGCAGACGTCCACAAAGAGATCTTAAATTTGCACAAGTGGTGGAAGTTAAGAACAACGACTGCCGACCCCTTCGAAGTTTCTAAGGCAGATGTGTACCCTTGCGGCTAGCGCAAGCAGTGCCAGAAACTTTAGAGCACCAGCAGAATATGTGATGCAACAGCGCATCTCGTGCCTAAAGGTGGTTCTCTCTTGATAATTTGATTTATTGCACATTACCATGTGAAGAAATAAACTGTACACTATGTCGCAAAAAACTTATAGACTGTATATACTAGGAGCGGCGTGATATATGGAAAGAATGCCGTCAGAAATAGTTTTTTTAAAACGAAAGTCTTTTAAGCCGGGCTCCACCAAGACCTTCATGACGTATTTCCGTCACGGAAATACGTCATGAAGGTCTTAGTGGAGCCCGGGCGTGCTACCGCCAAACTTTTTTTTTTTCTTCTTTATTGCCTTCTTTACTACAGGTCGAGACAGTCTAACAATCACACATCATACCCGTTTTATGTACGTCAATGCATCAAACAAATATATCACATCTTCATTTTCATCACAGTCAATCCACATCACGCACTCTGACAACAATTTCCACAAAACACTCATGAACAGTTGGAACTTTAACACCACAGTGACTATATGCTAACATACTGCGCCATGCCGGATGCAGACCCAGTAAAAAGATAGCATCCTAATGCGGAACAGAGCATTCAAAGGGCAAAAAGCGAATTCCGTGCGGATTAAGAGGTAATTCTATCTTTAAGGTCCTCTGCAATATGTCCCAAAAGAATATGGCATTATTACAATCAAGGAATACATGTTCAATAGATTCAGGCTTATTACACAGGAAACACATGCTTCCCCATGGTAGATAAATCCCTCTCTCTTCCAGCCATGTTTTCACTGGCAAGGTTCCTTCCTGTATGCAGCTTGAAATAGAAGGTCTGTACGTTAGGCGGTATCCACATGTTTTTAACCCTTTTAGAACGTCTTGGCCGAGTGCTTTTTTAAACATTAACCGATAAACGGGTACAGGGAATACATTCTGAATAAGAGCCTTCATAAGGCGCTTTCTTTTCACGTTACACAAGCAATTCATGTAACCTCCGTTATATAATTAGCTACCGACAAACACATAACGGAGGTTACATGAACGCGCCTTTTATCTTTCATACTTTCCTGTCAAAGTGCTCTTGGATGGATGGATAGATGCTATGAACATCCCCTTTATAACGGGATGGTGACATGTGTCTCACCAGGCTCGAAAAAAACAAAAACAAAACGCGCCGTTGCTACGACCGTCCCATTCGGGGCGTTTCCAATAGAAGTTTAATTTCGTCAACGCTTTAACACACTCGCGAGAGGGTGGCTTTAGCCCAAGCCTCGCTGATAGCATCTATCCATATCGACAAATAGCTCTCCGACGTTCTCCTGGCTGTCGCACCGCGTTCCGCACTCGTGTTGTGAGAATTAACGGCCAGGCTAGAGGGAAGAAACGACGCGCGTAGCGTTTCTCTTCGCATTTCACGACGCTTTAAAGGAGTGCATATCGAGCATCAGTGTTTATTATGTGCTTGTTGATGCCAGAGTTGCGCGGGATTCACCGTATGTGGTGCCCATGTATATGTTAAGAACTTCAGCTACAGCAAGGGCTAAATCATGATCATGGGCGATAGTCGTCGGTACAGAGACGTGCCACTGGGCATCAACGTGAGTGCGTCCACAACAAGGGGTTCTATATCTGCCAAACAACAGAAGACATTGTACAAGCTCTCAAATACCAATGCACTATAAACAATCAACTATTTCTGTGACGGCAAGTTTCTCTTTTGGGTTATACCGATTCCCATGACAGTGGGATCAGCCATCTTTTTTTCTTCGTTTCGGCTGCTTATGCGTACTTCTAAAAGTACACGTGGTGCACGCGATTCTTTATTGTTTTTATATAGGTTAGTGTATTTACAATAAAGGTAATAAATCTGGCTTTTTTACCAAGGTGACAAGGTGCTACTATGCTGAAGACAGGTGCTACATATCCAGAAGGGTGCGCGATTGGGTATGATGGTGGAGCACCCTATAAATTTCAATAGAGAGCGCAATGAAAACAAAGTGAAGACAGCGTTCTGTTCTCTATCCCGTCTGTTTTTATTGGGCTCCCTCTTGAAACCGAACTCACGCTGGAAGTCACTTTCCTTGCTGCAATGTCCGCTACAAGACGCTATTGATGGTCCCCATTGTATTTGCAGAAAAAATACGTACAGTACACCGCTGCCGAACAAGCGTTCACCGTACCCATTATGTCCGATCAACTGTTTCCACCGTGAACCCCTTTTTACAAGACATTACGGTAGGTTAATGTATAATTGATAGCGAAGCATGCACCAACAAAGCGTACATATTTGCCACTTAAAACGCCTTGCTGTCGATTCTATACTCGGGCAGCACCACTTATATTGGCTTGTGCCCCTCTCGGGCGCAATGTGTGGTCGTGCCGGGCCAGGCCGGGTAGGTGAATTTTAGGAGCTTGCTCGCCATGCTTCTTATGCTAGCACCTTGTCCATCGCGCCGTATCCGCTAGTTCGCATTGCTCCCGCTAGAGGTGCAGCTGTGCTCTCTCCGGTGATTCAAGCGCACTAACTATGTGGCGCGCCGCACACTCCGATGCACACTCGGCGCGTGTTCTTGTTCGATAGGTGAGCGCGAGAGGGCCGCGCCCATTACAGCGCTTGCTCTCGGTGCGCTTTCTTTCTCTTTGCCGGGAGCTCACTCAGTGCACTTCGCTACCGCTACTCCGCATGAACACCCAAGAAGCCAAGGCAGCGGGGGTGAGAGCTCGCAAGGCAACAGCATCGCGGGCTCGCCGCCATGCGGTGAGCAGAAAAGAGACGCCAGCGCTGGCAGCAAGCAAAACCCATCGTCGATACAGAGGCCGCAGCATTAAAATGCATCAAAATGTAAATTAATGAAGATTGTTTATATTATATATATATATATATATATATATATATATATATATATATATATATATATATATATATATATATATATATATATATATATATAACAACCTGGTCACGTCTTTATATGACGACAGAGGAATTTGTACGGAGGATTCACGGGTTACCCGATCATCTCCTAGCAAGCTCCTCTAACATAATCGGCTTCGGGGATATGGCGAGATTTTTTCTCGTGTTTGGGCCGGGCGGCGGGTGTATATATATATATGCTTATAAGCGGTGCTATTAATATCCATCGCTGTTACTTTAATATGTGACGAGCAGTTATATAATTGCATCCATCGCATAGAAGAGGCGCCCGCTGGAATCTCGCGCCGACGTGCTGTGCAGTGAAGGGAAACTTCGCGCAATGTTCTGGTCGCTCATTTAAAAAAAAATTTCTTCTGGCTTAACACAAAATATGCGCTTTGAAAACTTTCCGTATGTGATTAGAAAAAACATTATGCGAGTGGTTATCATGTGTATTTATAGGCGATGCATTTTGTTTTTCACAATAAATTTGTTGAGAGTTCAGCGCTGTGTGCGTCCCCTTCCTGTGTGTCCTGTGGTTTTGCGCTGTTTTTTCTAATCATGTACAACCAACAAGCCCAGCTCTCCGCACCTTCCGTATATGTTACCAACAAAACTCACAATTTGTGATGTACAAGCCATATTTTTACTTCGTCGACTGCATTGCGAAATACAAGCCGCTATATGTGTCAAAGCGCTACTTCTGGGAACATTGTCTGGACTTTATGGCAACGTTCCCACTTTGTTCCCGTGGTGCTTTGTCACCTATAGTCGCTTACAACCTTAGCATAAATAGAAGCTCCGTCCCTAGAACTGCGGCAAGGCTGCTATTCATCCCTGCAATGGAGTCATGCTAGGCGATTTTCGTTGTAACCATGCAAGCTTTCTCCCTACTAATTTGATTTCTGTGCGTAATAATGATTAACAGTTCGTCGTCCTTACTTAAAATATTAAGCTTCCACTATCAGCGATGTCGGAAGCTTGCTGAAACTCGCCAGAAAGTCTAACATTTTCGGCTGAAAACCAGTGACATAAATATGAATATGTGTCTGTATGAGAAAATAACTTGCATTAAGCCTCTCGTGCACGAATAAATGTCACATTGTCACTAATCCCGTTAATCGGGTTGGCAATCGCCGGGCGGATTATAAGCGCTGGCGTCACGGCCCTCCGAAAACGCACCACGAAAGCGCGGACAATTTAGGGTTGGTCCTTTGGTGCGCCAGCGAACGCCGGTTGTGGTCCAAAGATCGAGTCAGAGCCGAGAGTCCATAACACAAACGAAACGAAATATATTCTCAGTTAAGGCAATACAAATAATACAAACAAATGCACACTCGGCAGGTACCCGTTACAGCTTCGCAATATAATTCAGATGGTGTTTACACAACGGGAGCTAAACAAACAGATCACACGCTACGAATGCAATCGCATGCATTACCACTATTCAATGACAGTTAAAGTCCTGAATAAACAATGGCGTATCCAGTCCACAATACTTGGACGGTAATCGAATGCTTCTCTTCAAGGAAACACTCACACTCGTCGTAGCTCAACCGTCGTCGTGACTTGTCACGGCTCACAGGGTGTCGTCATCGGATTCTTCCAGATCGACGAGCGACTGACCACACACCATCATAAACACGTCTTCTTTGGCTAACGGAGCCACACTTAGCGTAACTTCACCATCACCGGGCCGACTGACTCGCTCACTCCTTCACTGACTTCTCCACTGACTTTCTCCGACTCTTCACTGACCTCTTGACTGCTCGTCGTCGCACGCTTTTATCCCTTCTCCCCCCGGTTTCTAGAAGCGTCGGGAGTGTTCTCGGGCGCGTAATACAGTTAAGCCTGGGGAAAGGGCGAGAGCTTTCTCGTAGGTTCGAATCGCGGCGGCATCGCTCGCGCATGCGTCACTCCTTCCTTCTAGAACCATTCAGGCTTTGCCGGGCGTTCGATCGCGTCGTCTGCGCCTGGCTCGTTTGGGTGAGGAGGATGCGGCGCACCGGCGTCTTTTGATGCTTGTTTTTTTTCTTTTTTCGCGCTTTGGGCGCGCGACTCGCGCCGTTCTGTCGCGCAGCCAGCGCAGCTGCTTGAAAGCGGCCGCGCGCGCTTTATAACACGCTAATTTGTGACACACATATAATACTGAGCGGCAGGAAAGGATTTATTTGGCTGAGATATAAAATGGCAATGACTGAGTGCATCGAACATATAGGGACAGCTTACCACTCTCCCACAGTAATACACAGTACT
Source organism: Rhipicephalus sanguineus (assembly GCF_013339695.2). NCBI lineage: Eukaryota > Metazoa > Arthropoda > Arachnida > Ixodida > Ixodidae > Rhipicephalus > Rhipicephalus sanguineus. Next base: position 146,313,458 of record NC_051183.1, read on the forward strand.
CTGAAATGTCAATTATTTTTTTAAGAGCGAACCTGTTATCGCTATGCGTAATGTGTCGCGACCCAAAAACTATCATAATCATGAACGGCTATGTGCCACAGAAGTTGAGCAACACAGGGCCAGAGTACAGCAAGGGGGTAAGAGAAAAAGAGATGGAAAGAAAGAGGGAGAATATTGGCGAAAACAATTCCTCATGAGGCGGCGCAGTTCGAATCCACGTAGCCCCGCCACGGTGGTCTAGTGGCTATGGCGCTCTACTGCTGACCCGAACGTCGCGGGATCGAATCCCGGCCGCGGCGGCTGCATTTTCGATGAAGGCGAAAATGGGGCCCGTGTACCTAGATTTAGGCGCACGTTAAAGAACCCCAGGTGATCGAAATCTCCGGAGCCCTCTGCTACGGCGTCACTCATAATCATATCATGGTTTTGGGACGTTAAACCCCACATATTATGATTATTAGAATGAACCAATGAGTTGCTAGACGGTTCTCCCTTTTATATATGAAATTGGGAAACACACACGGACAGCAGGAAGGGCCGTTTGACGTCATTCGAAGCCCTGACGTGAAGTGCAAAGCAGCTGCAACCTAATCTTTATTGGTAATGCATGGGAGAGTGTTCCCATTGTTCACAGGCACCTGATCCTCCAGCATGCGGTTTTGATGCTTGTTTCGTGGTTTTCTTTATTGAAACGAATGCTGAGCTCTATGCTGTATGCCTGATTGCAAAGAAAGATATGCCGTTTGCCTTCCATTTTTAAAGGGTCCCTAAACCACCTAGATGTCCAATTTTAGTTGTGGCACTGCAGTTGTGCACGAGTCTACAGCGAACGCGTTCGTAGTCTCGTCTGTCCACCTCTCCGAATGCCCTTCCTCAGTGTCCGATGTGAAAACGCAAGGAGCGCGCGCATCTGCTAGCACAAAAGCACGCGAGAGTCTGTTGATGATTTAGGGGCCGTTTAACCTAGCGTTTTGTGTTTACGCCACGAAATTTTCCGACCAGCGAGAGGTATATGGCTTCGCTCTAAAACCGAAATGCAAGCGTATAATGCGCACATCAGAACGCACCTCAGAATACCTCAAGTGATCAAGCGAGGACATTCGGACTTACTAATTCTACGCTCAACAGTCGCAAATCACCATAGGCGTCCGCAGGGTTCCCCTTCAGGGGGAGCGAAGGTTCATCGCGGCCTCTGTATTAAGTCAATGCATGGGGTAGACACTGCGCCCCCCACTTCTTAGGTGACTAGAGGGAGCGGCCGCCTGCCTGCACCCCCCCCCCCTCTGCGCACGCGTATTGAAGTGACATTCTGTACGAAATGACACTTCCGTTAACAATGCGTATTTAAATGTCCTAGCATCATTCGATAACATTGTAACGCAAAAACAGCGACTATTTCAGCAGATAAACTGAATCACTGGCATCGATGCATGAGAAATCGTTGCCTTTCTTTAGTTTTTTCTCACACTGAGCTAACAGGCACGTGAACGCGTATACGTGTCGTCTTATTTTCAGGTTTGCCCCGAGAAACGCTCCTGCATAAACTTGCACTTTTTTAGTGGGCCGACCATGTTCTACAAGGCAAATAGAATTGGCAACGCTAGCAAGGCCCACCGGTTACGGCGTTCAACGGCTGGGCACCACTACATGTATTCAATTCCGTGCCGCGTCGGCCGCATAGCAATGAAATTGGAATGGAAATGTGGGCGTCAACGGAGTAATATGCGCATTTTAAGCAACATCAATATCATAAAAATTCATCTACACCCATTCACAGCAGCTTTTGCCCTGTAGTGCTTTGTTTCTGTCGTACATTCAAATCTATCTATCTATCTATCTATCTATCTATCTATCTATCTATCTATCTATCTATCTATCTATCTATCTATCTATCTATCTATCTATCTATCTATCTATCTATCTATCTATCTATCTATCTATCTATCTATCTATCTATCTATCCGTGACGTCAGAGTGACGTCACGGATAGAAACCTTGTTTTGACGCGAAATTTGAAGCAGATAACGCGGACCTTTATAATATTTTAATATAAGTAACGCACTATCACAATCATAAATAAAATAAAGTTTTGAAAGTCTACTGTAACATCCTAAGCTCACTTAGTGTTTGCGTGTTAGCCTTACTTTAAATATCGGCTTCATTAAGCGGCCAAGGTGAAACACAAGCGCTGCCCTTTTAGCCAATTTATATCTAAATCTAATTGTCCTACAGCCATGGTTTAGTCCGCAGAGAGACATGAATAAAGTGAAATATTGCTCGAAGCATGTTAGTGGCAATGCACATAGTGGAGAGTTCGTCGAAAGCTCGTGTGGTCTGGTAGCATGTGCACTTATGAAAGTTTCGATCACTGACCAAGTAAAAAAGCACAGTTTTTGACGTTTCGTAACCTTTTGAGATTCTTTATTCACAATGCAGCCGACGCAGTACCGTTGTCCATTTAAGTACACAGTATAGTATAACGCAATGAGCGGCTATTACAGCAGAGCTCTCATGCTTGAGGTTCGCCGTGTGTCATAGACACAATACAATCATCATCACGAACCGGCACGCGCTCATTCACCGGCCGAACACTCTGTACAAACGGTTAACAAGAGAAACGGGCGGCCACTAGTAGCCATGTATAGTATAGTATAGTGTAGTATAGTATAGCAAGCAGTTGGAAAGAGAGAGGTGAGAGGGTAAGAGCGTAGTCAAGCCAGGACCAGCTCAATGACCACCAGCTCTGCTGTGACCCAGCCTTGCGTGACTTAGTGCAAGCTGCGCTAATTTTTTTAATTTCGTCTATCATGTTAACGGTATCTGATATCGTCTGTATCAGTATAGATTCGAGTAGCAGTTTCGTTGTCACGTTTCCATCTGTAGCGATGACTGTGGCATTCTACCAAGCGATGCAGTGGCAATTGTTGTGCACATTGCCTGCAAGTGCGTTGGTCACATGGCGATGTTGTAGACAGTGCTTCGGTATTGGCATTCTCATTACTATCTCTCACGTTCTCACTAGCTGCGCAAATACACTGTGCTGCCGGTGTCTTTGTAACTCAATCTAGAATAAGAAAACGGCCATACCGATGCCATCACAAGGACATTCTCATGAATCTTCTTTGTGACGGCGTTTGTGGTGTCCTGACTTCTTTCTTGTGTCCGTGTTTGCACGCCCTGTCTTTTTAAAATGAATACTTACCAACTAGCTCAGCTGTCTGTTATTCTAAAAGTCTCATGAAATTCGAGAAACTTATGATCCTCACATAGAGATGGATTCAAATTGGTGAGCTACCTTTGCTTGTCCGCGGCTTCTAAGGTCAATTTATTTTGTTTTCTTTGAATGCTTCTGTGTTAAATAGTCTCACAAGATCGTCTCTCTCCGCCCTGGCGTGGGAAATCAACCGTGTTGGTACATACAGAATTCAGCATATTCTGGTTATGTGGAATGTACAGCAGCAGGGGAATTCAGGGCAAATGCTCATTTGCGAAAGCACTTAACGCATCTCTGTACACAATCAGCGACAAAGGACTAATGCTTCGAACAACAAAAACTTGACTGCTTGATCTAGTGCCCCAGTCACTGTGCTGTTTGTCGTCTGACCACGTGTTATCTGGCACCTTATTCCAATCCGTCCTGTATTTTTTTTTTTCTGCAAGCGAGTGGCATCACTATTAGTACACATTTGCTAGATTTTTTTTGCTGTGTTGTGTTCTGGCGTTCGCTACCTGGTAATATGTGGTCATGTCTCTGCTGCAAGTACTGCTTGTTGGGCCTGACATTATTACTGCCAGAATTTAGCGCAAAAAAGCTGCACATACAAAACAAACACAATAATAGCACTCCTCCTTCTCTTTCGTGTTTTTCTTGCGTATGACTTATTTTTATGCTAGATTTTAGGAGTAATATTGTTGCAAGTGTTGATAACAATAAAAACAGGGTCAAAGCTTCCTCCTACTAGTGTAATAACGGGTATACTAATATCAGTAATTGTAATGCCAGAAAAACTGACAAAATGAAGAATCACATCATGAAGTTATTTTACCATGTATACGATACCAAAACTATTGTATGTACCGCACAATCTAATAATAATAATATAATAATAATAATAATAATAATAATAATAATAATAATAATAATAATAATAAATGTTGGGGTTTCACGTCCCAAAACCACGATATGATTACCAGGAACGCTGTAGTGCAGGGCTTCGAAATTTCGACCACCTAAGATTCTTTAACGTGCACTTAGAACACTGGCCTCAAGCATTCTCGCCTCCATGGAAATGCGGCCAAAGCGGCCGGGATCCGAACCCACGACCTTCGGGTCAGCCGTCGAGCACCATGACCACTAGACCACCGCGGCGGGTCGTCATTACGTTGTTGCAAGTGTTCATTACAATACCAGCGTTGTCCACTTCTCCTGCTACTAATACAATAACTGCAGTAATAATGGTTATAATCAGAATGCCCGAAAAACGGACAAAATGAAGAATCACACTACGAAGTTATTTACGTTGCATACGATATCACATCTGTGGTATGCACCGCGCATTCGTGAACATCCTGCCATTACCTTTACAACATTACTTAATATGTTATGTCGTACCCCGTGTGTTTTTGTACCGTCAACTCATCGGCCAAGGAGTAGCCGGCTTCGCATTCATGCGCCGAGATCTGTGCAATGATGCTGTACAGTATTGTAATGGGCTGCTGCATACATCTCACTCATATTACAGTACAATTCTCTAAATCACTCTCTATTTATTGAGGCGAAAGCCTACAAGTGTTATGCGAACGGCGGCTTAACTGAAAAAATGACGTAAGAGAAGGGAAGCAGAAAAGGTCACGTGACGTCTAGGCGAGCGAAAGCCAAACAAAGAAAGCCGAGTGAAAGCACGACTGTACATATATCTAAGCGGGTTGAGGGAGTAGTGGGATAATACTGTAATGTTATTAGCCAAAATGAATTCCTGATAGTTGGCTATATGGTGATAAACAAGGCAAACTAAGGGAGTGCTTGGACAACTACGGAAATATAATGAGTGAAAGGAACATTAGTGAACGTTGGGCGTCGATATTTACAGCACGGTAACCTAGCCACACTGGTTGGCTTTCGCCTTCCCGTCGTCCTAGGAGACTGCATAAGAAACAATGCGACTTTTTTATTACATTCCTTTATTTCACATCAGTCAGTGATAAAAAAACGATAAAAGGCATTCGAGTTGTGAGAACAACCTGTGAGAACAACCTTAGAGTGCCTGTGCGGGAATTCCCCCAGTGGGTGTCAACGCCGACTCTTTTGTCTCGAGTGCTGTAGTGTCCCGCTGACGCGAGGCCTTGGATACACATGGACACATTCTTTCCGGTTGCTCCGCGATGGCACGGTATCGGCCATGCACTTGTGTGGCAAAGGAAAGGGCAGAGAGAGGGAAAGAGACGGGACGGAGACGTCGACGCGACGGTCCACGAGCATAGCTGCGGCGCGTCCCGATGTTTTATTTATGAGGCCGGCCGTACAGGCGGCGGCCATATCGCGAGGTGTTATTATCTCGCCTTCTTTAGTCTTCCGTATACTTCTCGGTCCGGGAGCCATCGTCATTGTCTTCTTTCTGTTTTTCTCTCTGTGTCCTCGCTGCCGGTGTGCCTGCTTCCTTCGTGAATGAACCCAGCAGCCGGCGCGTTGTGTTGTCGGCTGACTGTTGATAAATGGAATAGGCAAATAAGGTCATTCTCCCCTTTCGCTACTGCCCGGCAGCGGCGGCAGCGGCTGCTACGTGTTTCTGTCTGCGTGTCGTCCGCTCCGGTGTCGGGGGAAAAAGGCATATCGTCAGTCCGTTTCGGCGCCGGGAGTGTTCTGCTCTTCCGGTGTTTATGTGTATTCCTGATGGTCACTGTCTGTTTCCCCAAAGGAAAAGATGCCGTGTGTGCACTCGGGCTGCACGTTGTTGTAGAGCTGGACACACCGTGCTTCAAGTGGGTACGGTAAAGGATATCTGGACAATGAGAATGCTCACTTGTGTGGGCGCAACACACCCTCTTAGTGTGTACGCCATATACTGTGCTAGCTGGCGGGGCACAGAATAAGCGACGAAGATGTATTTTATGTTAAGGAGTTTACCGGATCGACCCCTACTTTTCTGGAAGTGACGAATCAGTGAAGAGAAGTTAGAAATGTGACGGGTTAGATTGTCGTAGAAGAATCGACAATTGGGCAAGTTGGTAATAGTTCTTGAGCATGTTGGAAACAACGCAAAAGAAAAGTGCACGGAGGAGAGAGTATTTAAGGACAGACCTTGGTGTGTCCTTCACTCTTCTCCTGTCCTTGTTGTTTTCTTCTGCGCTGTCTTTCAAGATATTTACGATCGCCGTAAACAAGATCGGCGCTAAAGAGGAATAATTCAGCGATGGAGAAGGTGTGCCGGAGGGCATATTGATCTCGTTCTCTTCCAAGGAATCCTTTCGACAACGGCTTCAGGAAAAGGTGAATCGTAAATTGTATGAAAGCGCTTTATAAGACGTCGTTCAGTGTTTAAAACACATTGTTATGAATTAATGTGTTTTGCAGACATTTCACTCAGGTCTAGGTGTACGTTAAGGGAACCCAGGTGGCCTAACCTTACGGATCGCTCCTCTACGTTGTGCCAATTAATCATATCGTAGTTTTGGCACAAATTACTCAAGCACTTATTACTATAAACCTCCGTACGTCTTTTCACTCTTCCCTCGCTTTTTAGTTGAATGTGGAGTTGTCATCATCATCACCATCATCATCAGCCTGTCTTACGTCCACTGCAAGACGAAGTCATCTCCCAAAGATCTCGAACCCACCCTGTCCTGTGTGAGCTCATTTTATGCCCCCGAATTTCTTAATTTCACCAACCTACCTAACACTTTGTCGTCCGCGACCGCGCTTCCTATTTCTTGGCATCTATTCCGACGTTCTAACTGGCCATGTGTTATCTCTCCTCAAGTCCATTTTTCCCTGTTTGTTATCTGATCCACTCTGCTTCCTATCTCTTAAAGTCATGCCTATAATTTTTCGTTCCATTGCATGCCGGTTAGTCCTTAGCTGCGTATCGAGTTTCATCGTTATTGTCCAGGTGTGTGCCCCCTATGTTAAAGGGACCGACAACTGGACAAAACGTGTGTTTAGGTCCTGGTAGAAATGAAAAGAGCGTGAAATATTGCGACAGATACTAGCTTCCTTTTCGCGCTGTGAGTAGGATTTATATATTTAATTCGTGCTTAAAAGTAACAAAAACCGGTACGTCGCGCAGCCTAGCGAAAGAGCCTTGAAACAGGATTATGAAGACGGTCACTTTGCTGTACGTAGTCTGATGCTGTCATGCGCGCCATAATTCCCGCTCTGTTTGTGTTGCCTACGAGGTAAAAGGAGTTGCACTGTGAGAAGCGGCGCTGCCTTCGCGACTGCCAGTGGCCCATGTGAGCCGCGGCGCATGCGCGCGGAGTGCCCGCATGCGCTGTAAACGGCCGCGCTCGAACACGAACAGCTCTCGCGCTCACTGTTTCCAGCATGTGTTGTGAAATGTTTATAAGACTTCATATTCGCCGCAGATAGAAAAAAAACGCCAGGCCTGCGCTGAAACCACAGCACAGTCACAGCGAAAGCTGGAAGAGCGGCGTTTCTAGAGCCCATTGTAAGCTCTCTTGGAGCTACTAATACAAGTACACTAGCAATGTACCCACTACGCCATAAATCACAATTTTTGTGAAGTTGGGAAGCACTTACTATGCCATTATCCGTCATTCTACGGAGAAGCGAGGCACCAGCTACACGTCTGTAAGGCATTATGTGCACTTTGTTGACGCGACGACTGATGGAGATGAAGAATTATGGCTCAGCCCTTTGTAATGGGTTGGCAGCTTTAACCGGCCCACCAGTTATGTAACTTGCATTGGGTGACGCCCGGTCGCTATTTCCTTCTCCCGCCGTGCTGTAAACATACGTTGACGTGGGAGAGAGAGAGAGAGAGAGAGAGAGAGAGAGAGAGGGGGGGGGGGGGGCGAAGCACTTTATTGCGACCCCGAGGAACTGGATCGTGTGCTTATGGGCTTCCTTGGCAGCCAATACAAGTGCACTTGCGAGGAACCCACTACGCTATAAATCGTTGTATGTTTTGAGAAGTAGGAAAGCAGGCATTATGTCATTTTTCGTCATTCTACGGAGAGCCGTGGTACCTGCTAAACGCGTGTAAGGCATTATGCGCACTTTGTTGATGCTGTGCCTGATGACCATGAAGAATTATGGCGGAGCTCTTTGTAATGGGTTGGAAGCATTCAACAACCTTCTCGTTGCGCAATTCGCATTGTGTGGCGCCTGGTTACAGAATTCGCGTTGTGCGACACTTGGTGCCTATTTTACTCTTATACCACGCTATATTGCATATGCTAATGTGGTTCCTTCCCGACATGAAGCCTGTATAGGACCTTTTTGCAAAGCAGTTTCAAGCACCGGCATGGCTGAGAGGTTGAATACTGGGCTCCCACGCAGAGGGCCCAGGTTCGAACCCCGTTCCATCCTGGACTTTTTTTTTTTCTTTCGTTTTTTTTTCTGTTTTCGAGCGATAGTGGTTAAGGACACCGGCGGCGGCGGCGGCGGACAACTACGGCACCAAAAACGGCCGCTGAAATGATCTCATAACAGCTTTCGCTGTAAAATTCTGATTAAAAGTGTTTCACGGCGTTTTCCACGTTACCATTCCGTGGCTGGACACTCTGACCAGTTAGTCTTTCAATGCGCTAAAGAAAACAGGTGCCCTAAAAATTGATTGTCAGTCCCTTTAAACTGGCAAAATGCAGTGGTTGTGTACACTCTCCGCTTTAGTGACCGTGGTAAGTTACCGGTCGTGATTTGCAAATGTCTACCGTATGCGCACCAACCCATCCTTCTAGTTACCATACTTTAATGAATACTGTAGTGACCGAATTGCTACAGCAGTTCCTTGTGGCATAAATTTTGCCACTTTCTGTTCCACGGCTTCTGCAAAACTATAAAAAAATATGCTGTGTCGCCCCTAACAATGGTGTCATCCGGCACACCTAGAAGAGAGGCATTGTTTCGGGCAAGTTAAATCTGTGAGAAAGTCCACTTACGAAATTTCCTACATCATAAAAAACTCGGGTAATGCAAACTGTTTAATTGGCTTCCAGCTTTTTTTTATTTATTTTTGTATCCATGGCGGTTGCTAAGCGGCTACAAAATTGATTGCAGAGCGCTAGGATGCTGGCGAAGTTTCCAGAGACGACGTAGTCATCGCAACAGAATGCAAAAAGAAAAAAAATGACTGTACTAATTCACAGGTTTCAGTTAGCATCGTCAGTGAAAATGGCGTACCAGCCACTCGAACACACTCCAGTGACACTCCGTCAGCGTTAGGAAAACGCGCCAATTGCCATAACGCGCAAGCTCGAAGAAAGGGAATTCTTGAAAAAACCACTAGCCTTGTGGCTGACGCACCCAGCGTCTGAACGCGTTTCCTTACACACGGAACACCCTCAACCTGAACCAGACATCTCCTGGGATACGTTTCTTACAATATTAATGCTCACCTGGGTGAACCAATCGGCAGCACCGGGTTTCGCAAACAGCGAAAATATGTGGCGCTGCTCTTCTACATTAACATCTCGTTTTGGTGGCTGATTAATCTGAGCTCGTGTTTCGCTTTGCTTTCTTAATAAAAAACAGGAGCAGCCGGTTTTCCCGCACGTGATGTCCCAACACTTTGGACTGGGAATATGCAATAACAGCGAAATATAGCAATACAGCGTGCTTTGTTTTCGTATCATTTGAAACTCAACGCTACGCATTCAGTCACCGTCGGTCACGCTTGTTTTGCCCGTGTTGACACAGCCTTGTCGCTTATGTTTTCAGAAGGTGACCTTATTCTATGTCGCGCAGCGATCGCATTGTGCAGTCGCACTTTAGCTAGTGCGAAACACAGCAAATACAAAGAAGGAAAATTAAAATATAGGAATATTATTCCAGGAGCGTCGGTGTTTGCTCGAGCCTTGATGTATTATTCGCGAGTGCCTTTGAATAGATTGCTGCGATGACGTGCGCACGTACCGTGCCGGTGAGCGTGCCCTTGCTGCGCCACTGCTGTTGCTTTTGTAAGGACGTGATCAAGGCTGAGTGTTGCGTATACCAGCGTGACTGAGTCGCACGTTGGTCACCGCAGGCTGTGCTTTATTTATTTATTTATTTATTTATTTATTTATTTATTTATTTATTTATTTATTTATTTATTTATTTGTAGGACAATGTAGGTCCATTTAGAGGCTCTAGTGGGATTGAATAAATATACATCAGACTAATACCGCTGTCATAAAGGCACTTTTGATCGCGATCAGGGCTGATGCAGATCGGACTTCTTGATCGCGATGACAAGTTGGTCGCTGCTACGCTGTACAGCCTAATACGGATCGAGCTTGGCGCAGACGTCAGCCAAATCACGGAGAGATTAGCGATCACGGGGCCAGATGGCGATACGGAGACCGCGATCGTCTTGATTCCGATCTGGCCTGATCGCGATTAAATGTGACCATGTGGCAGCTCATCAGGATAGAGCCTAATCCGGGGTGGCCCTGATCGCAATGAAAAGTCCCCGTGTGACACCGGTATAATGCATTTTACATGACATGCAGTTAGATCGTTACAAGAAACGAAGGTACAACAAAAGAAATATGGTAGAAAGACCGATAGCTTGACAGAAACTAAAACAGGGTGTTTATATACGCCTATAAGCTCTAGAATAAATACCAACACATCAGAGGCACCTATATACTCTCGAGGCACCTATATATTAGGCTACGCTAGTATAAAATGAGCCAAATACTACATAAAAAAATCACAGCATATCCACGGAGTGAATGATGATGAGTGGGCGAAGCTGCGGAGGTTCATCAGTAAACCGTGAATCTTCCGTGAATTCTGCCCAGTACATCATCACCGACGTGAGATCGGGCGCGTTTATACTAAAGGTTCGATGAGTTATGACGACTTGCAGCTCACTTTAATTTTACATGTACGCTGTGAATTTTCATTGTTTAGAAAACGATTGCTTTAGAAAACATCTGGCGTCTTTCGTTAAGCAGCTGGCGTCTTTTCGTTTTGCTTTAGAAACATCTGGCGTTCTTTCGTTTTGCTTTTAGAAAACATCTGGCGTCTTTCGTTGGTTTATTTCATCAATCAACGGCGTTTTGAACAAAATTTTATTGTTTAATCACGCACAGGAGAAATCTCACCAGGCACTACCTTGGAGGTAAACAATGGCTGCTAATGGGAATGAGAGACAGAAGAAGTCGGCTCTTAGCTAACGCTTACACTTCTACTTCTACTAACGTTTCCTACTGGAACATGCCAATGGCTGCTAATGGGGAATGAGAGACAGAAGAATTCGGCTTTTAGTTAACGGGCACGCTGCGAATTTTTTATTGTTCAACAACGCACAGGAAAAATCTCCCACCGGCACCACCTTGGAGGTCAAGATCTGGTACTAGCGTTACGACTGGTTACGCACTACTACGACTACGAGGGACGAACGGGTGCCGCCTTAAGGAGCTTCGCCCCTAAAACGCCAGACCTGCGCTGAAACCGCAGCACAGTCACAGCGAAAGCTGGAAGAGCGGCGTTTCTAGACCCCGTTGTAAGCTCTCTTGGGGCTACTAATACAAGTACACTAGCAAGGTACCCGCTACGCCATAAATCACAATTTTTGTGAAGTTGGGAAGCACCTACTAAGCCATTATTCGTCATTTTGCGGGGAAGCGAGTCACCAGCTACACGTCTGTAAGGCATTATGTGCACTTTGTTGAAGCGACGACTGATGACAATGAAGAATTATGGCTCAGCCGTTTGTAATGGGTTGGAAGCTTCAAACGGCCCACCAGTTATGTAATTTACATTGGGTGACGGCCGGTCGCTATTTCCCTCTTCCGCCATGCTGTATAACGTATGTTGACGTGGGAGAGAGAGCGGGGGCGGGGGGGGGGGCGAAGAACTTTATTTAGACCCCGTGGAAATGGATCATGCGCTTATGGGCTTCCTTGGCAACCAGTACAAGTGCACTTGCGAAAAACCCACTACGCTACAAATCATTGTAATTTTTGAGAAGTAGGGAAGCAGGCACTATACCATTTTTCGTCATTCTACGGAGAGCGGTGGTACTTGCTAAACGCATGTAAGGCATTATGCACACTTTGTTGACGCTGTGCCTGATGACGATAAAGAATTATGGTGGAGCCCTTTTTAATGGGCTGGAAGCATTCAACAACCTACTCGTTGCGCAATTCGTATTGTGTGACGCCTGGTTACAGAATTCGCGTTGTGCGACGCTTGGTGCTTAATTTACTCTTCTACCACGCTATATTGCATATGCTAATGTGGTTCCTTCCGGACATGAAGCCTGTATAGGACCTTTTTGCAAGGCAGTTTCAAGCACCGGCATGGCTCAGAGGTTGAATACTGTCCTCCCACGCAGAGGGCCCAGGTTCGAACCTCGTTCCTTCCTGGAATCTTTTTCTTATTTTGTTGTTTTTTTTAATTTCGAGCGATAGTGGTTACGGACACCGGCGGCTGCGGCGGCGGACAACTACGGCGCCATAAACGGCCGCTGAAATGATATCGTAACAGCTTTCGCTGCAAAAGCAAGGTTCCGACATCCGATGATAAATGAACAAGCGGGCACGCATATGCATACGGTCACAAGGTACCAACAAAACAATCGTGCCAAGTTCAGGTTCCATCAAAGCAGAAAGAAAATACCGATTACCGTTTGCTTATCCTGTAAAAACGTTTCTAAATGCCAGGCTAAATCACCGACTCTTATTTTAAAGTTAGCTGAACTCGAATGGTCAGCTCACGGTCAGCAGCACACCATCTGAGAAACAGCAAGTGATCAAGGGTCGCACTCTCAAATCCAATGAGCTTATATTCCTTGATGAGCAGTACCCGCTCCCTGTTACACGTTTTTTTCTTCTTCTCTTTCCTCCGGTATCCATATAATAATAATTATATGGATTATAATTCCGTCTTCCCGATATAAGACGCGATTTATAACGATATCGTGGTTTTTGAACGCGAAACCCCCGAAGTATAACGATAATTATTGTGCAGATCGCGATTGTCGCTAATTAATGTTTCAGGTTGGCAGTTATCGTCATGGATACGTCGCGTACTTTTAGAACGCACTTGGGTAGAGAGAAAGAGATGATTGGGTAACACGGTTTGAGTACGGGCTCGTTGGAATTCCGTTGTGAACTTGCGTGCAGCGCATACCAAGATGAAAGGACAGTAACGCTCGTCTTTGCCGTTTTTTCTGTTCTTTCATCTTTTTCTGCGCTGTACGCAAGTTTACAAGATTGGGGAAAGCCAGATAAGTTAACCAGAACAAGACAAAAAAAAAAATATTTCCGGCGAGCTCTACACTGTGGAATAGTGGAGGAGGAGGACGTTAGAGAAAGAGAGAGAAAAGAACACGGAGCACAGACATTCGCACTCGCCACAGAAAGTCACCAGAAAAGAGGGACATTACTTTTTCCCGCCATCGACAGTTTCCTTCTTACCGCGTGAGGGCGCCGACGTTAGGCGCAACCTGTAGCCTAACGATCTCAGCTCCTCCGGGGATTCTCGCTTTTGCAGCGGACTTCGTGGCCTCCTTGTCTCGCTCAGCCAGCAGGCGTCCAAAAGAATGGCCGCTTCCGTATAACGACACAACCGTCAAAAACTGCCTCCGTTGTAATCGATACCCCCTTCGCAGTTTTGTGCTCGCCCATATAATACGGCGCGCGCAATCGGTCGCTATCGAACGCGCTGGGCCAACAGGCGGGCGGGCCTTGCCGGCTGTGCCACGTCAAGATCTGGCCGTATAACACCGACTACGGCCCTTTTTCTTTCATGTGTTTGTACGTTCACTTCGCAACAGTCGACTTCTGGGTTCTCGCTGTTGCTCGCTCGCCACTTCTAAACTGCCTTCCTTCTCTCTCGTCTTGTACGCCCTTATTTCTTTCTTTTGTTCCTTCATTCTTTTGTTCCTGGAGAGATGTTCGGCGTCGGCACATCCTTCTGGACGGCTCGGACACCGAAGCCATTAAATCGATCTCCGCTTCGTCGGCTCTCGCCGCGTACCTCGAGAGTAGAACGTGATGTATGATATTTTTGTCGCTCATGGACGAGCTAGCGCAAACATTCTGCTCGAAGAAAAAAAAATTGTGAAGGCTGTCCCATTCTTACGGGAAGAAGAGCTAGGCGACGAAAGATAAACAGTGATAACGCGCGCGTGTGTATATATATTTTCGACGCGTCTTTACAAAGAGCTCGACTTGCTGTCATCGGGCGTGATCAGGATTCATCAATTTTTCGGAGGTGCGGGAAAAAATTGTGTCCCGTCTATAGGCGTCATTTTCAGCCTTGATTTGATGAAATTGGAGGATCGTTTGTTTCGCACTTGTGCGTTGGACTCGGCACAATTGGCCTGGATTCTCGGCGATTTATCACATTTTTGCGTGCCACCCATGCTGCATGTCCGAGAAGTGTTGAAAAAAAAAGAGTGTGTTTTTCTGGTCGAGAAAGGGCAGTTTACTGAAGAAAACCACGGACCTTCTTGCGTCGCGCGACTTTCTTTCGCGGTATTATCGGTGCCATGACATTGCCGGCAAAGTGTAGCGAATAACGTCAACTTCACCGCACAAAAACTTCTAGCAGGGGTATCGAAATGTTTGCGTTCCTGAAGTGCTTCGCGGATGACGGCTTCGTACACAACGGTTTCGTAACAGATGGTTGTCCTCAGAGCTGACTGACCTAGAAGAATGTGTTGCTACGATAAATAATAAAACAATACTTGATAATGAAATTGCCTTCGACATAGGCTCTTCGGTTTTTGGTAACCATTGTAATCATTAAAGGGACACAGAAGAGAAAAACGATTTCTATCGTATTAGTAAATTACTCTTTTACGACACCAAAAACATAACGCTTGCTGCGAGAAGACGCTTGGCAAGCGAAAAAACGCGCGAAAATAAAATGCGGGTGGCCACTCCACCTTGATGTTTTCGCACCAGTCGCAATGACGTCATAGATTTTGATATCGTCTACTCTGATCTACGTAGTTCCCAATCATAAAAAAATCATGTACATTGTCTTCTGAGGAAGCCAGAGACTTAACATACCGAATGTCACGAAATTTCCTTGAGCCAATGTGAACAAAATTGGACGAAAAAACACTTTGAAATCCGTGACGTCACCATCATAAATTTCGGCGGGAAACCTAGAAGTGAAACTTTTTCATAATGATTTTCTGATCTATTAATAACCTATATTGGTGAAACTAATGGCACCAGAGTTTTAAGAGTAGAATTTATCAGTCTAAACATATTTGCTATTTAACTGTACTAGTACAGTTAAATAACAAATTTCTTTAGACTTTCGAGTGAGCAAAACACCAGATGGTAAATTTTTCAGAATTTATCCTCGATACATGATTAAGGAGACACTACATAGTGTCTTTTTAAGTCCACGCAAGTGGGCAGTTTAATGACCTTATTGCTTTGTAACTTCAATATTAGCCTAATTGGCTAGGTAATCCAAATTTAAGGAGACCAGCCGAAACAGTCCTTTTTTAGGTCTCCTTAATCATGTATCGAGGATCAATTCTGAAAAATTTACCATCTGGTGTTTTGCTGACTCGAAAGGAAACGATAGCCTTAATTCATCGGTACCTTTATCTTACGAAAGACATCAGTTACAAGATACAAAGCCATACTTGATACGCTAGGCAAAAGCCGTCGTGTGTAAATGTGCCACCATCATTCCTACCACTAAGGTTTCGTTGCATGTGTGCGGTGATCGACTGCTGACTTGCAGGTCGCGGGTTTGATCCCGGCCGCGGCGGTCGCATTTCGATGGAGGCGAAATGCTAGAGGCCCCTGTACTGTGTGATGTCAGGGCACCTTGAAGAACACCAGGTGATCAAAATTTCCGGAGCCCTTCGCTACGGGGTCCCTCATAATCATATCGTGGTTTAGGGATGTTAAAGCCGACATATTATAGTTGCATGTTTGGTTTGGACATGCTGTGCTGGCAGCACAGTATGCTGGTGATGCAAACCCCAGATATCTATCGCGTACGACGCATGCGCAATGGCGAAAACGCAGTTGATTACCGTTATTTATGTTCAATTTTTTCGATGTAAGCCCGAGTTCGTGATTAAACTATGAAAGGATTGTATTTATTAATTTGTTTACTTAACTTAATCTCAATGCCTAACGGCTGTACAGAGTGGAGTGGTTAATACGTGTATATTGCCACGTGCATTTCTTTATCACTTTTGCTATATTCGGTTTTCGGCCACAAAGACTGCCAGCAACGCTCAGCGCGAACCGCGCCTCATTGTTCGAGAACCTTCACGATCATTGTAGATCGTTTTGTCAAGATTGCGCGCAAGACGCGCACACTCGAGCTTATTCTAGAAATTGCACGATAGCCAGCGACAACGCTGGAATATTCGACGGCACATGTTTAAATGCCGACGCGCTTCACCGCTTGTTAGTTGATCGACGGTCGACGCTCTGTACGCCGCTATCAGTGCATACAGTGTGTATTGCTGTAAATTACCTTTCCGTTTCCCGGCCACAAGTTCGGCCAAATAAACAGTTCCATCTTGAAAACGCCGACTGCTGTCTTCGTCGACGTCACGACCACGTGACATCTGGTGGAGGTGCTGCTTCATGATCCGGACGCCACCGCGTAGCGCTGACCCAAGCCCAAGCCGCGGAGAAGACGACGCTACAGACAACCCGGATCGTCGTACCAGCCGCCGGCAGAAGGGACTACACCCAGAGTACGGACTCCTTCCCGAAAACACTAGGCAGCCCAAGCCCGTCACATCGACCGCCGAGACGATGACAGCCCCCATGCCGCCTACAACGGTCGTGATGCAACAGCCAAAGGAGCCACCGACTTTCCGTGGATCGTCGTTTGAAGACCCGGAGAGCTGGCTGGAGACGTACGAGCGAGTCGCCACCTTCAATCACTGGGACTCTGAAGAGAAGCTGCGCCACGTCTTCTTCTACCTAGAAGACGCCGCGAAGACGTGGTTCGAGAACCGTGAATCGAGCCTTCAAACCTGGGACCTCTTTCGGACGACGTTCCTTAATACATTCGCGAGCATCGTCCGCAAAGAAAAGGCTGCTGCTTTGCTGGAGACAAGAGCGCAGCTACCGAATGAGAGCGTCACCATTTACACGGAAGAGATGACGCGACTTTTCCGCCTGGCCGACGCTGCCATGCCTGAGGAAAAAAAGGTCCGCTTCCTTATGCGGGGAGTGAAACAAGACCTCTTCGCAGGATTGGTGCGGAACCCCCCGAAAACAGTCACCGAATTCCTCACCGAGGCCACAACTATGGAAAAGACACTTGACATGCGGACGAAACAATACAACCGCTCTCCGCTGTCCGCAACCTATTCCGAAGTGCACTCGCTGGCCACCGACGATTTGCGCGAAACCACCAGAGCGATTGTGCGGGAGGAGCTGCGCAAACTTACCTTCGCCGCAGCATCAAGTGGATTCAATCGCCGACGTTGTCCGCGAGGAAGTCCGGCAATCGCTTGGAATTCCCGAAGCACCGCAGGCTCAGCCGGAAGTCATGAACTATGCTGCTGCAGCCCGACGCAACGCCCCTCCTCCTCGCCCACGTCGAGACGCCGCGCCGCCGCAGCAGTTTCGCCGCCAGGCACCGCCGCCACCACAACCGATGCCATACCGCCCGCCGACAGGACAACGCTGTGCCCCCCGAAAGACCGACGTTTGGCGTGCCCCTGACAACCGCCCGCTCTGCTACCACTGCGGGGAGGCTGGCCACACGTACCGCCGCTGCCAGTACCGACAGCTGGGGCTACGCGGATTCGCCGTCAACGCGCCGCGCCCGCAGCCAGGCGAACGGCCTCGCGACATCGACGACTACCTCACCGGAACACAGTGGCAAGGACGACGACCTTCCCGCTCGCCGTCGCCCGGCCGCTACATGTCACCGCACCGCCGGCAGTACACTGGCCCAAACCGGGGCCGGTCGCCTAGCCCGTATCCGGAAAACTAAGGGCAGCAACCGATGGAGGTGCGGTTGCTGAACGACGAAATGCTGAAGATCCTCCGCCGTCGACGACGACGCCGCGACGAAGTTCCGAGCCCCCGCCGCACGCCGAACGACGTCCTGAAGATGAAGCTTTGCGACCGGAAGGAGACCTGACGACGCAACGCGGAAACAGCGGTGCAAACCGACGTAGCCGTGACCCGACGCCACGACGTAACCGCAACGCAAGATGGCGGACTAGCGACCTCGACGTTCTGATCGACGGCCACAACGTCACCGCTCTCGTCGACACTGGAGCCGACTATTCCGTCATCAGTGGGCCGTTCGCAGCAAAGTTGAAGAAAGTTAGGACTGCTTGGGAAGGCCCCGAGATCCAGACCGCTGGAGGCCATCTGATAACGCCGATTGGTGTCTGCACGGCGAGAGTCACCATCAAAAACCGGGCTTATCCTGCGAGCTTTGTAATCCTACAAAACTGCTCCAGGAATGTGATACTTGGAATGGACTTCCTAAGTGACCACGGCGCCGTCATCGACCTGAGGTCTGAGTCGATAACACTAACCTCAGACAAAGCGCTCCCGCCCCATGCGACGCCAGGGAAGCATGCATTGAATGTGATAGAAGAGCAGGTGACCGTTCCGCCACGCTCCAGCGTCATTATCTCCGTCGGCACCGAAAAACCTGCGAACCTTGAAGGCGTCATCGAGAGCGATCAGCACCTACTCCTGAACCGTCAAATATGCGTCGCACGAGGTATAGCCGAGCTGCATGACGGTAAAGCAAAGGCAGTGCTGACGAACTTCATCCACGAATATCGGCACCTCAACATTGGTACGACGGTTGCCTACATCGATGAATGTGTAGCCGCCAGCAATGCTTTCGCCCTCTTCGATGCTGCCGAACCTGCTTCGACGAATAGAGGCCCCGAACCGGATTTTGACGTCAACCCGAGCCTTCCGAAGGTCAAGCAAGACCAGCTCAAAAACCTGCTCCTGCAATACAAGGACTGTTTCTCGTCGTCATCGCGGGTCCGACAAACGCCCCTTGCTCAGCACCGCATTATAACAGAAGAAAATTCTCGACCACTTCGTCAGAGCCCCTACAGAGTTTCGACGCGAGAACGTGAGGCCATAAAGAAACAAGTCGACGAAATGCTACGCGACGACATCATCCAGCCTTCAAAGAGTCCGTGGGCGTCACCCGTGGTGTTAGTGAAGAAGGACGGGACACTGCGCTTCTGCGTTGATTATCGGCGCCTGAATAAAATCACGAAGAAGGACGTGTACCCCCTCCCACGGATAGACGACACCCTGGATCGACTTCACAACGCGTCGTACTTTTCGTCGATGGACCTCAAGACCGGCTATTGGCAGATCGAATTAGACGAAAGAGACCGAGAAAAGACCGCTTTTATAACACCCGATGGCCTCTTTGAGTTCAAGGTCATGCCTTTCGGTCTTTGCTTGGCACCTGCGACGTTCTAGCGCGTCATGGACACCGTACTGGCCGGATTGAAGTGGCAGACGTGCCTTGTGTATTTGGACGACGTCGTCGTGTTCTCCTCGACCTTCGACGAGCATCTCCGGCGGCTTGAGGCAGTACTTCATGCAATCAAGACCTCTGGACTGACCCTGAAGCCAGAAAAGTGCCAATTCGCATACGACGAGCTCCTGTTTCTGGGTCATGTGATCAGAAAGTCTGGAGTGCGCCCAGACCCGCGGAAAATAGCTGTCATCGCCGACTTCGCCCCACCCACCGACAAGAAGGCCGTGCGCCGATTTCTCGGCTTATGCGCCTATTATAGACGATTCGTCAAAAACTTTTCACGGATCGCCGAACCACTGACGCTTCTCACGAAGACTAACGTCGAATTCAGGTGGCAAACAGCGCAAGTCCAAGCATTTCATGAACTCAAACGACGCCTGCAGACACCTCCGATACTTGCGCATTTCGACGAATACGCCGATACGGAAATTCACACCGATGCAAGCAGCGTAGGACTCGGCGCCGTCCTTGTGCAGTGGACGGGTGGACTGGAAAGGGTTATCAGTTATGCTAGCCGGTCGCTCTCTAAGGCAGAGGCGAACTATTCCACAACAGAAAAGGAGTGCCTCGCCATCATCTGGGCTACGTCAAAGTTTCGCCCCTACCTCTACGGCAGGCCCTTCAAAGTTGTGAGCGACCATCACGCCTTGTGTTGGCTAGCTAACTTGAAGGACCCTTCAGGTCGCCTCGCACGGTGGAGCCTAAGACTTCAAGAGTTTGACATTACCGTCGTGTACAAGTCCGGAACGAAACACTCCGACGCCGACTGCCTGTCTCGTGCCCCTGTCGACCCACCACCGCCCGACAACCCGGATGATGACAGCTTCTTGGGAGCCATAAGTGCCGACGACCTCGCCGAACGACAGCGAGCCGACCCGGAACTGAAGGGCCTTGTCGATTATCTCGAGGGCAGGGCCACCGTCGTTCCAAAGGTATTCACGCGGGGACTGACGTCGTTTTTCTTGCGCAACGGTGTTCTCCTAAAGAAGAACTTCTCACCGCTTCGAGCCGATTGCCTTCTCGTGGTACCCTCGACATTACGGCCAGAGGTCCTCCAGGCTCTACACGACGACCCGACGTCTGGACACCTGGGTGTCTCTCGCACGCTAGCAAGAATACAGGAGAAGTACTACTGGCCGCGCCTTTCCGCCGAAGTCACCCGTTACGTAAAGACCTGCCGGGACTGCCAGCGACGCAAGACACCGCCCACTAGGCCAGCCGGACTTCTACAGCCTATCGAGCCACCTCGACGGCCGTACCAGCAAATCGGGATGGACTTACTGGGGCCGTTCCCGACGTCCATTACCGGAAACAAGTGGATCGTCGTGGCGACTGACTACCTCACTCGCTACGCCGAGACAAAGGCCTTGCCCAAAGGCAGTGCCGCCGAGGTAGCCAAGTTTTTCGTGGAGCACATCGCCTTGCGTCATGGCGCCCCAGAGGTCCTCATAACAGACAGAGGTACCACCTTTACTGCGGACCTAACTCAGGCGATCTTCAAGTACAGCGAGACGAGCCACCGCCGCACCACCGCTTACCACCCGCAGACCAATGGCCTCACCGAGCGTCTAAATAAGACCATCGCCGACATGCTGGCCATGTACGTCGACGTCGAACACAAGACATGGGACGTCATCCTTCGGTACGTGACCTTCGCGTACAACACGGCCGTACAAGAAACGACACAGATGACGCCATACAAGTTGGTCTACGGACGGAGCCCGGCGACGACGCTCGACGCCATGCTACCGAACGTCACCGACGAAGAAAATCTCGACGCCGCCGCTTACTTACAACGTGCCGAAGAAGCTCGACAGCTTGCCCGCCTGCGCATCAAGGCCCAGCAGAACACCGACAGCCGTCGCTACAATCTTCGACGACGCTTCGTGGAGTACCAGCCCGGCGACCGTGTCTGGGTCTGGACACCAATACGACGACGCGGACTGAGCGAGAAGCTTCTGCGTCGATACTTCGGACCGTACAGGGTACTTCGACGTCTCGGCGCACTCGACTACGAGGTTGTCCCCGACGGCATCACGAACTCTCAGAGGCGCCGAGCTCGACCCGAGGTCGTGCATGTGGTGCGCCTTAAACCGTACTATGCACGTTAAACGCACCAGAGGACTCTAATGTTTGCTTTCTTTATTAGTTTTCTTTAGTATTGCATGTATTCATGTTCTGTTTTTAAGCATCGGGACGATGCTTTTTTCAGAGGGGGGCATTGCCACGTGCGTTTCTTTATCACTTTTGCTATATTCGGTTTTCGGCCACAAAGACTGCCAGCAACGCTCAGCGCGAACCGTGCCTCATTGTTCGAGAACCTTCACGATCATTGTAGATCGTTTTGTTAAGATTGCGCGCAAGACGCGCACACTCGAGCTTATTCTAGAAATTGCACGATAGCCAGCGACAACGCTGGAATATTCCACGGCACATGTTTAAATGCCGACGCGCTTCACCGCTTGTTAGTTGATCGACGGTCGACGCTCTGTACGCCGCTATCCGTGCATACAGTGTGTATTGCTGTAAATTACCTTTCCGTTTCCCGGCCACAAGTTCGGCCAAATAAACAGTTCCATCTTGAAAACGCCGACTGCTGTCTTCGTCGACGTCACGACCACGTGACAATATTATACAATGTTATGCAAGGCAGCTTGAAGAGATAAATGGTCTGGTTTCTTGGCGACCGAGGCGCGGAGGTGGCTCCATCTAGATGCTGTCTTTGTCAGGAAGAAATAGAAGAAAAGGTTTGTCTGGCAACTTGGCTCTGGGACCTTGAAGTTGCGGTCGATTCGTGTTGATGTTTAAGTGGGTGGTGCGAGAAAGTAATTTCCTATATCCGGGTTCTTTAAAGGGGTCATGAAGCACCCCTTGGACTTGTTGAAAAAACACATCCTTTGTAAAGCTGACACGGCTATGAACTGCTCTGCCAAATATTACAGTCGT
The DNA here is from genome assembly GCF_013339695.2 of Rhipicephalus sanguineus. NCBI lineage: Eukaryota > Metazoa > Arthropoda > Arachnida > Ixodida > Ixodidae > Rhipicephalus > Rhipicephalus sanguineus. The sequence goes on from NC_051183.1 coordinate 146,336,061, forward strand.
GCGCGCCGCGTAAAGGCCACAAGCGGAGCGCGAAGTTGCCGTTTCCCCAGGCACCCTCTTTTCAAACAGAGGCCGGTTCTCACTCTCGTCGGTGGGCGGGGCGTCTGCACGTTGACGTCGCGGATCTGCCAGTTTACGTCGCAAGAGACGTAGCATGCTTACTGGCCGATAGCCGACGTAAATCGAGAGCGGCGTTCGGATCAGATGCGCTTCTTGCCACGGGGTGCCGCCACTTGCCCGCGCCGCAGTCCTCTGTCTGCTAAATTTACACGGTAGCCGCACTAGCGCACGCGAATCACAGCGGGAGAGCGATCGCGTTTCATGACGCGCGCTGACGTAACTTCTTACCCTCGTGCCATCCCTCCCTATGTAGCTTCCAGTGCGCTCGTCGGCACGAGAAAAGAGAGAAAGCGCTGAGAGCGTGCGCCAACCCCCGTAACTCCGCTCATTTTTGACGGATTCGAGAAATTTTTGCGGCTATCGATTCGGGAGGCAGTAAACTCCGATACTGAGGTAATTAGATTATAACTTGGAAAAGATGTTCATGACCCCTTTAAATAAATTTTGTGTTAGACAGACAAACGGGCGAGCTTTCTTTTTGATGTCAGGTGAAGCAGATCAAGGCTAGCTTTGATTGTAACGCCATTACTGATGATAAGTGAGGGCGAAAAGAAATATTCCCCGTTTAATATTACTCTTAGAAGCTACCTTGCAGCTTGAAATATTTTTCTACAAATAAAGACGGCACCTTTTGTGCGCGCATTTTTAATTCCGCTACTCATGTAATGTTAAATACGCAGCTAGATACAGAGGAGGTACAGGGGGGGGGGGTAATAAATGGCGCAACCCTTCATACAATCAGCCCTCTCCCACCCCCCGTATCCTGTCATTTCCATTATTTCTTTCTTTCGGTATATTTGAGCCACTTCCTCTCTACTGAAACCTTCCATATGTTGTTTCAATAATTTGATGTTTTCTTACAGAATCCACATTTTTTCTATATATTTAATTGCGCTATATTTCCGCATGAATTTTACGGAAACATATACAATTATGGGAAAAACGTGGAATTATGGAAGGATATGAAATTACAGCAGTTATTTATTATTTGCCGCGCAATAATATATTGATAGTTCACGATCCCGGAATGATGTACACTGGCAAAGAGTCCCTATAAGTGAACTTCGACACCTGAAATGAAGCTAACAAGCAAAAGTATACAGCTTTCACGCCCGGCAGCACTTTAGGCGTACGCAAGCCTAATGAACATTTATAAAGTAGAACTCTTCCAGTCTTTTCTATCCTGAATTCGCCCTCGGCGCCCCGTGATCGCCATTATTAATCCAGTCCACACCCGTTGCGCTTGCGTATAACGTGATGCAAGGAAAGCCGCGACAGTGAAAAATAAGAAGTGTTTAAGTACGATTAATTAAAACAAAAGAATAAACCACTTCCTATTCTGCACCTTTGTTCCGCCTGGCCTTTCGCTGATTCGTCTAAAGTTTTTGAACCGTGAGAACATGTCCTGTGCACGTGTTACGCGACGTCACTGAACCGGGAAAACTGCTCAGCTCAAAGGGATGTGCCTCTGCAAGACAGCGCAAAACTGAAACATTTACGCAAGAGCTCGAGATTGCCTCATGCCGAACAATAAAAGATGGCTTCCCGCCCATTGTTCTGGCACTGGCTACTCTGGCTGCACACTGTTTTTGGAAAGCTATTCGATACAGACATAATGAAGAACACGAAAGAACGTGAGCTTGGGCATGTTGGCAATCCATCTTAACACCTATAGCGCACAGAAAGGACAGGAACACAAAGATACAACGTGGACGCAGCGCTAACTTCCAACAAATGATTTATTTACGAAGCAGTCAAGCTGACAAGAAAGGAATTTGAATTTTAAAAGGGATAGGATGGGTGACCTGATTAGGATGGTTGCGTCCACATAGCCTCGTAATCTTGTAAATATATATTTGTACTCTCATGTTATCTTTGGCTACACGTCTTTCACATGTGTCAAGATATTTAAAACAAAAAAATGACAATCTCGTATTTATGCGCCTGCGTGCGTTGCTTGCTTTTAAAGACGATAGTCTTTCTTGGGGAACTTAAACGCAGAAATTTTGGTCTTTCTGTCTTTCTGTTTGTCGGCACGTCCCTCGATTCAGCCACTCGGCCAAAGTTGAACCACTTGCCCAAGGGCCAGCCGTCTTGAACTGGTATGGCTGTTCATACTTGTGAACGTTGTCGATCAATATTGAATATCATGCATATCTGAGGTGCAACATCACTAGGTAAGTATTAGGTGGCGTGTTCCTTTAATAGAAAATGCATACATACGTAATTTTAAGGACCCTAGTTTCTTAAGCTGCGCTGAAAATGCATAAGAATGGAAGCTTGAGCGAGTTGGTATGCGTTCATCTTTGTTGAAACAGCGCTCACTAGACGACGACGAAGTAAAAGAAGGCACAGGACAGGCGCTGCCTGTCGTGTGCCTTCGTTTACTTCGTCGTCGTCTAGCGAGTGCTGTTTCAACAAAGCTGAAAATGCGACTGCGCTGAAATTTGCCTTCCTCCGTGCCCTTCGCACGAGCTTATTGTTGTGTTTCGGTTTCGGTTCTGTATTGCACTGTACGAATGCCATGGGTTGGTGTTGAAAAACTTTAGTTTTGAGAAGGCCAAGAAGGTGAAAAAAAAAGATTTAAAAAATGAAAAAGCAGCGTTGTGGGCGGCCTTCAGGCTGCCGGTTGTGGGTGCCGCTCTGGCGTTCCTGTTTTACCCAGGCGACGTGTAAATAAAAGAGTGTGTGGAGAGTACTCGTTGAGTGCGGACGTTTCTCTGCTTCAGCGCTTCGCGCCAAACCGCGTTTTCGGGCTGGCTGGCGTCCCCGCCGGTCGCGTTGGTCACCGCCGGTCTTCGCCTGCTGCTGCGCCGGGACTACCAGCACGCAACACAGCACTCATGTTTCCCGACGCATTGCCAGATGGCGTCCATATCTCACACAGCGCCTCTTCTATCGTCTTTACACGACATTTGCAGCGAAGCACGCAGATACGCGGCCAATTTTTTCCTATATATTTGCCGTGTGACTGCTTCGTAAATAAATCATTTGTTGGAAGTTAGCGCTGCGTCCACGTTGTATCGTTGACATACATACATACATACATACATACATACATACATACATACATACATACATACATACATACATACACACACACATACATACATACATACATACATACACACACATACATACATACATACATACATACTGAGAAGAGGTTTATTGGCGGTGCGTTCCTGTGGTGACGCTCTGAACAAAAAATTGGCCGCGTATCTGCGTGCTTCGCTGCAAATGTCGTGTAAAGACGATAGAAGAGGCGCTGTGTGAGATATGGACGCCATCTGGCAATACGTCGGGAAACATGAGTGCTGTGTTGCGTGCTGGTAGTCCCGGCGCAGCAGCAGGCGAAGACCGGCGGTGACCAACGCGACCGGCGGGGACGCCAGCCAGCCCGAAAACGCGGTTTGGCGCGAAGCGCTGAAGCAGAGAAACGTCCGCACTCAACGAGTACTCTCCACACACTCTTTTATTTACACGTCGCCTGGGTAAAACAGGAACGCCAGAGCGGCGCCCACAACCGGCAGCCTGAAGGCCGCCCACAACGCTGCTTTTTCATTTTTTTAAATATTTTTTTTCACCTTCTTGGCCTTCTCAAAACTAAAGTTTTTCAACACCAACCCATGGCATTCGTACAGTGCAATACAGAACCGAAACCGAAACACAACAATGAGCTCGTGCGAAGGGCACGGAGGAAGGCAAATTTCAGCGCAGTCGCATTTTCAGCTTTGTTGAAACAGCGCTCGCTAGACGACGACGAAGTAAAAGAAGGCACACGACAGGCAGCGCCTGTCCTGTGCCTTCTTTTACTTCGTCGTCGTCTAGTCAGCGCTGTTTCAACAAAGATGAACGCATACCAACTCGCTCAAGCTTCCATTCTTATGCATTTTCAGCGCAGCTTAAGAAACTAGGGTCCTTAAAATTACGTATGTATGCATTTTCTATTAAAGGAACACGCCACCTAATACTTACCTAGTGATGTTGCACCTCAGATATGCATGATATTTACTTTTTGATCGACAACGTTCACAAGTATGAACAGCCATACCAGTTCAAGACGGCTGGCCCTTGGGCAAGTGGTTCAACTTTGGCCGAGTGGCTGAATCGAGGGACGTGCCGACAAACAGAAAGACAGAAAGACAGACCAAAATTTCTGCGTTTAAGTTCCCCAAGAAAGACTATCGTCTTTAAAAACAGCGAGTCGGGGCAGAGCACCGTCCAGCAAGATGCCAGCGACAAGCAGCGCGAGGCGAGCGTTGGCGATACTGCTGACCGGCGACGCGTCTTCTTCTTCACAATTCGCCCCCGCTGGAAAAGAGCCATCCTGGCGACCTAGGAGTCTGGAGGCAGAGGGCTGTGGTATGGCTTGAGACGTGCCACGTGGACGAGGTCACGTCCACGCCGGCGCATGTCGTCAGATGGGGAAACTGGCTCAATGATAAAGTTCACCGGGGATGTTTGCTCCAAAACAAGGTAAGGCCCGTCGTACTTTGGGACGAGCTTTGAGGAAAGCCCAGGAGCTTGGTACGGAACAGCCAGCCATACAAGAGATCCAGGGGAATAGCTGGGACTTGGAAGTGAGTCGGCGTTGTTTTCCTTCTGGCGCTGTTGTTCTTGGGATGTAAAGGTGCGCGCGAGTTGGCGGCACTCTTCCGCTTGTCGGGCAGCTTCGGACACAGGTGGGCATTCGGAAGCGTCCGGACGATATGGTAGGAGAGTGTCGATGGTGTGCGAAGGTTCGCGGCCATACAGG